>NC_064627.1:610765476-611096904 GCF_023864275.1 Schistocerca cancellata
ACAATAATAATAATAATAATAATAATAATAATAATAATAATAATAATAATAATCGCGTGTGGCGGATAGGGGAAACCCCCCCCCCATATGGGAAATCAAATACTATCGGTGAACCAAATACTAACACAATCCTGAACGGCTACTCAATCCGTTGAACCCAAAATCCAGACACGTATGAGTGAAAATCACCGCTACTCTGGTCACCGTCTGTTAGCTCAATCATCTCGGCTGAAAATATTTGCTTCAAAAGCTTCAACACCCTCTGGTCCTGTCCGGTCCTGGAATCGCCCAGGCCAAACCAATGAAACACAAACAAACATGAACTGTGCAAGCAAAGCCAATTTTACCCTTGGTGGTATACAACCCAGCTGTCGACAGGCGGCAGTTGGATTTTCGGATTCTGGGGAGTCCAAATTAGCATGGCAGAGAATATCGAAGATCTCTGGTAAATTTTCCTACAAGCAGAAAACATGAATTTGAAAACTAAACATCGATACATTGATCAAAATACGAAAAATATATAATCTCACAAAAGAAATCAAGCGACAAAAAATTCTCATCCTTGCACTTCAAGAACCACGACTAATTGACAATGAAACCTTGCATTACGGTAACCATTGTATTTTCAAGAGCAAAATACAGTAAAATGTAGCGAAAGGCGTACCAATCTTCGGCATGGCATTTCTCGAACACAGATCTATCATCACCTCTGTCAAATAAATTACACCCATCAACAATCGATTTATAACTATGCTCATTCAGAGCCCTAGTAAAAAATATACACTCACCAATGCACATGCCCCCACCAACATCGAAAATAAGAAAAACACCGGAAATGTCGAAAAATTCGGCAACACACTCGAAGATACTATGAGCAAAATTCACCAAGATGACGTGAAAATACTAATGGGAGACTTCAACTCTCTATTTGGCACTGAAAAAACGTATAGAAAAATCATTGGTACAAATTCAACACACCGAAACGCTTAGACCAACGGCACACGTCTGACTGACATCTGCCAACAATTCAACCACAAAAGGATATCTTCCCACTTTAGGAAAAACCAGTTCCCAGCAAACATGCTTGGCTGTCAGGTACAAGCTGCTTTCGTTCGCCTTTCGAGACTCGATGAAAGTCAGATTTTTAATTCTTTTGCAGCAGAGCTACAAGCAGGCAGATACACTCCTGGAAATGGAAAAAAGAACACATTGACACCGGTGTGTCAGACCCACCATACTTGCTCCGGACACTGCGAGAGGGCTGTACAAGTAATGATCACACGGACGGCACAGCGGACACACCAGGAACCGCGGTGTTGGCCGTCGAATGGCGCTAGCTGCGCAGCATTTGTGCACCGCCGCCGTCAGTGTCAGCCAGTTTGCCGTGGCATACGGAGGTCCATCGCAGTCTTTAACACTGGTAGCATGCCGCGACAGCGTGGACGTGAACCGTATGTGCAGTTGACGGACTTTGAGCGAGGGCGTATAGTGGGCATGCGGGAGGCCGGGTGGACGTACCGCCGAATTGCTCAACACGTGGGGCGTGAGGTCTCCACAGTACATCGATGTTGTCGCCAGTGGTCGGCGGAAGGTGCACGTGCCCGTCGACCTGGGACCGGACCGCAGCGACGCACGGATGCACGCCAAGACCGTAGGATCCTACGCAGTGCCGTAGGGGACCGCACTGCCACATCCCAGCAAATTAGGGACACTGTTGCTCCTGGGGTATCGGCGAGGACCATTCGCAACCGTCTCCATGAAGCTGGGCTACGGTCCCGCACACCGTTAGGCCGTCTTCCGCTCACGCCCCAACATCGTGCAGCCCGCCTCCAGTGGTGTCGCGACAGGCGTGAATGGAGGGACGAATGGAGACGTGTCGTCCTCAGCGATGAGAGTCGCTTCTGCCTTGGTGCCAATGATGGTCGTATGCGTGTTTGGCGCCGTGCAGGTGAGCGCCACAATCAGGACTGCATACGACAGAGGCACACAGGGCCAACACCCGGCATCATGGTGTGGGGAGCGATCTCCTACACTGGCCGTACACCACTGGTGATCGTCGAGGGGACACTGAATAGTGCACGGTACATCCAAACCGTCATCGAACCCATCGTTCTACCATTCCTAGACCGGCAAGGGAACTTGCTGTTCCAACAGGACAATGCACGTCCGCATGTATCCCGTGCCACCCAACGTGCTCTAGAAGGTGTAAGTCAAATACCCTGGCCAGCAAGATCTCCGTATCTGTCCCCCATTGAGCATGTTTGGGACTGGATGAAGCGTCGTCTCACGCGGTCTGCACGTCCAGCACGAACGCTGGTCCAACTGAGGCGCCAGGTGGAAATGGCATGGCAAGCCGTTCCACAGGACTACATCCAGCATCTCTACGATCGTCTCCATGGGAGAATAGCAGCCTGCATTGCTGCGAAAGGTGGATATACACTGTACTAGTGCCGACATTGTGCATGCTCTGTTGCCTGTGTCTATGTGCCTGTGGTTCTGTCAGTGTGATCATGTGATGTATCTGACCCCAGGAATGTGTCAATAAAGTTTCCCCATCCTGGGACAATGAATTCACGGTGTTCTTATTTCCATTTCCAGGAGTGTACAAATTCAATAAGGGAATCGTAAAACAACGCTCGAGCAAACTTCGTCATACCACTTTGAGTAATCCTTAGTGTCAGAGGAAAACTATACGGTACTGCCAATTTCATAATGCCACTTTTGTTTTCTGCCGACATATTTTTTATTGTGGTGAATACATAATTTTATCTATGAATTGTCACATTTTCATAATACTTGCGAATGATACAGGAAGTGAAGTAAATACAGATCTTTTCGGGGTCAAAAGTCGGTAATATCATACTAATTGTTCTTAAAATAGCCTCAATCGTCTTACAGGCACTTTATGCTTCGCTACAGTCTGGGACGCGCAACCACTACGGTCGCAGGTTCGAATCCTGCTTCGGGCATGGATGTGTGTGATATTCTTAGGTTAGTTAGGTTTAACTAGTTCTACGTTCTACAGGACTGATGAACTCAGAAGGTAAGTCCCATAATGGTCAGACCAATTCGAAACACTTTTGAACTTAATGCTTTATTAAGATAGACAGCCATCGTGACGTTTCTGTAGTAAGCTGAATTTAATTTGTATTAGTACAATGAATATTTTAATTACATTTCCCAATAGTTTACTAAACGCAGCAGTAATCATTGAAGAGAAATAAATCAGCAGCAGAATTTTTTTTCACGATATCTAATACAATCTGACAATCCTAAATTTGTTTACAAATTCTACGCCCGTAGAATGCCACTCGTTCTAACGATGTCATTAAACCAGAGTAGTTTTAAGAGTATTTTCGTCTAGAAATGATTTGCCTCGACGGTTGATCGATCAGGAGCGGGAAAGGTAAAATTTTACATATATATGACGAAAGGGACTAGTGCTTCAGAGAGGACTTCCCTATCATTTCAAATGCCTGTGAGACGACTTTCCTATCAATCTCCTGGATGTTGTTGGCAACAAATTCCAGCTGTGTTGCACACACCCCTTGGAGGAGAATTCTTAGTCCAAAACACACTTTTGGAGATATCACATATAAAATATTATGTTTACACTACTCTTTGCTCGAGTTTACGTCTTTTGGTAGAGTTCAGACTTTCATTTCTTCTTAGGAAGTTAACGATAAAGGCATTATAACACGTCACTAGTAACAGTATTGCATAGGAATGCTCAATGAGCGATCTGATGACGTTCAATAATAGTCACTCCGTTGATTTATGTTGTTTCGAATTAGAGCATGCAGTACTCCTACACCAGACTTCTGAACTTTGCCTGTTGAATGCAAATGTCGCATGATGGTAAAATGGTAATCTATCACATATATCAGTAGTCGTGACTTCCTTAATGGTGGAAAATCATTCATGCCAGAACGGTCTTTGGCGTATTTTTCGCAAAAACAGTCGCTCCAAACACAGTTGAAATAATTCTAGCTGCCTCCTTTGCGTTCACCCCTCTGTTATACCAAAAGTAAACGTTGCGTTGCAGATGTTACACCTTTTTCCACTTGCGACTCAATTTTACAATGCTGAACTGTAGTTCATGATTTTCAAGTATGCGAAACTCCAATGCTTAACTGCAAGACGATAATTAGAACATCAAATTCGAAAATGACAGTTGATACATACACTGACAGCGTGGCGCCGCGTTCACGTGGGCAGCGCCGGATTTCAGGCGGCGGGTCGCGTCTGGCCGGTGGCCGGTAGTCGCTGCAGCGCGAGGAAGCGCTCGAGCGTAATCGCGACGCAGCCACGAGCTGTCCTGCGGAATTGTTTCTGGAATATTTGTTATTGCTGGTGGGTTGAATGTTAAGCGAATTATCTTCCATGTTCAATCAGACTCATAACTTTAGACCGACATGTTGTTTAAAAAAAAAAAAAAAAGTACACTGGACGCGGACATGCGACCTGAAGTTTAGAATGCACGACGATTGTCACTAGACCACGGGCTCACGCAGTCCAGTAACAACTCGGAATTAGGCAACACTTCCTCCTAACACTTCCGCATCTTACAGTGTTGCCAGATTGTGCAGATGGCCGGACTTAAGAGTTGTCAGAGGCGGTCAGTTTTATTGGCCACCTTAAGTAAACGACTCGGACTTAGCCTCTGTGGCGGCCGGCCGGCGGCCAGGTTTTATGTCTAAGACTGTACATAGGATAGAATACTAGTTGTCATACATATTTTTCTTAATGTATACAATTTTATCAACTTGATTGTCAGATCTTGTTATTATCGATAGCTGTACCTGTAAATTCACCTGAGACATAATCCAAGAAACCGATCTTCTACTGTTGACTCTTTCTCACACTACCCAGAAACCCATTTGAGAGCAGTGCTTACTGAATATAGTTTGATAAATGTTGTATTTGTAGTGAAATATGACTATCCAATATCTTAATTGTCTGTGGGAATCATATGGCTTAATTCATGTGATGCAAAGACGTCGATAGCATTGTTGAAGATTCTTACCCGCTGTTTTTCAAATATGTTGCACTTTTCTTTTGTTACATTTCTGCAGTGTTGTTACATTATCAAGGTGTAATACGTCAACAATAAGAAGAATCTAGCAAATTATCAATACTTATCACTGTTAATGAATCTCTGAATGAAATTATGTGACAACTTCAAGGAAACTAATTTGCTAATTTTGTTGCAGTTCCAACTGGTACTTCAACAAAGAATATTACCATAATGATGATGAAATGAAATGAAAACATACCAACTGATTTTCTCTCTGTACTTGAATGATCTGCAAAATCATGAAATAATGCAAAACACATTTCATATAATGCTGCATCTTTGTTTTTCCGATCATTGTACTCCTCCTTCCTTATGTCGTAAATACACTGTCTCTTCTCCATCTCCATTGTAGGAACCTCCGTGTCGATACTCTCTGTCTAGAAGACACATTGTGGTAGTCACTTTGTAGTCACACACACAGAAAGCACCAGGCAACATTGCCTGCTTTCAAATGCCAACTTTGTTCCGAGGAGTGTTTGTCGTCAGCTGGTCCTTTTTCGCAAACCCGCCGCACAGCCAATGTGAACAGCCCAATTGATTCTCGTGGCCCACAGCACTGTGGCTGTCGCCGCGCGATTCCCGCCTCGCTATTGGCGATCCGGCTGGCAGCCGGTGAAATTCCAGCAGACGGCTCGCCTCGTGTGGACTGCCACTCTTATAACTGTGTAACAGGAATTCCGAGTCACACGCTATTTACGATTTTTAACTGAGTCGTACTTACCACCATCATCCTAGGATTTTTAAAACTCGTTCCTGAGAAGGATTTTTCTGGCATGTACACTGAACACTTTACAACTCCTGGGAGCCATAATTTTGCCGCTTGTCATTATTTATATGTACACACCCTGACAAAGCTATCAAGTGAGAATCAGAAACAAGAGACAGAGCTGCCATTTCTCAGGTTATCGTGAATCTATCAACTAATATGAGTAGAGCACATGAGAGACCTTGTTTTACATGCAATAACTGTTTCTCATCGACTGTCCCTTGCTACTGTTGGCAACCGAAGCCTTCAGTTAAACACCATGAATTTGTGGAAACGTAACCTACCCGAACACAAAATACCATGAAGAACACACAAGAAAAACTGTGACAACGGCCTTAGAATCCTATGTTTACACAACACACAAGAAAATTCGAACAGCCACTATGGGCACTCAAAAAAACAGGAAACGCTCTGAATTCTTACCATGAATCGTCAGCCATCTCAACTTTGAACGCTGATGCTTCTCACGCAATAGCGTTAACATGTAGTACATGCTAAAGTCACTAACTGAATACAAGGAAAATCGTGGCCTGATAAATTGTACAGTTTACATCTTACTGGCCGCAGGTAGTCTTCTCAAGTAGTACCCTTGAACTGAGACACATTATGAAATCCTTCTGCTTTCACCAACTGTTCTAAAGATGACGTTTCAGCTGGGGCATTTACTCGATGAACGGCAGTCATTTATGTTGAAAAACTTTACTTAACTTTACTTTAACAGGCGTTTCCCACTTATCAGCAGTTGCCTGACACCAAAATATAGGGGTTGGATGATTCAGCTGATGGCAAATCAAGATAGATCGCTATTTCACCATCTGGACGTGTCTTGTTGAGATGGTGGTAACTTGTACGGCAAATTATCACTAAGAAATCCTAACAGTTCTTTTTCCATGTCAGTTATAAGGATGGAGACAGCGCGAGCGACGAGGTTATTGGCCTTGGTGACGTCGGTGACCAAGGACGCGCTGCATGTCAGCATCGGTTTTTACCCACAAGGCCAGCAACGAATGCCAGAAGACGCAGCTGGAGGTGTTAGCACAGCCGTAGACGGTTGACGCAAGCACCATACTGTCGCCAGTGGATATCACTGGCAGCTGCTCATGGATCAACTGCTTCACGCCGTAGTGAAAACTCAGTAGAATAGACGGTATTTAAACCGTGGAGTCCGGCATGGCTGAAGATGACAGGACGATGTTTTTGTTCGGTCAGACCTTTCGTTATCCACATCTCGAACAAATTTATCAAGAATACTATAAACTGTTGTACGTGTTGGTGGCTGAATTCCGTACACTTTACGCCATTGCCGTTGTACCTCCATCATGTTTTCGTACTACCAGCACCACTTCAAATCGGCCTTGCGTTGCTGTCTTACTTCATTCGTTGCTGCAATGGCATCTACTGGAAAACGCGCGCCGAGATCTGTTGAGAAAAGAATGGACTACGCTACCACGCAAAACTGAAACGATATGTCATTTTGTTCCCAAGATATTAGCTATCGAAGAGTGCCTACATTTTTCTGGACACCTTTGTAAATACTGTAAAGTTCATCGTGCGATAGACGAAGAAAAGTGATCTCTGCTTATCTTCGAAGTAATGTTTGAAACAAGACGTAAGTACGCACTGGAAGTGCTTGTACAGTATGGTAGAGTCCTTACACATATAACTGAAGTTGCTGCTTTAGTGACGGAAAAGAACTCCGGTAACAGGTTACAGGAATATGATAATAAGCTTGCAGGAGGAATTGCTGATTTGCTGAAACCACTTAACGAGATGAATTAGAGTTCAAAGAAGAAAGTCCAGTTAGTTCTTCTTTGATTTGACAACAGTCTACTGTGTCAGTGAAAATAGCTGAGGTGAGTTAAATTACTGCAGTTACAAGTAGTGTTTCATTGTCATGCGAAGAAAGGACAGACTTGTAATTAACTACCGAAATTGATTTTTACTATTAGATATGCATTTTTTAATAAGAGGTACAAGGAATTAAAATTCCAGCCTTGACTTTTCTATGTGAAAGGGCTGTAATTACTTCCAACCGTAAACTTGCTACGTTCCTCTACTCGTGCGTCCGTGATGCCAATATCCTCGACAAAAGTGAAAAGCAGGGAAGGCTTAGCTATGTGCGACAAAAGTGCGCTACATTTAGAGACACTACAGTGAATCATTAACGTAATCGTTCATTTACAGCTGGTGCATATGGTAATACATCCAAAAGAAAGTTTTACTATTTGTATAATGTTCTATCAATACAAAATACATTTTTCCTGCTGCACCTTAATAAAGTTTTATATTATCTCTCTCTCTCTCTCTGTTGTTTGTTAACATAGGGCTGGAAAGTACCGTGCCATCGCCACGCAGCGAGAGAAATTTTATCAAAAACTGAGATAATAAATTCCACGGATAAGATGAAGTGCGAGATCTCTCTGTATTTTAACACACGTTAGAGATGATGATGACGTCTTAAAGTTGTGGAGCATATATGAAAAGCATCTACTAGGATGGCTGCAGTTAAGTATCCCAGTAACAAGCGAACCTAGTGAACATTGCTTTAATAAAGCAAGCATGTTGCCAGTACAAATCCAGCCTAATCAACAGTAACTACAAATTTTCTTCAAAGAATAATTATAATTATGAAAATATAATGTTGTTCATAAGTTTTCTTTATGCAGACGGCTGTTTCCTAGATTTGAGGGATAGTATTTGTTTAATGTACACGTAGTTTCCTATGACAGATAAACGTAATAAGTTTTCTGTTTGGAGATGATGTTTTCTGTTGTGTGCTTGCACTGAATGTCAAACTGTTTCCCACGTGTTGTATGAAGTTAACAATGTCACGTAACATTTCTTTGGAAATGTTACTTTTATGTTGGAAAAGAGCGACAGAGAACGAGAGAGAAAGAAAGAGCAAGAATATACACTCCTGGAAATTGAAATAAGAACACCGTGAATTCATTGTCCCAGGATGGGGAAACTTTATTGACACATTCCTGGGGTCAGATACATCACATGATCACACTGACAGAACCACAGGCACATAGACACAGGCAACAGAGCATGCACAATGTCAGCACTAGTACAGTGTATATCCACCTTTCGCAGCAATGCAGGCTGCTATTCTCCCATGGAGACGATCGTAGAGATGCTGGATGTAGTCCTGTGGAACGGCTTGCCATGCCATTTCCACCTGGCGCCTCAGTTGGACCAGCGTTCGTGCTGGACGTGCAGACCGCGTGAGACGACTCTTCATCCAGTCCCAAACATGCTCAATGGGGGACAGATACGGAGATCTTGCTGGCCAGGGTAGTTGACTTACACCTTCTAGGGCACGTTGGGTGGCACGGGATACATGCGGACGTGCATTGTCCTGTTGGAACAGCAAGTTCCCTTGCCGGTCTAGGAATGGTAGAACGATGGGTTCGATGACGGTTTGGATGTACCGTGCACTATTCAGTGTCTCCTTGACGATCACCAGTGGTGTACGGCCAGTGTAGGAGATCGCTCCCCACACCATGATGCCGGGTGTTGGCCCTATGTGCCTCTGTCGTATGCAGTCCTGATTGTGGCGCTCACCTGCACGGCGCCACACACGCATACGACCATCATTGGCACCAAGGCAGAAGCGACTCTCATCGCTGAAGACGACACGTCTCCATTCGTCCCTCCATTCACGCCTGTCGCGACACCACTGGAGGCGGGCTGCACTATGTTGGGGCGTGAGCGGAAGACGGCCTAACGGTGTGCGGGATCGTAGCCCAGCTTCATGGAGACGGTTGTGAATGGTCCTCGCCGATACCCCAGGAGCAACAGTGTCCCTAATTTGCTGGGAAGTGGCGGTGCGGTCCCCTAGGGCACTGCGTAGGATCCTACGGTCTTGGAGTGCATCCGTGCGTCGCTGCGGTCCGGTCCCAGGTCGACGGGCACGTGCACCTCCCGCCGACCACTGGCGACAACATCGATGTACTGTGGAGACCTCACGCCCCACGTGTTGAGCAATTCGGCGGTACGTCCACCCGGCCTCCCGCATGCCCACTATACGCCCTCGCTCAAAGTCCGTCAACTGCACATACGGTTCACGTCCACGCTGTCGCGGCATGCTACCAGTGTTAAAGACTGCGATGGAGCTCCTTATGCCACGGCAAACTGGCTGACACTGACGGCGGCGGTGCACAAATGCTGCGCAGCTAGCGCCATTCGACGGCCAACACCGCGGTTCCTGGTGTGTCCGCTGTGCCGTGCGTGTGATCATTGCTTGTACAGCCCTCTCGCAGTGTCCGGAGCAAGTATGGTGGGTCTGACACACCGGTGTCAATGTGTTCTTTTTTCCATTTCCAGGAGTGTAGATAGAATGAGAGAGAGATGTGTGTTGGATTCTGCAGTCAGGTGAGGTGAGAGGAGGTGAGACGTCAAGGAAGGCCGCGGTCATGCTCAGTTACTGTCCTATTCGAGGTCCCGACGACAAACATGGAGCGAAAACGTGATTGAGCAGAGTGCTGTAGGGCCGGACAGGCAAGGGTTGGTCCCCCTTCAGCAGCAAATTGTAGCCGGTCAAACACAGACCGGTGTAGCACTCTAGTGTCTTGTTGTTCATTTCTTTTACTAGGCATTGTACTTACTATACATAAATCACAAAATCTGCGTTAGTGTCACGTAAATCCTCAACAAAGTACATTTACCAATAGAATTTCATATATTCAAATATCGTCATTTAAGTTTAGCTTTTGCATTAAAATACCAGTAAAAGTATGAATTAGCTCAACATTAAAAGCCAAGAAAAAATATAGAGGATACTCGATCTATATTATTAAATATTAAATATGTGTGAGAAATTCTCCGCTACACTTGTTTGGATTAGGAATTACGTATTACATTCTTTTTGAAGTAAAAGTATTTTGCCTGACACATGCCATTGCAACTCCTGATTCATCAAGTAGGCGCGAGTCGTATTAGACTTACTAGGTTTATCAGCAAGGTCATATGAGAGAACACCAAAGCAGGTTACCCTCTGGGCTTTCAGATAATGGCGCAGCTGCACTGGCTAGGCAAGACAGTTAATCATGGGCTTTTGAGTTGGGGAAATTCTCTCCCTGCACGTGCCACGATTGGCTGGAATTCTTTATCATGTAATCGATATATGTTTGGATTCCGTAGAGGTTTATTTTTCACATTGGTTACCAGTTTCGCGGTGCTGGAGAAAACTCTTAGAAACCGTCTTCAATGTAGCCAGTGTATTCTTACGACTATATTGTATTGTTGGTTTATATGCTATAATGAGTGTAATTACTGTTGTTGTAAGATAGATTATAACACTTGAAAAATGTTTCAGCAATATCTTCCACTGCAATCTGGAGCTAACCACAGATTAGACAGAATAGGATCAGCAGCTGGGTGACCCCAGTGGACGTAAGTGTGATTTGCTCCTGATTTTGTACAATGTTGTACGTCATAGTCCGACATAAAAGTACACATTTCTCGGCAGCAGTTTTGGAGCTGGTGTTTAGGAAATTTAGAGAAATGCTGAATTGCCGCACAGGTTGAATGGTCTGAAAATCAAATAGAAAGGCGTCACTCGTAAACCATACCCCTTAACTGAGGTAAGTGAGAGTGCTGTGCATAGAGAAATGTTGCTTAACACTGGTAATAGGATCGCGTAACATTTAGTCGTATTTATTAATATATCTTTAGGGTTCTTTCATGATAAACCTTATTTCAAGATTTTGTGTGTCGTAATGCTGCAAAGTTCCTTGTATACATTTGCTCGATGTGTTGTACAGGATAGTAGATGAAGGTAAAAGGAAGGAATGTTATTCATGATATGCAAGTATTTCCTTCATTTCATATTACACTACTGGCCATTAAAATTGCTACACCAAGAATAAATGCAGATGATACATGGGTATTCATTGGACAAATATATAATACTAGAACTGACATGTGATTACATTTTCACGCAATTTGGGTACATAGATACTGAGAAATCAGTACCCAGAACAACCAGCTCTGGCAGTAATAACGGCCTTGATACGCCTGGGCATTGAGTCAAACAGAGCTTGGATGGTGTGTACAGGTCAGCTGCCCACGCATCTTCAACATAACACCACAGTTCATCAAGAGTAGTGACTGGCATATTGTGACGAGCCAGTTGCTCGGCCACCACTGACCGGACATTTTCAGTTATTGACCAGAACATTTTCTGTATCGGGTCGGAACACATGTGAAATGTAACATCCACTGTTCAAAGTGCCGTCACTGCGAACAAGAGGTGACCGAAACGTGTAACCGATGGCACCCCATACCATCACTCCGGGTGATACGCCAGTATGGCGATGAGGAATACACGCTTCCAATGTGCGTTCACCGCGATGTCGCCAAACACGGATGCGACCATCATGATGCTGTAAACAGAACCTGGATTCATCCGAAAAAAGGACGTTTTGCTATTCGTGCACCCAGGTTCGTCGCTGAGTGTACCATCACAGGCGCTCCTGTCTGCGATGCAGCGTCAAGGCGTCAAGGGTAAACGCCGCCATGGTCTCCAAGCTGGTAGTCCATGCTCCTGCAAACGTCGTGCAGATGGTTGTTGTCTTGCAAACGTCCCCTTGTGTTGACTAAGGGATCGAGACGTGGCTACACGAGCCGTTACAGCCATGCGGATAAGATGCCTGTCATCTCGACTGTTAGTGATACAAGGTCGTTGCGATCCAGCACGGTGTTCCGTATTACCCTCCTGAACCCACCGATTCCATATTCTGGTAACAGTCATTGGATCTCGACCAACGCTATCAGCAATGTCGCGATACGATAAACCGCAATCGCGATAGGCTACAATCCGACCTTTATGAAAGTCGGAAACGTGATGGTACGCATTTATATTCCTTACACGAGGCATCACATCAACGTTTCACCAGACAACGCCGGTCAACTGCTCTATGATAAATCGTTTGGAAACTTTCCTCATGTCAGCACGTTGTAGGTCTCGCCACCGGCGCCAACCATGTGTAAATGCTCTGAAAAGTTAATCATTTGCATATCACAGCATATTCCTCCTGTCGGTTAAATTTCGTGCCTGTAGCACGTCATCTTCATGGTGTAGCAATTTTAATGGCCAGTAGTGTAGAAGCGGAAGATACTTTTAAGAACTTCAAGTAAATAGTTTCAGAAACTGAAGTTTTAAAAATATAAAATTTAAGAATGTATAAGACATTTCGTACGATTCCGGGAAAAAGTTTTCTCTAAATCCTAAGTGGTAATGAAATAGGTGAAAGAAATTTCCATAACGTAATGAACGTCCGATTGTAATGTGACGATCCACACTGGAAGGAAATAAGGGTGAAAAATAGATTTATTACCTAGTTATTTTGATTGTGTAGAAGTAACAGGAATTTTTCTAGACAGCAACAGATCAAGAAGAACCAGGAGTTCGATCAGTACCACCGACAGGAGGTGCCACTCTGCGAGCTCTGTTTGCGGCATCTTCTGCGACACAAGAAAGCTTTCTGTCTGTGCACGTCACTGATGTCTGCAGCTCGGTACCCCGTAGCGGAGCAGAGTGGTTTTCTCACAGACAGCTCTTACCTATCGTAAGCCAGACTTTTTTCAGATCAAAAATTTTTTCAGAGCGCTTTCATATCCTGCTGGGAAAGCGCAAATAAATTGGGGAATATGGTGAAAATGATCTAAACTAGATGAATGTATCTACCTTCTGTATAACAATAATAATTTTCTGAGAGCCAAGCGGAATATATGAATTCATTTAACAAAACATATGCACTAGTCAGTCATTCTTCGTTCGCACATTATGTGAAACACATCCACAAACCTTGTCAGCTTTTCTAATAATCTAGTGAAGATCATCACTGTTTTGAAAACATGAATTGTGTAAACATGAAGTATTTTACACTTCTGACAGTAAGAAATTATCGTCAGGATTGTAAAATTGGTAGACCATCTAGAAGACTCACTTAGTCTAACAACTGACAACCAATTCACACGTTATAGCGCCCAGTAACACTGCTGATCAGCTGTGAAAGTTTTAGAGTTATTCAATAAAAAGTCTAAATAATCAGGTGATTCAGTATTAGTTGAAAGCGACTTTAACCTACCAAGTGTTGACTGGGACGTCGGTGGATTCATTACTTGGGGTACTGACAGACAGTTTTGCCAAGTACTTTTGAACACGTTTAATTAGTCAGCCCGCATGGGGTGTCCGCTAGACAGAATTATGTCGATTAAATACCTAGGGGCAACGTTGGAAAGCGATATGAAATGGAATTAGGATATGGGGCGAGAGGGAAAGCGGATGGTCGACTTCGTTTCATTTGGAGAATTTTAAGAAAGTATGGCTCACCCGTAAAGGAAATCGCATACAGAAAAACAAGTGGCACACATCAATGAGTACTCTTCGAGTACTTGGAATACTCATTATCTCATATTAAAGGATGACATGGCCGCGCGGAGTGGTCACGCGGTTTGAGGCGTCATGTTACGGACTGCGCGGCCCCTCCCGCCGGATGTTCGAGTCCTCCCTCGGGCATGGGTGTGTGTGTTGTTCTTAGCATAGGTTAGTTTAACTTAGTTTAAGTAGTGTGTAAGTCTAGGAACCGATGACCGGAGCAGTTTGGTCCCTTGGGAATTCATACACACACAATGGAAGACATCGAAGCAATTCAGACGCCGGCTGCTAGATTTGTTACCGGTAATTTCGAAGTTATTACAGAGATGCTTCGGGAACTCAAATGAGAATCGCTGGAGGGAAGGCGACGTTCTTTTCCAGGAACACTGTTGACAAAATATAGAGAACTGGGATTTGTAGATAACTCAGAACGATTCTCCTGCAGCCAGTGTTTACTACGCATACAGACCATGAATATGCAACATAAAATAGCCCTCGTAAGGCGGCATTTAAACAGTCGTTTTTCCATCACTCCGTTTGCGAGTGGAAAAGGAAAGGAAATGATTACTAATGGTACAAGGTACCCTCCGCTACGCACCGTACGCTGGCTTGTTGTGTATGTATGTAGATGTGGAGGTAGAGTAACTCTACAAGCAGACAGTTGGGATACACATATTCCGTATTAAATTAACCATGCCAAATCCGTTTGCGGGACAAAGGCACAAGGAAAAAAGAAGATAATCGGACTGCAGCACACAGGATAAACATGACGTCAGATTGCAAGAGCCGACATTATGGAAACTGACTGTTTGTTTTCATTTTAATGTCCTCGAAGGAGGAGGTATAATAGAAATTATTGTCAGGGGTTTTATTTTTGTTCCACATCATAAGGGATGTCCTATCCTGTAGAGACTTTAAATAAATTTATCTTTATTTTTAATTTTGCAGTTATTAAAAAAAAATTGTTTTGGGTGCTGTCAATCTAGGAGTGAGCCTTAAAATTGCTTCCAAACGTGATTATGCACAGTTCATCACGAAAAAGAACCGCAAACTCGAAGGGTATAAAAAGCAAGCACTTAGAGAAATAAAATCACATAGAAGGAACCATTACATTGAAATTGCTTCAGAAATACGGAAGCGATTGGGTGATATGGTGCTTTCGATATTAAGCGCAAAATAAATAAGGGGTATGCATTTACTTCCGGGATGAATTGATGGGAACTGGGAAGAAAGCGCAACATTTGAAATTATGACATTAACGGTACGGAAATCTTACAGTTCATAAGCAGTGGAGCAATGCACCAATGAAGCTAATACAAAAGGTAGCTCTATCTATAAGTACGAAGAAAAATCAAAGGTACTACAATCTGAGAAAGCTCTTAGTTAATTACAGGTCGACACAAAAGTCCGTTAACATTTGATACTTCACCGAATAAGGTAAATTAAGAGATAAAAACTGACACAGATGCTAGAAATGATATGGTGTTTTACTGAAACAAAAAAAGTGCACAAAGTGACCAAGAGATGGTGCTTCATATGATACAGAAGCAATAATTAACACAGCTATTGACTTTAACAATGGCGATATCATTTATAACAAATGCTGAATACGTCGGCCGTCATTCGTCAACAATACCTATAGTCGAGGGACAACGTTGTAAACAGTACGGTACAGCATAACAGTAGGGACGGTGACAAACTGCCGTCGGATGTTGTCTTTCAGCATCCGTAAGGAGGCCAGACGCTCGCGATAGACTTGTGAGTGCAGGTAACCTCACAACAAATAATTACACGGATTGAGGTCTGGAGACCTGGGACTGAAGTGGCGGTGGAGTAAGCGATCTTCACCAAAAGATTTACGCAAGAGAACTTTCACACGTGTAGCGATATGAGGTGGAGCGCCATTCAGCATAAAAATCGTACCTTCCAACAGATGTTTATCACACAGGGTAGATTGGGGGGAATTCTGTAACATATTGGCGTACCTCGCAACATTTGCGCTGACAGTTTGAACAGCAGCAACCCGCATTTCCTCGAAGAGAAAGGGTCCAAACACGACTGACGTGGTACATATACATCACGTCGTGACTTTCCCGTCATGCAATAGGGTCCCCAGGGCAGCTATAGGATACTCGCTGGCCTTAATTCTGCAGTCTTGGCTGTTCTCGTGCGGCGTCGCTGTCGAGTTTCTGTCAAGCACTATCTGTTGCCAGAATCTGTCTGTTGGCCGGTTTTTGCATTTGTTTTTTGTTTCAATAAAACACCACGTAATTTCAGGCATGTGTGAAAAAAGCTTTGCCTCTCTACCTACATTATTTCTCATCTAGAGCATTTTCCAATGTTAACGGCCTTTTGGGCCACCCTCTATATTTGTCAGAGGTATGGCACACCACGATAATACATAGACCAAGAGTGTTTTTGACAGAGGCATAAAATTGTGACTTGTCTCCTAACATTTTCGGTGTCTCACTAATTAAGTGATTGCTCGAGAAAATGGACTTCAATTTATACTCATAGCAATTTAATCTCTGTTAAAGCCAAAAACTGTACTTGTCTGAAACTAGTTTGTAGTTATGTATATTGTCTGTTCTCCAGTCCAAGTTTGTTGTCTCATCAAAGGTATCTCAATGGCCGAATCATCCTTTCACGTCACTAGTCAACTAGTTGCATCTATGTAAATGATTTCTTTACATTTCTTTTGTATTGTCTTTCTGAAGCTCTGCGTCGAGAAATGTTTATAGTGCACATTGTTAACGAAATAATTATGCTGAAACAACAAAAACCTACTTTCTTAATCTTGACTGTCCCATGCTAAACACTACCCTAATGGCAATGACCAAGCCATAAACATGTATTTACTACGCAGCCACGTTTAAAACTTTAACATAAATTAATTATTATCTTTGGACACACGTAGTTAATGGGTTTTAACAATGAAAGAGTTACTTATGATTGGTAACAAGGGCGCTAAATATTGTGAAACCAAAAAAAAAGTATCATAGTGGATCGACGCAGTCCATGAAATATTTGTGTATTTACTTCTTCTCATTATATAAAAATATGTCTCATTTTGTCAGTTATAAGTCTTTTCGAAATCTTCATGTATTCTTTCTTTCCGCTTACTTTCTGTCATAACCCGTCTTAGAAGAGTATCCACAATCTGATTTGACAATTGGTGCTCGCATTCATCAGCGCACTTCTGATTTCCGAATTGGAATATTAGGTTTAAGGAGGTGAAGGATAAGATCGGAAGTTGACTAAGATATTGGAATGAGAAATAACTGGACCATTCTGCGACCTTCTTCAGCAAAAACACATCGAAAGTGGTTGAAGGGAACTATGGATATGAGGAATTTATGTCAGACTCGCGGTTGATGTGGAAGTGAGAGGCTGGGAAAAGCAGAAGACAACGAAACGGAATTATTTAATATCCATGACTACGAATTGCTATTGAAAAATAAGTGGACAGAGATACTAAGGGGTCAGTAGGTTCTGCGAATAACAAATGTAAGAAAATGGTTACTAGAAGAACAATCGTTTGCAGGATCACCTATTCCATTAAGGTATTTGCTCATGCTATAGGGTGATAAACGCTGTAGATGTATACAGTATTTAACATAGAAAACTGATAACTGAGAACTTTGTGTATGTCAGAAATGAAAGTAAATTTTAGTCAGTCCCCAAGTTGGAAGTTAATTAATGGCAACTGCGGATGTTAATTGTAATATAACAACACATGAGTGATCGGCCGGGAAATGCATCTTTTCTACTTTACATTCTACACATTATAACAAAAATATCCAGCCGCCGCCCCACATATGGTGCATCGGCCGCGAAAAATAGAAACATTTCATAAACAATTAAATTCCACCCGCCGCCCCACACCTCCCACGCCGTACAACATGACAGCCACGAGTCATGGTCTGGGATGCGATCGGCAGCACCCTTTTCGCATAGCGATACGTCGACATTATTCTCCCTTGGTTTTCTTGCTTTTCATGGCTAGCTATCCTGGGCTTACATTTCAACACGATAATGTCTGCCCGCAGACGGCGAGAATTTCTACTGCTTAGCTTCGTGCTGCCGAGTGTTACCTTGGCTAGCAAGATTGCCGGATCTGTTCCCAACTGAGAATGTTTGGAGTAATATGGGTAGGGCCCTCCAACAGGCTCGGGAATTAGACGATCTAACGCGCCAGTTGGACAGAATTTGGGACGATATCCTTCAGGAGGACACCCAGCATCTGTATGCTTAAGGGCCATAGGTGTACCAGCTACCTATATTCTATTGAATTAATCACCCTTTTTTTACCTTAGAGTATATTTACATCATTACGTTTAATGAAGCTATAGTAGGCCTGTTAGATTAAAGAGAATCACTCAAACCGAAACACACGGACCGATACCTGCACAAACTATCAAACCACCACCCGAGCCAGAAACGAGGCATGATTAATACGCTCGTAACGCGAGCACGACGAATTTGTGAGCCGCAGCACCTCAGAGACGAAATGCAACACCTGGAAAGTGTTCTGAGGAGCAATGTGTACTCCACAAATTAGAAGTGTAACAGAGACAAGCGACTGCCTCGACCCCACTTCGCGACCGCGATGAGGCAGCCACGAGTGCTGAGTTCCATTACAGCACTCGTGGCTGCCGTATCGCGGTCGCGAAGTGGGGCCGAGGCAGTTCCAGATAACTTTTATAGTCTGACGATAATTTACGGATTTGTAGTTTTAGCTTGACGATGACCACTATGGAAAAACGGTGGTTACTGTCATTCTGAACAAGGTTGGGTTATCCCGACTGAAACCTAGGTAACATCTCGGTAAACGGTGCAACTGAAGCTGTTGATTATTAAAATGAAAATTAACAAATTAGTTGGCACTTACGGATCAACATAAAAATATCATTCACTAGAGCCGTACTATTCGTCACGAGAAACAGCAACTGTAATGATATTTACAACAGTTTTAACAGTTTTAACATCTTTTTGAAAAGGTTTCACCAGGGGAAGGTAAAAGCTAGCACAAGGGCTACGGTGTGGAAGGGGAACCCATGGGTAACAACTGCAGCAACATTCACATTAAAAAAAATTAACAGAAAATTTATTCAACAACCGGCAAGCTCAGTTTGATATAACAACCTTAACTCAGTGCGTATATTTATGACAACGAAATATTAAGTGATTTTTTCAGATCTCACTCAGCTTGAACATTTCAGACATACAATATAGCGTCCGGCCATCCTGATTTAGGTTTTCCGTGATTTCCCTAAATTGCTCCAGGCAAATGCTGGGATAGTTACTTTGAAAGGGCATGGCCGACTTCCTTCCCCATCCTTCCTAATCCGATCAGACCAATGACTCCGCTGTTTGGTCTCCTCCCCCAAACAACCCCCCCCCCCATGCACCCATACACTGTGCAATCAAAAGTATTCGGACACCCTCAAAAAATACACGTTTTTCGTATTAGGTGCATTGTGCTGCCATCTACTGCCAGGTAATCCGTATGAGCTACCTCAGTGGTCATTAGACATCGTGAGAAAGCAGACTGGGGCGCTCCGCGGAACTCACGGACTTTGAACTTGGTCAGGTAAGTGGGTGTCACTTGTGTCATACGTCTACACGCGAGATTTCCACATCCCTAGGTCCACTGCTTCCGATGTGACAGAGAAGTGAAAACGTAAAGGGACATGTATACAGCACAGACAGCTGAAGACGGTCGTAATGTGCAATAGTCAGACATCTATCCAGATCATCGTACACAGGAATTCCAAACTGCATCAGAATCCACTGCAAGTACTATGACAGGTAGGCGGGAGGTGAGAAAACTTGGATTTCATCGTCGAGCGGCTGCTCATAAGCGACATATCACACCGGTAAATGCCAAACGACGCATCGCTTGGTGTAAGGAGCGAAACATTGGACGATTGAGCGGTGGAAAAGCGTTGTGTGGAGTGACGAATCACGGTACACAATGTGGCGATACGATGGCAGGGTGTGGGTATGGCGAATGCCCGGTGAACGTCATCTGCCGGCGTGTGTAGTGCCAACAGCAAAATTCACAGGCGGTGGTGTTATAGTGTGATCGTGATTTTCATGGAGGGGGCTTTCAGCCCTTGTTGTTTTGCGTGGAACTATCACAGAACATGCCTACATTGATGTTTTAAGCACCTTCTTGCTTCCCGCTGTTGAAGAGCAATTCTGGAATGGTGGTTACATCTTTCAACACGATTGAGCGCCCGTTCATAATACACGGCCTATGGCAAAGAGGTTAGAAGACAATAACATCCCTGTAATGGACTGGCCTGCACTCAGTCCTGACGTGAATGCTATAGAACACCTTTGGGATGTTTTGGAACGCCGACTTCGTGCTAGGCCTCACCGACCGACATCGATACCTCTCCTCAGTGTAGAAATCCGTGAAGAATGGACTGCCATTTCCAAAGAAACCTTCCAGCACCATATTTAACTTATGCCTGCTAGAGAGGAAGCTGTCATCAAGACTAAGGGTGGTCCAACACCATACGGAATTCCAGCATTACCGATGGAGGGCGCCACGAACTTGTATATCATTTTCAGCCAGGTATCCGAATACTTTTGATCTCATAGTGTATTTGAAATAATGATCTCATAAAAAAGATAATTAAAAAATTACTGTACCTTAAATAGCTTTAACAAATCCAAAGAAAACTCAGGATAATGGTATTTTAACTAAGATGTTTGCTTTAAATAATCGCTAAAGTGATTATTGAGGCAATCAACATCTTGAACTACTAGCAACTCCCTGAATTCGTGCCAAAACTTGAGTCTAACGAATACTGACGTTAAGAAAGTGACTCATTAAAATTATAACGTCAAGAATACCAACACAAATAAGTCCGTTAGTCATTTCATTTCGGAAACAATAATTTCTCAAGTCTCACAACTGGGTAAAATCGTAAATCTAACATTGAATGACTGGCTAGTAATAATTACAGAGATTAAAAGGCGATTAAATGAATTTCTGGCAATCGTACAGAATGTGGGAAATACTGCTGGCCCCACACTTTTATATACAGTTTCATTGCCAAGTGGCAAGAAAATTAAGCGAGGCACTTTAACAGAAACCTTTAAACATAAAATCTTTAACACATAACTTATTCCACAATCCAAGCCAAAGGGGCTAACAGCAATATTACAAATATGGTTACTGCGTTGGGCAGTTTCCTTCCTCCATTAACTGAACGGCCCAGATCTCATCGACCGTCATGAACAACTTGAATTGCTTGCCCAACAACATCGAGGCAAAGGTGATCAATTACAGGAGCCGAGGAATAGTGCACTATAACAGACTAAGATTAATACTAAGGAGCAATAGTTGGCCTCTCAGAATGCTTATATGGCTTAAAGGGGCATATGAGCATTGACACAAGGGTACTCTGTTATCTGACAAGAACAGAAGCGGAATGTAACAAGTAAATACAAGTGTGCCCTAATAAGGTTCAGTTTTTGTAACTACAGGAAGCACGACACGCAAGGGAGTGTTCACAGTTATGAATCTTAACAGATTAGCCAATGCAATGCAAAAGACCAAAGTATACTGCAAAGTCACATGCAAGCGTATGCTTGAGGTTGCTACATTTATGACACCTTTAACCAGCGTACACAGTTCCGCATCCCTAGGTCCACTAGCGAGAAACATTTACAACCAGCTTGTGATCCAATCAGACGCTTCACGAACATTCATCACACTCCGATCTGTCAGAAGCGTGGCAAGGTTCGCCGTTTTCAGTCGCCGGAATTGATCCCGTCAGGCAGTGTGTACGGTGGCAGCTAGAATGGGTGGTGTCACCGCCAGACACCACACTTGCTAGGTGGTAGCCTTTAAATCGGCCGCGGTCCGTTAGTATACGTCGGACCCGCGTGTCGTCACTGTCAGTGATAGCAGACCGAGCGCCGCCACACGGCAGGTCTAGAGAGACGTCCTAGCACTCGCCCCAGTTGTACAGCCGACTTTGCTAGCGAAGCTACACTGACAAATACGCTCTCATTTGCCGAGACGATAGTTAGCATAGCCTTCAGCTACGTCATTTGCTACGACCTAGCAAGGCGCCATTACCAGTTTATATTGAGATTGTAAAACATGTACCGTCAAGAGCGATGTACACCAATTATGGATTAAAGTTAAGTATTCCCGCAGCAACGTACGTTATTGGCTATATTAATTACATTGTCCTGTTCCAGACCTCACGCCAGTTTGCGTGAGCTTAAACGCGTGCATTTCGGCCTCCTCTAGCAACACGGTGTTGGCTCTTCTGCCAATACATCAGAATGAATGCCAATTTCGCACCTTACATGAGATTTTATATGTCGTAACAAGTAGATGAATATGTCAACTGACATACTTTGGCGATAATAAGCAGATTTGCCTATCCAAATGTAGAGCATGTAATGCAAAGGGATGACACTCAATTCGACGGTATTAAGACACCGAACCCAAATCTTGCATGACAATGATCAAAAGGCGAAAAAAGCTGCTGGAAGACCCCAGTTGCGCCATTACGGCCCGAGTACAATTGAACGCTTCTAAAAGGGGTTGGTGAGAGTGGCGAGAGGGACAATGAACTCGTCAGGAGATATAGCGAGGGGAGCAGCGCTGAATCAGCTCGTGGTATGCTCGTGATGTATGCGTGTAACTTTTAGGCGTCGGGAGCGCACGCAAAATGTCCGACTGGCTGAAATAAACTTGGAACGAGGAAAAGAGGCTATGTTACGCTGCAGTTTGAAGGTAGGCCCTTTACGATTGGCAGGGGTAGTTTCCAAAAGATGAAAGGAACGCTCCCATTGGTCTGAAAAAGCTGTGATGTGAAGCATGAAAGGACGCAGGTGGAGGACAGTTTGCTGCGAAAGACACAAGACCGAAAACTTTGGGGACTGAACCAGCATCAGTGTAGAACAGGGCGCATCGCGCTCTGTACGACGCCAAAAGGGGAACTTTGTGTGAACACTGCGTTCACTTTGGCTGTCATTCAGCTAGAAATTAGCTGAAGAGCGTTGAGCTCCGATAGCGGAGAAACGAACCAGCCACGTGGTTAATTGTTCTTCCGAGAACTGAGAGGGCATTGAAGTATAGACTAGGACAGTTTCAGCTGATAAAATTACTAAAAATTTTGATTAGCTTGTTATGTGGTTTTCAGAGGGCGAGAGCAGCCATGCAACCGACAGCACATCGCAGCTGACAGGTAAATGCCACTGGATGAAGTGTAAACTTGTTGGTTCACCAGCTTGCGTCCACTGTGAACTCGAGCATCCTTGAGTAATCTTTTGCTCATCTTGTTAAAAAAACTAACCATCCTCCGTAAAATGGATTGTAATCCTAAATAGTTCCGAACTTAGAACTGGAACCGGATGATATGTCGTAATATTGGCCCACTACACTGTGTATAAGTAAGAACAATTTTGTAGAGAATCGCCTGCTTGAATTTGATATTGTTGTGTTCAGTGTTATTTCGGCTAAACAGCACATAATGGCTTATCTTGACAACGGTCCTGACATTGTCATGTCACAATCTATGTAAATTCGTGTACTTCTTTGACAATAATTCTGAAATTAAACAAACTGTGTACAGCTGAACACCGACGGGCTCTGTCGTAGAATAAGCGTCCACTCTTAACCTCAGTCATTTGTTCTAGTGACGCTAACGCGCTCACAGGGTGTTTTTGCTGATGTCTGACCAACGTGAAAAGGAGTTGAGTCTCAGAAGTGTACATGGTGGTGTCAATAGACACGAGGCGACACTTCACAGCTCCAAGAACCACAACACTTCACAGCTCCACGGACTACCTCAGTGACAAGCACAGCCAACCAAAGCAGCAGCAGCCGACTGACTACGTGCCAGTCTCCACACCCAGTGCGGGCCCAAAAGAAAATGGTTTAAATGGCTCTGAGCACTATGGGACTTAACATCCATGGTCATCAGTCCCCTATAACTCAGAACTACTTAAACCTAACTAACCGAAGGACATCACACAACACCCAGTCATCACGAGGCAGAGAAAATCCCTGACCCCGCCGGGAATCGAACCCGGGAACCCGGGCGTGCGGGCCCACCGCAATCCTCTTACCTCCTTTTCGCGACCGCAGTCCGCACGCGTCTCTCTGTTCACGCCGCAAACCCGACCTCTCGCGGCTAGTTTCGCTACTCCATCTCTCGAAATTCTCACAGTGATCTCCTTGCCATATGAAAGCGTCCCCTCGCATTGAGCGCCATGGCTCACTTTTATTTGCCCATTTTTTTTTTTAAACAGGATTGTTTTCGATCTCATTGTATTTTCTTCAGATCTATGTATTAGGTTGGGGAAAATGTTTGCAGCGTTTTTGTTTTGCGTATTGGTATTCCGTTTACTGTGGGTTTATTTATCGACTGACGTTTTTTATTTATAGTTGTCGCTATTTAATTTTACGTAGAGTCATTCCGTCATTTGAAGATAGTGGAACTATTGACCCTAAAAAATGGAGTGCCAAATGGAGAAATCGGAGCCTTTATAAGACATTTTTTCTGTCTGAGTTCATTAGAGGAGTGACAGCAGCGGAGGCAGCTAGAAAAATTTGCCCGTATGCAATGATAAAGCCTTCGGATAGAACACAGCAAGAAAATGCTTTCATCTTTTTAGGAAGGATCGTTTTGACATTAGTGATTCTCTACGTACATAAAGAGCCTCGGAGTTTCATGACCGTTTAAATGTGTTAGGCCACAGTGATTCATGTCAGTGTATTCTGGAACTGGCAAGTGTGATGAACTGAGATCATTCCACGATCGTGCGACGTTTTCGTGCACTGGAAAACGTTCAAAGATAGGGTGTATGTGTGCCGCATGCTCTGAGCCAAAATCACAAAAATCGACGTTAATTAGGTCGTGAGAAACACCGAAAATTCCTATTCCGTATCGTTACTGATGACTATAAATAGTGTATCTATGCTAAGGAATGCCTGATCCCAAACAAAGCAGCACTTCCCCGTACAAAGATACGTGCTCATCCACGAAAGGTAATATTATGCACAAGGACGGTGCGGTGTAATACGAATTTCTTCCCCGGGATGTAGCCATCGCTGCTGACATTTACTGTCAAGAACTGAAATGTCATGCAGACGCAATCCAAGAACAACGACCAGGAAGACTGTGCGAAATGATGATAGTCCATGTTAACGCACGCCGGCATTCTGCTAGACCGACAAAGAGCGTTATACAGGTTTTCTGTTGAGAAGCTATTCCGCACCAACTTTATTCAACTGATCTTGCGTCCTCAGATTTTCACCTTTCCCGCTCTCTATCGAACAACCTTCAAGGAACCTCCCATCCAGATGAAAATGTACCTCGACGAGTTCTTCGTCCCAAAAAAACATGTTTTGTATAGCCGCGGGATGGAACAGTTATCCCAGAGTTGGCAGACTATTGTATAAATCAAAGTACCATACATTATCGATGGCTGAATTCTCTGTTATGTATATCTATTGTGCATATTAAACCAATGAGAAAACGCTAGGAACTTATGCACCAACCCAATATCAGCTTCAGCAACCTGTCGTGTGTCTGTCAGAACCAAAAATCATTGATAAACTATAACAGGAAAAATACAATCACATCAAAGTCAGCAAACGCAGACATTTCTCACATTTCAAAGAAACAAATCGTCGTTGCAAAACAAACAGCTGTTTAATGACCAAATAAGTACTGGAAACTAGACACCACACAAAATCATAGAACACGTCACAAGAAAAGGAGAAATTAAATGAATGCATAAAATAATTGCAGAGTGTTAAATTCTACTCTTAATCTAGCTTTGAAATTGGGAGAACATCTGGAACATTCCTCAAAATCACTCCCCCTTTTGTTACTCAGAAACACTAAGTTGGTTGATGCCGATCAGCCTTGTGAAACGGAAGACCTCCACCCTGATTGGCACTGACATTAAAGAGTTCAAGAAAACAAGCAGATTGAACGCATCACATTCCTTAAAATTACGGAGAATGAAAAATGAAAAGGCAACGGGGCCAGATGATCTTCCTGCACATTTGTGGCAATCAAAATACTGGGATTCAACTGAATGGTTGACGGATTACTTGAGGAAAGAAGGATTCTCGGTGACTGGACATGTAGCACAACAGTTCAAATTTGGAAGCAGAAGGAAAATACAGTTCAATGTAACGACTACCGCCCAATACGCCTTCTGCCAGCCACCATGAAAGTATTCGAGCGCATCATCAATGAAAGGATCCGACAAATTACCAGTCTCTCCACCGATCAATTCGTGAAGGGCTGTGGGACGACAGATGCTATCCATGCAGCTCACCTGCTTATCGAAAGCACCGTGAGAAGTCAAAATATCTACCCTTTGCCTTTGTCGACCTCGAAAAGGCCTTTGACCGAGTGCCACACGAGTTAATTTCGCTGCCCTGTGAGAGCATGGAGTACCTGAAGAACTCGTTAGGTGGGTCAGACTGCTCTAACAGAGCCCGAAGAGACGGATACAGTCAGCTGCCGGACTATCTGACGACTTCCCTATTTCCGTGGCAGTTCATCAGGAATCTGCTCTCTCACAGCTCTTATTTATCACTGTCACGGATACCGTCACAAGAAACCCGAAGAAAACGTCACCCTGGACTTTACTTTATGCTGATAATGTGCTACCGGCCAGTAAAGATAAGAATGATTTACAACTTCAAGTCCATGTCTGGAATGACCGCCTTGTACATGTAGGACTGCGTCTCTGTTGAAGACATACTACCTTTCCACAGATTTAAATGACTCTGTAACCATCAGAACCAATGGCTTTGACCTCCCAACAGAAACTTTTAAGTGCCTGGGCTCGACAATTTCTGTCAATGTAAATCTCAGTGCAGCAATCTCCAACCGCCTTAGCAGCGATTGGCTCAAATGGAGTTCCGTTACTAGAATACTATGCGACAAGAAAATTCCAAACAGGCTGAAATCAAAAGCGTACCAATCGGTGATCCATCCAGTTGCACTGTATGGGGCTGAATGCTGGCCTTCAACAAAGGAAGCAGAGCAAAGACTTGCTATTATGGAGACGAAAATGATTAGGTGGACATCGGGGTTGTTGTTGTTGTAGTTGTGGTCTTCAGTCCAGAGACTGGTTTGATGCAGCTCTCCATGCTACTCTATCCTGTGCAAGCTTCTTCATCTCCCAGTACCTACTGCAGCCTACATCCTTCTGAATCTGCTTAGTGTATTCATCTCTCCCTCTACGATTTTTACCCTCCACGCTGCCCTCCAGTACTAAATTGGCGATCCCTTGATGCCTCAGAACATATCCTACCAACCCATCCCTTCTTCTAGTCAAGTTGTGCCACAAACTCCTCTTCTCCCCAATTCTATTCAATACCTCCTCATTAGTTATGTGATCTACCCCTCTAATCTTCAGCATTCTTCTGATGAACCACATTTCGAAAGCTTCTATTCTCTTCTTGCCTAAACTATTTATCGTCCATGTTTCACTTCCATACATGGCTACACTCCATACAAATACTTTGAGAAACGACTTCCTGACACTTAATCAATACTCGATGTTAACAAATTCCTCTTCTTCAGAAACGCTTTCCTTGCCATTGCCAGTCTACATTTAATATCCTCTCTACTTCGACCATCATCAGTTATTTTGCTCCCCAAATAGCAAAACTCCTTTACTACTTTAAGTGTCTCATTTCCTAATCTAATTCCCTCACCATTACCCGACTTAATTCGACTACATTGCATTATCCTCGTCCTGCTTTTGTTGATGTTCATCTTATATCCCACTTTCAAGACACTGTCCATTCCGTTTAACTGCTGTTCCAGGTCCTTTGCTGTCTCTTATAGAAGTACAAAGTCATCGGCGAACCTCAAAGTTTTATTACATCTCCATGTATTTTAATTCCTACTCCGAATTTTTCTTTTGTTTCCTTTACTGCTTGCTTAATATACAGATTGAATAGCATCGGGAGAGGCTACAACCCTGTCTCACTCCCTTCCCAACCACTGCTTCCCTTTCATGTACCTCAACTCTTATAACTGCCATCTGCTTTCTGTACAAATTGTAAATAGCCTTTCACTCCCTGTATTTTACTTCTGCCACTTTCATAATTTGAAAGAGAGTATTCCAGTCAACATTGTCAAAAGCTTTCTCTAAGTCTACAAATGCTAGAAACGTAGGTTTGCCTTTCCTTAATCTATTTTCTAAGATAAGTCGTAGTTTCAGTATTGCCTCACGTGTTCTAACATTTCTACGGATCGAAAGTGATCTCCCCCGAGGTCGGCTTCTACCAGTTTTTCCATTCGTCTGTAAGGAATTCGCGTTATTATTTTGCAGCTGTGACTTATTAAACTGATAGTTCGGTAATTTTCACATCTGTCAACACCTGCTTTCTTTGGGATTAACACTGCAAATAACGAAGTTCGAAGGTATATGGTGTTGCAATAATAGTACACAAAATGAGAGAAAGCCGCCTACTTTGTTACGTGCATGTCCTCAAAGCAGACGAGACAATAGTGGCAGAGACTAGTTTCAACATAAATGTCAATGGGAAACGGCCAGCAGGACGACCAAGGCAGCGATGGCTTGACACCTTGCATGAAGACCTCAAGATCTCAAGCCTTCACCCTGATCAGGCACAAGACCGCTAGTAGTGGCGACAACGAGCCAAAACAGCGGAACCCGCCAGAACGCGGGACAAACACAAACCCTAAGGAAGACGTTCAAGTTGTTCAAATGGCTCTGAGCACTATGGGACTTAACATCTATGGTCATCAGTCCCCTAGAACTTAGAACTACTTAAACCTAACGAACCTAAGGACATCACACATATCCATGCCCCAGGCAGGATCCGAACCTGTGACCGTAGCGGTCACGCGGTTCCAGACTGAAGCGCCGAGAACTGCACGGCCACACCGACCGGCCGAAGAAGTTCCCCCAGCCGCCGAGTCGTGGTGCGCATACCGTGGATTACGGTGCTGGAAGACATGGTACTGCTGCGTAAACCTGCTCCGTACCGTTGGCCGTCGTGGAGAGGGTGTACGTTGTTTACCTCTAAATTCTGTGTACGCAGTGAACGTATTATACCGCCCGCTGACCCCTACACCTGAAACTACTTCAGTGTGACATACAACAAGAGCCTAGATATCTGGTTGCTGAGTCATAAGGCTAGAACAGGAACTGAATTCAAGTATTCGTTCGTGATGACTGGGTGATGTGTGCTATCCTTAGGTTAGTTAGGTTTAAGTAGTTCTAAGTTCTAGGGGACTGATGACCATAGATGTTAAGTCCCAAAGTGCTCAGAGCCATTTGAACCATTTGGACCAAGTATTCGTTCGTAAAAAGAAAGCGCATCAACATGCCACATATTCCACAGAGAAGTAAAGAATCGTCATTCGTCTTACACGGATAAAACTATCTAGTAGTAGTGAGATCGACATTTTTCAAGTTCCACCAGGGACATTCTTTACTGACGCTCTTGTCAACGGAGTCTCTAAGTCGCTCCTAGGGAAATATGTCTCCTTTCGACATTCGTGAGAGTGATCTTTTACCACGCCATATGTCGGTTTCCGGCAAGGCTCGTGGCGCCCTCCCTGCAACGAATCTTCCTCCCCATTACAAAAGCAGTGTTTCCTGCTACAAGCGTCGTGAAATCAATCGATTGCAGTTCATTAAGGACATCATCATTCAAATTCACTACTCTGCCCTTTGGTTGGAAACGTCGCTCCCCCTTTCTCGTCAGACGATATGCGCGTCAGCCGTTCGTCACCCCCGCACATTCCTTCACTTTAGAAGGATGCCTTCTCTCATTATCGCTCGACATCCCCGCCTTCCAGCACCTAGTTGTCTTTTAGTGGCAGGAGTGTCCACACCTGGTAGCTGAGTGGTCAGCGCGGCGGAATGCCATACATGACGGCCCGGGTTCGATTCCCGGCTGGGTCGGAGATTTACTCCGCTAACGGACTAGGTGTTGTGTTGTCCTTACCATCACCATCATCCTCATCGACAAGCAAGTCACCGAAGTGGCGTGAATTCGAAAGACTTGCACCAGGCCATTGATCTACCCGACGGGAGGCCCCAATCACACGGAATTTCCATTTCCAGTGGCAGGAGTACGTCTATTCCCAGCTCACCGGCCCCGCCACGGGGAGACCGCCCGTAGGAGTATAAAGCCTTTGCCTCCACACTGTTTCTTATTGGGTACTTTAACATCCCCCTTTGTCGAACACGACACGTCTACTTTTGCAAACCACATTCGTGTCGATCGCCGCCTCTACGGGAACGCATAATCGTCACCACTCCCTGCTGTCAACGTCCAGCTCAAATTAGCCTCCAGGCAGTTAATACTTCAGAAGAAACTGCTACCCAGTTATTATTACTAATTATTATTTTTTACTAATGGAGCAAATTAGTAGTGTTGTGACTGTTATGTAATTTTCTGATTATGTTGTTTCTGGTCAAATGTAATAGACAGGTCAAGCTGAATAAGCAATAAATAAATAAATAATTGAATGACCTTACAGTAGACAATATGTTATATCCCATACTGCCCTTATTACCTTCTATCTTAAATAATGCCAGTCGAGAAAAGTGGGAATCCTAGATTCCTGTCACACATCCTGTGCTCTTGTAAATATAGGTGAACACTGCGATTTGCAGTGCCTCTTATTTTCGTGTAGTAGCTTTGCACGTACATTGATAACAACACATTGCCTCTTCGAGTCATTTGCTTTGTGTTTCTCGATGTTATAAGCTCCCTACTTCTTGGAGATTATATGGATTAATTAATGATTATTATGTTACAATCCTCTTGTTGTCGTTGACCGTGTATATCGAGACTTCGTTCATTGTTTAATGCCATGGTGTGGTACTAACTTATGGAGACGCATTAAGATCTGGTAAAATTTATTTCCTTTATCACACTGCACATACATAAACACACTGTTATTCAAGCTGTGTGCCACTATTATTAAACATGGAGATAAATCCTTCGCTACGCACCCGCCTTTGGCTCACGCAGCCTACCCCTTCCACAGCCTCCGAACAGCTACTTCTGCTTGCGACTCTCTGTGCCACAGGGCACTGTCGCCCTCCAAAGAAAAACCACTTACAGATACTACACACCAGTATCCTCACAAAGTTGTTTTTCGTTTTGCGGTCGATGCATTTGTAGTTTGCTGCGCGTCTTGTTTCCTACTCAACCCAGAAGGCCGCGTTAGCGCTGCTCTTACGCTAGCGCTTGGTTTAGAAGTACCGGTCGTCTAGCACGCCTCGGCGGAACAGCATGGGACGGGACTGTGCAGTCACCCGCTCCATTTCAGACTTTGCACAGCTCACGGACGCAAGCACCGTTAGCGCCGTCGGATAGCCTACAGCACGTCGTCAGCAGTTACTGGGAGGCTCGCAGAGCTGGGGACGGTGGCCGGGCTCGGCGGCTCAGGCTGCGCATGGCGATGGGTAGCGGGATGTGTTCTGGGCCTGCCAGGACTCTAGCCGGACGGAAGAGTGGCGGGCGGTGGTGGGGTCGGTTGCTGCATGGCTTGGGCCGAAGCAGTATTTACACAGCCAGCCAGTCGTCACGGCTCAGGTACCTTCGGCAACTGCATGACAGTAAACCTGAAGAGGTTGGTAAAAACCGCCCACCAGTTGCACATAAAGGTTTGAACTGGGTCAACGGTGCCAATAAACCTTTATTTTCAACCGGTGGGCTGACGTCCGCAACCTCTCCAAATTTAATGACATAGGTAATGACTTCGTACAGGTGTCGCTTTTGCAAGACCCCTTCGCCCAAAGAAACCCTCCAAGATAGGGTCTGTCTTGAAAAACAGGGCGCCTACTGGACGTAATAAAACGTCAGAAGAACCATATGCCGTCGTCGCTCAAGTAGCTCAATAGACTCTAACGTAATGAAGTCGCAGAACTGCAGTTGAAGTAAAATGGTCAGCTATGTACGAATACATTTAAAAAGCTTTTAAAAAAAGGGTACACGTCTTGGAGCTCTTAGGATATCCCGAGACACTAAGAGGAAAGGCCAAAGAAAAACATTTCTTGCATGTAAGGCGACGAGCGACGAAACCACGGCTCCAGTTTAAGTATGATAACAACGGCAATGCACTGCCAGGCCCAGGACAACACGTACCGCAACCGCCGTGCTGGACGCAGCAGCACAGGCCTTCACAGGCTATTTCGCCAGATCCCGGCTCCACTCCATCGACCCAGGGTAGCTCGCTTCTCGCGAGTCACATCACGTCGACCCCGAGCGCCACCTGCCTTCCTGGTATGGTGGCCTACCAAATATTCTGCTTTTGGTGGAAGATCTACATCTACATCTGCATCTACATAAATTATTTGCAAGCAACCGTACATCTACTACTCATTTCCTTTCCTGTTCCACTCGCAAACACAGCCAGGGAGAAACGACTCTGTGCCTCCACAGGGAGCCCTAATTTTTCATATCTTATCTTCATGGTCCTTACGCGCAATGGATGTTGGAGGCAGTAAAATCGTTTGGCAGTCAGCTTCAAGCGTTTCTCAAAAATAATGTCGCGTTGCCTCCAGAGATTGCTATTTGAGTTCCCGTAGCATCTCAGTAACAAATGTTGTTCGAACCTACCTTTAATAAATCTAGCAGCCCTCCTCTGAATTGTTTCGATGTCTTCGATCAATCCGACCTGCTACGGGTACAAAACACTCGACCAGTACTAAAGGAATGGTGACTCCAGCGTCCTATACGCGGTCTCCTTTAAATGTTAACGACTCTTTCCTAAAATTCTGCGAAGACGACGAAGTCGACCACAGTTCTCACATGCTCCTTCTATTTCTTATTGCTTTGCAACGTTATGTCCAGATATTTAATCGACTTGACTGTGTCAAGCAGGACACTGGTAATATTGTATCCAGACTTTACAGGTTTGACCTTATATTGTTTGTTCTTCCAACTAATCCGCATTACTTTACATTTTTCCGCACAACAACTGGGAATTTTGTCTAAGTCGTCTTGTATCTTCTTCACTCAACGTCGACAACCTACCGTACACCGCAGCATCATCACTGAACAACTGCAGATTGCTGTCCACCCTGTCCGTCAAATTATTTATGTAGTATAGAGAACAACCGCAGTCCTATCACACTTCCCTCGGACGCTCCTGAAGATACCCTAGTCTCCGATGAACACTCACCGTCGAGGACACCATACTGGGTTCTATTACTTAAAAAGTCTCCGAGCCACTAACAAATCGGCGAACTTATTCCGTGTGCTCGCATCTTCGTTAATAGCCTGTAATGGGGCACCGTGTCAATTACGTTCTGGAAATCTAGTAATATGGAATTGCCTGTTGTCCTTCAGCCATTGATCGCAGAATATCATGAGACAAAAGGGCAAGATGAGTTTCACACGAGCGATACTTTCTAAAGCCGTCCGATTCGTGGACATAGGCTCCTCAGTCTCAAGAAAGTATCTTATATTCGAACTGCAAATATGTTCAAGGATTCTGCAGAAAAAAGAATTTAGGTATATTGCTCTGTAATTCCGCGGGGACATTCTTTTACGCTTCTTGTATATACCTGCGTTTTTTTTCCAGTCATTTGGGACTTTTTGCTGGGCAAGAGATTCAGGATAAACACAGATTAGGTAAGGGGTCAACACCGTAGAGTACTCTTTGTAAAACCGGATTATGATTCCATCCGGACCTGGTGATTTATTTGCTTTCAGTTCTTGTTTCTCTACGCCAGGGATGCTTATTACTGTGTCATCCATACGGGAGTCTGTCCGATGGTCAAATGAGAATATATTTGTACTATTCTCCCGTGTGAACGATTTCTTGAATGTGAGATTTAAAACTTTAGCTGTCGTTTTATTATGTTCAACTGCCACACTACACTGGTGAAAAAGGGGCTGAATGGACGCCTTAGAGCGGTTTACCTATCTTACATAAGACCAGAATTTCCTCGGGTTCTCTGCCAGAAGTTTCGCTAAGATATGACGGTGCTAGTTGTTGCATGTTTCGCGCATAGAACTTTTCACAGACGCACGAAACTCTACTAACCTCCGCTTGTCATTTGCGTGTTCCCTTTTGAATGGAGAGTGCAACAGCCTCTGCTTCCGCAGGATCCACCGAATTTCGTTGTTAAACCACGGTGGGATCTACTTTGAGCGAGCCTCTGCGGCTCAGAAATGATTTCGTCCGATGTTTGAGTTGCCTAACGACAACAGGGACTAGCGAGCTGCAAGCCAGCTGCAGCCAGTCCTGCCTTTTTTGGAACTATCTTGTGTTTCGTACAAGAATTTTTCTGACGAATGTGCGATGTAGCGCAATACACACAAATGTAATGTGGTTCTCAACTCTCAGGAATATCAACCTTAAGTTGTGATATGGTTCGGGTTGTCATCAAGACGCCAATTGGGACTTTTGTTTCGGATCGCAGAAAGAAATTTTTAGTCGCACATATTGCACGTGGTTAATGCCAGGCAAGGGCATTACGTATCATATGTGGATACATCAGAACGCAGCTAAAGCACTTTCCTGTTCAGGTGTGTGAGTCCTTGATGACCAAATTCAAGGTGGTACGATCGTCCGTGGTTCCAGAACAACTACAGCCCAATTCAAATGGCGACCGCATTATGAGGATAAGTCCCACGTCGCTCAACGTTGGCATCAGACTAAGAAGAATTGTGAACAAATGTCGAGGAATCTTCTTGGAAGTTAACTGAGATGATCGGCTAGATGTTGAGGAAGCTTTTTGGAGGTTAATGGAGACGCTCCGCTAGAAGTGAAGAAGACACATAGATCTCCGTGAAATTTGATTCACAAACACGACCGCTGGGTACATTTTACGTGTATGTACTGCGACAGCGTAGGGTGGGACTTTCTGAATCATGAGGCTATGTCGATAAAAATAAGAAAATAGTCTAGAGCTCAGCCCGTGTGCAAAACAATGTCGCCATTACGTTGCAAAACCTTTGCTAGACAAGAAAGGTACGATTGGCAAGAAGCCTTTTTCAAATAACTTTAATCCGGACAGCAAAAGGAGATGTAAGTCGGTATCGATTTCAACAGTCCATCACGGAATATTAAGTCTGCTTACAATAAGGTATGTTTTGAAATAAATGAAACTTATAAATCTTTTCGTTGTTAGTTGTATAGGATCCAATAGGTCGGTCAACAGTACTAAAAACGACATCTGTTGTAAATTTGAGCAACTGCTTATTTTTAAGTTAACTGAATTTTCCGACGATTCTTGGTAGAACAACATTATAATAAAGGAAAAGCGCTAGTTTGCTTTTGTTCTACAGTATTACTTTTATTGTGTTAACCGGTTTTCGGCTTACAAGGTCTTCTTCAGACATTTACTGAATATTGTCATCAAAGAAATTACAATGCTTGTAAACAACATTGGAAGAGAAGTTACACGTCTAGATAGAAGGTGGAACGCACAGTAAATAACATCTTTGACAGTGTGGTGGTAATACAATGTAAAAATTAAAAGGTTGAATAGTAAATAAATAAAAACAGAGTAAACAGGAACATCAAGCGTACATAATAGTTTATACGTATTAATAAACAAACCCAATAAAATAAAATAAAATTAGTACTCGACAAGTCTCCTTCAGGAAGTATAAAACATGGAAAGTGGTATACAAACAAATTAAAATAAGAAAGAATTATCACTGCAACTGCAGAATCTATAAGGAATATCAATAACATAAAGAGAAACGAATAAACGCAGCCGGCCGATGTGGCCGTGCGGTTCTAGGCGCGTCAGTCTGGAACCGCGTGACCGCTACGGTCGCAGGTTCGAATCCTGCCTCGGGCATGGATGTGTGTTATGTCCTTAGTGTAGTTAGGTTTAAGTAGTTCTAAGTTCTAGGGGACTGATGACCACAGAAGTTGAGTTCCATAGTGTTCAGAGCCATTTGAACCATTTTTGAATAAACGCAAAAAATGGAGGAGTATGAGGGAACATACAGTAAATGCAATCTTTGGGAGGATGGTGGTACTGTATTTAAAAGGTAAAGAAGCTGAACAAAACAGAAATCCGAAAGGAGCAAACAGGAAAAACATTAGCACTATACTCAAAACTGTGCCTATGTAACAGTTTCCTTACTTTTAAAAAATAGTAAGGGAATGGGGCCATGTGAATCAGACTTCTTAGGGCTTTCTGAAACAGAATTTAATACGTATTATTTCTTCTACTCATGTAGCTTAGTTATACACAATAATCCCCCAGCTCCTATTACCAAATTTGTTTTTGGTAGAAAACGACGCGGAGCTAATGTAGAAAATGCTGTGAAGGAATTTGAGTTCAGAGGCATTCCCCCCCTTCAGTCCAAACAAAATTATATCACATGGCATCCTTTCTGTGTCCACATCCCTGAATGATGAGTTCCGTTTTGTAACTGTGGAATCAGAACAAACCCAGGCCCTGACACTCGTTCTAATCATCCAAGAAATTTGAAATGTCGGAACTAAGCAACACTATCACTTTCTTCTATTTTGTCAACCCCAACAGAAACCATCGGTGGCGTGCGTGAGGGAAGAAAGAAAAATTCAGCTTCCGATCTGACTTCACCAGTTCATTTCAGTGGTACTAGGGAGAAGAGAAAACTGTATTTTGAATACTCGAAAAGAAAAAAAAAAGGTCAAGGGCTGCAAAAATGCGCTGTATGTTGAAGCGAAACCTACCAAATCCAAAATGGGGATTAATCTTCACCATCATCTGAAGCTGAGACGGGGAAAGAAAATATATTTGCGATTTCTGCAGCATCAAATATTACGATCCTAGATCCGTCCAAAAAGAGGAATGTGTCAGGTGTGATAAGTGCAATGCGTCCTAGAGTCAAGAAATTTGTTTGGAGGCTGCTGGTTATAGCCACTTCCGGTGTGGGAAATGTAAGTAACACCTAGTGGACGAGTTAGAAACTGTAATCTTACATATTGTGCATCGCACGACAGTTTACAACGGTTCACGTAGCCTCATTTAAGATCAAATGGTTCAAATGGCTCTGAGCACTATGCGACTTAAGTTCTGAGGTTATCACTCGCCTAGAACTTACAACTAATTAAACCTAACTAACCTAAGGACATCACACACATCCATGCTCGAGGCAGGATTCGAACCTGCGACCGTAGCGGTCACGCGGTTCCAGACTCAAGCGCCTTTAACCGCACGGCCACACCGGCCGGTCATTTAAGATCCAGATAGCCCCACCTCACCCTATTCAAAATACAGAACGTTGTTTTTACTTAGGCGTATAGAGATTCCTCTAGAACACTCTATAAGTGATAAGAGATCACGTATTAATCGGGAACCGTCACAGTTAATGTCACAGCTTCTAGTGCGTGGCGTTAATTCAGGCTTTTCGCATAAACATGAGACTTAGCAGCCATGAGACTTACACATCGCGTAATGCATCAGCGAGAGTGAGAGAGGACGATCCGCTTACCTGGCCGAGGGCCGTTCCCTGAAGTGTCCTTAAAAAGTCTGCAAGCGGTTCCGTTAAGCAAGGTTAATGTAACAGTGATCCGCGACATAATTAAGGATCGATTACTGTTAATCGAAAGTCCGAAGCTCGCCGGGGCCCCGGGAGGGGCGCTCATTAAAACTGAGCTCCCGTGGGCCCCGGGGCCCCGCATGGGCGCAATTACCACCGGGGCGAGGCAGAGGCGGCGGCGCGCTCCATTAGGCGACGCGTCAATAACCCCCCAACTTGCCAGCTCCTCAATAATTGCTTCTCTCCGAGCCAAGTACTACTCTGCGAGCAGGAATTCGCCGCCAGATTGGCGTTATATCTGCAGAGCCTCCGGAAGGAAGTGCGCATAATTCAAACGCCGGAATTTTAATCCGCACCAGAATTGCCTTCTCAGGGCGCCACATTACAAGGCAACCGAGACGTTACAAACTCCCCTCGAAATCATGCATTTCGGCAGCCTCCAGCGTCTCCGCAGAGCGTTCTCGCATAACATTATGGACTCTCTTCAAAATATATTCCAGGTCATATGAAGTACTGCGTTTACAGTTATCGCAATAATAATTTCTTAAAGTAGGCAAGCGTTTCCAACTGAGTTGCATTTATAAGTACACTATTGGACCCGGCAATGCTTCGCTAAATATGTATGAGAATTAGATATACATCCGAATCTTCTTGCCCCCTCTCATTTTTCATCTCCACCTCCTGCTCCCTGTCTCTCTCCACTTCCTCCTACCCCTTGTTCACCACCTCCTTCCCGCTCTCTATATCAATTTCCTTCTCACCCTCCACTGCCCATCCGCTCTTTTCCCCTCTCTTTGCCTTGAGCTTTATTTATTGTTCTTGCCAACGAATCCTTAATTGGGAACTGAAGTCACTTAAAATCAATGGATAAATTGTGAATGGGATATGACGGAATTGCATTGCTGCTGCATTTGTGAAGGTAGAATCTTCCATAATATTCTTGTACAGATGCATAATACACCATGTGCCGTCTCACAGTACATTTATTCATTACCGGTCTCGATCACTGACTATCTTCACAATGGAAAAGTATCTATTTTAATGACTTGAAGTGGTATACATGCTATTTGATCAGGAAAGCATACACCACTGCTGACATGAAAACATATGAAAATTGCTATTTAACGCCGTAATACCGTATTAACCAACCAGAAAAACACGTTGAAAACATGAAAGCCTGTAACAGCAGTAAGCGCACAGCATCTTTGCTGAGGTACAGCATAACCCATTGGGCTAAGACACTAGAGTTTATCGAAGAAGCTACAGGTTTTAATGTTTCCAACGTTGCTTCCTACTTGGTTAAATCCGTATTACGGCGTTAAATAGCAACTGTCTTACATTTTAATGTCAGCAATTGAGTGTGCTGTCCTGATTAAATATCATGTAGGTCATGTGAACTCGTTACAATAAATATATTTCCACAGTGAAGATGGCCCATGATCAAAACCGGAAGTGAATAAATGTACTGTGAGACAGCACAGTGCGGATGATGCATTTTCCCAAGTATGTCGGCGCTGTTGACAGTTTCATGACAAATTTTTTTTCAATAACATTTTAATATGGGAACTGATAGAATTACAATCAGATTCTGGAGTGGTATTCTAATCGTAAACCGATAAGCCATAAATACAGCTTTAGCCGGCCGGTGTGGCCGAGCGGTTCTAGGCGCTTCAGTCCGGATTTATTGTTTCGTGGGACCAAATTAAGGAGAAGTCTCCATGGTCATGGAACGAATCAATACATGAAATTATTACACGATAGTAGAAACAGATAAAATGAAATACAAGAAACGTATTCAGGCGACAATTCGTAAGTTTAAATAAAGAAAATCAACAATGTAACACTGGAATTTGCTTAATTTTTCAGCTGTTCCAGGAGCTCCTCGACAGAATAGAAGGAGTGAGCCATGAGGAAACTCTTCAGTTTAGACTTAAAAGCGTTTGGGCTACTGCTAAGATTTTTGAGTTCTTGTGATAGCTTATTGAAACTGGATGCAGCAGAATAGTGCACTCCTTTCTGCACAAGAGTCAAGGAAGTGCATTCCACATGCAGATTTGATCTCTGCCTAGTATTAACTGAGTGAAAGCTGCTAACTCTTGGGAATAAGCTAATATTGCTAACAACAAATGACATTAAAGAAAATATATACTGTGAGGGCAACTTCAGAATTCCCAGACTATTGAATAGGCGTCGACAAGAGGTTCTCGAACTTACACCACATATAGCTCGAACAGCCCGTTTTTGAGCCAAAAATACCCTTTTGAATCAGAAGAATTACCGCAAAAAATAATACCATATGACATAAGCGTATGAAAATATGCGAAGTAGACTACTTTTCGTGTTGAACTGTCACTTATTTCAGATACTGTTCTAATGGTAAATAAAGCAGCATTTCGTTTCTGAACAAGATCCTGAACATGGGCTTTCCACAACAGCTTACTATCTATCGGAACGCCTAGGAACTTGAACTGTTCCGTCTCGCTTATAATATGCCCATTCTGTCTGATCAAAATATCAGTTCTTGATTAATTGTGAGTTAAAAACTGTAAAAACTGAGTCTTACTGTGATTTAGCATCAAATCATTTCCCACAAGCCACGAACTTATTTCATGAACTATATTATTTGATAATGTTTCAATATTATACACAAGATCCTTCACTACCAAGCTGGTGTCATCAACAAACAGAAATATTTTTGAATCACCTGTAATATTAGAAGGCATATCATTTATATAAATAAGAAACAGCAGAGGCTCCAGCACCGACCATTGGGGAACGCCCCACTTAACAGTGCCCCATTGGGACTGAACATCACTACCACTCTCAATATTGCGGAGAATTACCTTCTGCTTTCTGTTCTTGGAGTAAGAGGCGACCAAATTGTAAGCTACTCCCCTCACTCCATAATGGTCCAACTTCTGCAGTACTATTTTGTGGTCAACACAGTCAAAAGCATTCGTTAAATCAAAGAAAAAGGCTCGAGTCATACCTCGGGCATGGATGTGTGTGATGTCCTTACGTCAGTTAGGTTTAAGTGGTTCTAAGTTCTACGGGACTGCTGACCTCAGATGTTAAGTCCCATAGTGCTCAGAGCATTTGAACTATTTTTGAATAACTGCAATTTTCCTATTTCCTATTAACACCGACTGTGAGGAAGGAAACGAAACAGCATATAGTTGTCTATACAATTTTCGGGTAAAGTTGGATAAACAATCTGTCTGATGTTTAAATGGCCCGCTATTATATGAGAGTTAGAACTTCAATAGTGGCAACTACACTCCTGGAAATTGAAATAAGAACACCGTGAATTCATTGTCCCAGGAAGGGGAAACTTTATTGACACATTCCTGGGGTCAGATACATCACATGATCACACTGACAGAACCACAGGCACATAGAAACAGGCAACAGAGCATGCACAATGTCGGCACTAGTACAGTGTATATCCACCTTTCGCAGCAATGCAGGCTGCTATTCTCCCATGGAGACGATCGTAGAGATGCTGCATGTAGTCCTGTGGAACGGCTTGCCATGCCATTTCCACCTGGCGCCTCAGTTGGACCAGCGTTCGTGCTGGACGTGCAGACCGCGTGAGACGACGCTTCATCCAGTCCCAAACATGCTCAATGGGGGACAGATCCGGAGATCTTTCTGGCCAGGGTAGTTGACTTCCACCTTCTAGAGCACGTTGGGTGGCACGGGAAACATGCGGACGTGCATTGTCCTGTTGGAACAGCAAGTTCCCTTGCCGGTCTAGGAATGGTAGAACGATGGGTTCGATGACGGTTTGGATGTACCGTGCACTATTCAGTGTCCCCTCGACGATCACCAGTGGTGTACGGCCAGTGTAGGAGATCGCTCCCCACACCATGATGCCGGGTGTTGGCCCTGTGTGCCTCGGTCGTATGCAGTCCTGATTGTGGCGCTCACCTGCACGGCGCCAAACACGCATACGACCATCATTGGCACCAAGGCAGACGCGACTCTCATCGCTGAAGACGACACGTCTCCATTCGTCCCTCCATTCACGCCTGTCGCGACACCACTGGAGACGGGCTGCACGATGTTGGGGCGTGAGCGGAAGACGGCCTAACGGTGTGCGGGACCGTAGCCCAGCTTCATGGAGACGGTTGCGAATGGTCCTCGCCGATACCCCAGGAGCAACAGTGTCCCTAATTTGCTGGGAAGTGGCGGTGCGGTCCCCTACGGCACTGCGTAGGATCCTAAGGTCTTGGCGTGCATCCGCGCGTCGCTGCGGTCCGGTCCCAGGTCGACGGGCAAGTACACCTTCCGCCGACCACTGGCGACAACATCGATGTACTGTGGAGACCTCACGCCCCACGTGTTGAGCAATTCGGCGGTACGTCCACCCGGCCTCCCGCATGCCCACTATACGCCCTCGCTCAAAGTCCGTCAACTGCACATACGGTTCACGTCCACGCTGTCGCGGCATGCTACCAGTGTTAAAGACTGCGATGGAGCTCCGTATGCCACGGCAAACTGGCTGACACTGACGGCGGCGGTGCACAAATGCTGCGCAGCTAGCGCCATTCGACGGCCAACACCGCGGTTCCTGGTGTGTCCGCTGTGCCGTGCGTGTGATCATTGCTTGTACAGCCCTCTCGCAGTGTCCGGAGCAAGTATGGTGGGTCTGACACACCGGTGTCAATGTGTTCTTTTTTCCATTTCCAGGAGTGTATTTATTTATAGCTCGTACAAAATAGATACGTATTTCAAAGTTTTACTGGCCTCGAAAGTAGTCACCAGCTTTGTGTATAACCCGTTGCCAGTAATGTGGAAGTCGTAGGATAGTCTTAGCAGTACCAGTTGTGTTGACAGTTCGAGCAGCGCGGTCTATTGCCCGACAAATTTGTAGCAGTTCTGAAGCGCATGCCGTGAAGTGTTTCCTTCAGTTTAGAGGTCATGAGGGCTTAAGTCAGGGGAGTGCAGTAGGTGGTATAGCACTTAGCAGTCCCATCACTGAAATAAATCGGTAAGTGGTTCAATAGTGAGCACCATAGAAACAGAAGTGATGACACTTTCTGCAGGACCTGAACATCATTTTACAGGACAATGCTCAAGCACAAACAGTGCAAGCTGTTACTGATATGTTTGACTGATGGGGCTGCTAAGTGCCATACCACCTTCTGCACTCCTCTGACTTAATCCCTCGTGAGTTCAATTCGATTTCTAAACTGAAGGAAAGACTTCACGGCATTCGCTTCAGAACTACTACAAATTCGTCGGGCAATAGACCGCACCATTCGAACTGGCAAACATTTGGCGCTGCTAAGAGTATCCTACGACCTCCACATCGCCGGCAACGGGTTATACACAAAGCTGGTGTCTACTTTGAACGTCAGTAGAACTTTTAAACTCGTATCTATTTTGTACGAACTGTAAATAAGTAGTTCCCACTGTTTAAGTTCCAACCTTCGTAGTTAAAATTGACTGCATAAAAGAAATTAAACCACACATTTTTACAGCACAGCACAACGGAACATTTTCCTTCTTGCTGTAGGTTTTAACAGAAAACATGTACAATGTCGTTTAGAAATATGTGTGGCCTGCGTCCCTCAGAACAAGTATTATAGCAGGGTAATAAAAATTTCAAGTAAATTGGTGAAGAATCTCCGAGATTTTTGGTAACAACGCTTCTCCTAGTACATGTACTAGAAATACGTGGCCCGTGCACGTTGAAATGTTTATTACAGTTTTGTCTAAAAACTTGAAGTAAATCGGGCGAGAATGTTTAGAGATTTTTTGTTAAAACGCTAAACAACGACTTATCTTTATATGTTAGTGTAGATTTTTGAAAAAGAAAGGAGAGTGATGCTAAAACTTGCAGTCAACGTACTCCTTCCGACGGAAATAAAGGTCTGCTTACATTCGCCGAATGTCATAGGCAGATTACTTACTAGAAATTTGATTTGAAAATAAATAAACGTGATAAGAAAGGGACAAAGAATTGAAATTTGTGAGCCCTGAGATTGGGGAATAAGTACGAACTAGGGCAATGGTTGTGGTGAAAATAAATCGTTAAAACAGGCAGAATCGGTGAAGAAAAAGGCTTAAACTTTTCAAAATTTGATTAAAAATTCTACGGATAGGGGGACACGTAAAGAGCGAAATGAAAAGGAACGCAAGAATATGATGTACGAAAAGAAGTCCGAGGGAACTGTTTGACAGAGGTGTAGTTGGACTTTACTAACATATTCATGAACATTTTAGGAAATGGTTAGAGCAGACGAGTACTGGAATACGCTCTGTAATTCTGACTGTGTTGTACTTCGTGTAAGAAGAAGAAACATTTCCCAGCATGCGTTGCATATCGATTGCGGCAGCATCGTCGTCTATGGAGACACTGGTTTCTCATTCTGTCATAGTACTCATCGCGTTCTCCAGTATGGGACGACCGCCATACGATTATTGAAGCGACGGGATCACGAGTGGCGTACTCGACGTCATTCAGGATTCCAACAGCCCTAAGAAACAAGGTATCGAGTGGACATACAGACATACACATCGTTCCCTCGGTCTTCCAGGCATCGTTGCAGCTACCGTCGAGGTAGCGCCAGAAAGAATCGAGCCCAGCTACATCAGTTGGTACCTGAGTGGCATTGCGTCGTCTTTCGAAACGGATCCTGGTTCTGTGTTCAGGATTACAACAAACACACCCGTGTATGGTTGCTCCGAGGAATACAGAAGCTGCCAGATTAGATTCGTCACGATGATGGGAGCCAACTTTCTTGTCGCAGGTTCGAATCCTGCTTCGGGCATGGATGTGTGTGGTGTCCTTAGGTTAGTTAGGTTTAAGTATTTCTATGTTCTAGGGGACTGATGACCTAAGATGTTAAGTCCCATAGTGCTGAGAGCCATTTTTGAACCAACCTTCTTACGTGATCGTACTAGGTGGCTGTGACAACATAATACTATCACCTTTGGTTCGCGTAGGCGGTAATTTGGATACCAGAAATCACCCTCCTGACGTATGAAACAAAAAAAAAATATGTGCACTATCAGTATTATAAATTTACAAAACATCTGTAAAAAATTAAATCATTACAACTAACGAATTATATTTACTGTAATTTTCTGTTCGGCACCATTTATTGTAATTTAAGTTGGTGGATTCTTAACAGAGTCCTAGCTTTTATGTATGACTGTTACTATGTTGAAGTCGCTTAGCTAAGATTGTTTGACAAATTCTAATGAAAGTCAAAAATACACCAGAACATGTCACCTTTAACTGACTACGACAACCAAACCCAATACTTCACTGTCTACAACACATTAACAGCATCCAATGTATTAACACAAACACTTAGCACGTCAATACACAGCATGGCCACAGCTAAATCTTCCTGACCAAAATTATTCTAAAATGCGACACCCCTTAATCAAATTCAGCTTAACGCAAGATTCCTCATAGATGAGTGAGTATACCTACAAAATCCAGTTGTGGCTAGCTTTCCTCTCACGTCTGCGTGTCGTAGCAAAACTCTACTCTCACACAAACGCATTCACTCTCACCTGATAATATATATACTCTCCATTCGAACAGGCACGTATATAATGCGACCTACAATGTCTTAAAAAACGTCACGCAAGATTATTTTCATATTCTGTAGCTCGCTGCTCAGAAAGCATTAGCGCTATAGAAGAAATGAGAAGGACCTACCTGTACGAAATTTATTGTTGCCAAATTTTGTACTGGGGTAAGTTTTCGCCAGAGACCATAGTTTTCAAACTAAGAAAAACGTACGAAACTGACCTTCAAATACGATTTTCTTAAATAACTTGAAAACTGTGGTATCCAGAGAAAACGTATCTCGGTACGAAATCTGACTACATTAAATTTCCTACATGAAGGCCCTTTTCATTTTTTTCTGTAGGAATAATCGTAGTTTGAGCGTACCAAGCGAGAAATCATGAAAATCTCGCACGTGGTTTTCCAACGCACTTCGTTATGCACAACATCCATAGGTAGGGCCAGCTTAATCTCCCTGTGTGGATTTGAGGTTGTGTTCTTCAAACAGCTAGTGAATTGATGTACACTAATAACGTGTATTGTCTGTTTGATATTGTATTTATATTCAGATCGGAATTAATGACACAATGATGATGGTTATGATGATTGGTTTGTGAGGCGCTCAACTGCGCGGTCATCATCGCCCGTGCAAGGTCCCAATTTTTTCATAGTCCAATTTTGACACTGTCACGAATGATGATGATGATGAAATGATGAGGACAACACAAACACCCAGTCCCCGGACAGAGAAAATACCCATCCCAGTCGGGAACCGAACCCGGAATTCCGTGATCCAGAAGCAGCAACGCTAGACACTATACTACTATCTGCGGACCTTAATGACAGGAAGTTGACTATTGAAATATAAGTAGTTCGTTCATGAAAGTGAAAATCCTAACAAGAGTTAGGAAATCCTAATATAGAATGACGATTAACGTCATGAATGTCTAAGCGCATCTGGATTAAATTTAAGATGTCTTTGAAGTAAACATTATGTAGAGGTTATATGCCACGTTATTTCCTATCTTTAATCCTAATTTTGCTAGACTTGAGGGTATTGATACCTTCTTTTCCATATTTACACGCATGTAGAAAATAATTTCTTCCACAATGGAATGCTTTTGCTAGACTTGAGGATATTGATACCTTCTTTTCTACATTTACATACATTTAGAAAATAATTACTTCCACAATGGAATATTGCTTTATTACAGTAAAATGTTTATCACAAGCTCTTACGGTGACAGAATATAAGAATGTTAGCTCACAGACCATCTCCAGGCTGAGCATTGAGTAGAATTGTGCTTCGATGATAGATACGCATGTGCAATCCCATGCTGTTTCCACTCTACACCAAAATTCATCCCCTGTAGATGTTGGTCAGTCGTGACCATCCAGTCTCTCGGAAAGCCGTGACCAGATGTGTTCAGTGGGCGAGAGTTCTGGAGAAGGCGCTAGCCGGTTCAACAGTCGAACACCTTCTTTACCGAGGTAGGTCGTGACAGAACAAACAGAATACTGTCTTGTGTTTCTTGTAGAAGAAAACGTCGAGGAGATCCAGATATTGGGCACAGCCATTTGCCTCGACATGTCAAAAATGTGACTCCTGGTGTCGAATTAGTTGTTACGGGAACCAAAGATGATAGAGTTGTGTTATCACTTCCACACCATACCATCACGCTAGGAACTCGACCCCGAGGCAGGGTTCGTTATCCTCTGAAAAAAAACATGCACGATTATGTTTTTGTAATCCTGAACACAGAAGCAGGACCAGTTTGAAGAGAAGGTATGGTGCCACTCCTGTATCCAAGGATGTCGTCGGGCGTACTTCGCTCTGACACTACGTCACGGACAGCCTCAACGATGCTGAGCTGACGGTCTGTTGTACCCCATGTGACGTCACACTGCCTGTGTGGACGCTCGCCGAAAAGAAGGCAGTTTCCAGACTCAAAGTACGCGACGTGACTGTAGCGTCTTGTAACACCGACGGAACAATGTGGTAGTCCTCTCTACTTCTTTTCTCTTAGCGCTGTTGGAATCCTGTATGACGTTGTGTGTGGCACTCGGGGTCCCGGGTTCGATTCCCGGCGGGGCCAGGGATTTTCACCTGCCTCGAGATGACTGGGTGTTTGTGTTGTCCTCATCATTTCATCATCATCCAGGAAAGTGGCGAAATTGGACTGAGCAAATATTGGGTAATTGTATGGGCGCTGATAACCACGCAGTTGAGCGCCCCACAAACCAAACATCATCATCATCATCATGTGTGGCACTCTTGATCTCATCGGTTCAATTTTCGCACAACAATCATGGAATACCGGACAATATGTGAGTACTACGTCACAAAGGTAAATCACTGTCTCGATAGACGACGATTCTGCCCCAATAGAATTCTGACACATTCTGGAATGGTTTCTCCTTTCTGTACGAGGCATGACAGAATCTGAGACGTACGACACTTACACAGGGACTTACGTGTTATGAAGTGTTCACTTTTTTATGTACGTTAGACTGGGCTACTGACAATCATTTGAAGTCAAGTGTCACGTGCTACAGTTAATTAAAGCCGTCTCTAATGTGCACATTCTTACACACTCACGGAAATGGAAAGTGTTACACTATGAACACCTTTACCGAACGCTACCAAAACGTTACTCCATTATTTACACGCCTGTGGGATTTGTTGATTAAAATTTCGTTCCTGTGCGACATTATTTTCAGTATAGAAGAAAGCCATTCCTAAATATGCGGAATACTCTGAAGTGACAAAGGTCATAGAGTAGCGATACGCACATATACAGGCTGGCGGTAGCATCGCGTACACAAGCTATCAAAGGACAGTGCACTGGCGGGGCTGTCATTTGTACGCAGGTGATTCATGTGAAAAGATTTCCGACTTGATTATGGCCACACGACGGGAACTGGAGACCTTGAACGCGGAATAGTAGTTGGAGCTGGACGCAAGGGACATTCTGTATCGGAAATCACTAGAGAATTCAATCTTCCGAGATCCACAGTGTCAAGAGTGTGTCGAGAATATCAAATTTCAGGCACTACCTCTCGCCACGCACAATGTATTGGCTGGCGGCCCTCACTTAACGACGAAAGCAGAGGCGTTTGCGCAGAGTTGTCAGAGCTGACAAGCTACAATGCGTGAAATAACCGCGGAAATCAATGTGCGGAGGACGACGAACATATATATATTAAGACAGTGAGGCGAAATATGGCTTTAATGGGATCTGGCAGAAGACGACGGACACTGGTGCCTTTGATAACAGCACGACATCGCCATGCTGCGCCTCTTCGGGGCTTGTGAGCATATCGTTTGGACCCTAGACAGCTGTAAAAGATGAGTCCCGAGTTCAGTTGGGAAGAGTTCATGGTAGGATTAGTTTGGCGCAGACACCCGAAGCCTTTGACCATGGTAGTCAAGAAGGCACTGTGCAAGCTGGTGATGACTCCATAATGGTGTGGACTATGTTTAAATGGAGCAGACTGCGTTCTATTCTCAGCCTGAACCAGGCTGTTGACTGGAAATGGTCACATACGGCTGCTTGCAGGCCATTTGAAGTCATTCATAGACTTCACTTTCCCCCCAAGGATGGAATTTTTATGAATGATAATGCCCCGTGTCACTGGGCAACAGTTGTTCGCGATTTGTTTGAAGAACGCCCTGGAAAGTTCGAGTGGATGATTTGACCATCCAGATCACTCGACGTGAATCTCATCCAAAATTTATCGCAAGTAATCGAGAGGTCAGTTAGAGCACAAAATCCAGCGCTGGCAACACTTCAGCGGTCTATTTATACTCGTATATAATCACGTAGTCACGTAGTCTCTTTATAACGCTGAATACCTTTTGTTTCCACTAGCAAAAAAGATCGGTCACTTTCTTTCTTTAACTTCTTTCTTCTTGTTTGTGACTATTAGGACGGATGGTCCAAGTACAACTGTAGCCAGATGTATTGCACCTCTGCATTTCAATACGATAACGTCCTCACCAAATATTGAATGCTTATCATTTCTTAGTAGCTCATCTCACGGATCAGTCGATGATTTTTGTGAGACGAATTAGCCGGTTTGGTGGCTATTTGCAAAGCTACCATTGGAGCCATTTGATTGAGTAACTAGCATTTATATTTATTACGTAGAATTTGCATGTTTTATCTTAACGAAATTCGAGCTATCAGGGCGAACAGAAATTGACGCACTTACAGTATTAAAACTTTACGGTCATAAAATTTTCAGCCAATCCAGTTAATTCTAAAAGCAATATTTCATGTTCACATATTACATGACGTCGAGAGAGAGAGAGAGAGAGAGTGAGAGAGATATCCGAGGATAGTAATATTTCGCACAGAACTTTGTAACGAGGATAGCCATTGCCGTTAAACTCCATAATGAACGTCCTCTTCAGGAGTTTTTATTGTCAACTATGATAGTTGGGACCGTCTTGGTGCGCTAACGTGACATTGTTTTCACCTGAGGATGGTGTTTTAATGCAACGAAACAATTGTGGCAATGAACAAAACATCGGTTACAGCTATCTTGCTCTTCATTTTATTTCCATTCATTATGATAGTAATACTATTATGAAAAAAAGAACAGCACAATTTTCTCTCTCACCGATGTAGTGGGAGTTTTTATGTGATCTGAAATCACGATCCGCTCTTGAATCATCGGACATTGTGTAAGCTAAAGGATTTTTCGTAATAGCTTCTTTTTGCTCAGATCACATACAGAGGACGTTACAACACCTAAGTGCCACAGACGACTCTGTGAACAGTCATATGAAGCACCAGTTCTCAAAACGCAACACTTGGAATGACAGAGTAGGGTGCTGTTCGATGTGACACCAAGAGTGGATTGATTTGGTAATAGATGACAGGTTAACTCCTGGATGGAACTTTAAACCCCGTTTACAGTCTGGAAGTGCGCGATCGCTACGGTCGAAGGTTCGAATCCTGCCTCGGGCGTGGATGTGTGTGATGTCCTCAGGTTAGTTAGGTTTAAGTAGTTCTAAGTACTAGGGGACTGATGACCTCAGCAGTTAAGTCCCATAGTGCTCAAGGCCATTTTTTTAAACCCCGTTGTTATACCCTTCAGGACCATGGTACCAAATTACACATTACAGAAATGTAATGCACGACAATACACGGCAGTTCACACAACAAATGTCTTGAGGAAAGTGTGGTTCGTTGACTGGCCTGGCCGCTTCTCTAATTTGCCATCCATGAAGCATGTCTGGTACGCGACGAGAAGACGTATACTTTCGTACCAGTTTCCAACTAGAATATCGATGAACAAACATATCATGTTTCAGTCACAGAAAGAAATTCCATAAGATGAGGTTCGGCGGTTGTTTCGTTCCACACCATAGCGAATACAAGAGTATATTTGTGTTTGTGGGTGTCATGACTCATAATGACGTTGATGACAGGCATCAGTTCGGAATGGAATAATCAATTAACACCCATCATGCATTCAAGATCTCAACTGAGTTTAAGAATTATCTGACTGGTGGTTCATGGAGTAACGCCTTCAGTTTTGGTCAGTGTATATATAATTTTTACCAGGACTGAGAAAACAGATAAAGGTGAGACTCAAAATGTCTTAGCAATATCTACTATACATGAATAATATATCACGAACACATATCACGACGTCGAGAGAGAGAGAGAGAGAGACAGAGAGAGAGAGAGAGTGAGTGAGAGAGAGATATATCCGAGTATAGTAATATTTCGCACAGAACTTTGTAACGAGGGTAGCCATTGCCGTTAAACTTCATAATGAATGTCCTCTTCAGGAGGATTATGAGGGAGACGTAGTAAGATAGCCCGTGCAGCTGTGGTCTTTACAGTGCCAGTACGGTCTAGCGGATACCGCATAGGCAGGTCACACACTTTAACTTCTCGTTTCTTGTTGCAATACGTCTGAACGGCTGAAAGCAAGGGGAAACTACAGCCGTAATTTATCCTGAGGGCATGTAGTTTTACTGTATGGTTAAATGATGATGGCGCCCTCTTGGGTAAAATATTCCGGAGGTAAAATAGTCCCCCATTCGGATCTCCGGGCGGGGACTACTCAGGAGGACGTCGTTATCAGGAGAAAGAAAACTGGCGTTCTACGGATCGGAGCGCGGAATGTCAGATCCATTAATCGGGCAGGTAGGTTAGAAAATTTAAAAAGGGCAATGGGAAAGCTACAGTTAGATATAGTGGGAATTAGTAAAGTTCGTTGGCAGGAGGAACAAGACTTTTGGTCAGGTGAATACAGGGTTATAAGTACAAAATCAAATAGGGGTAATGCAGGGGTAGGTTTAATAATGAATAAAAAAATAGGAGTGCGGGTAAGCTACCACAAACAGCATAGTGAACGCATTATTGTGGCCAAGATAGACACGAAGCCCATGCCTACGACAGTAGTACAAGTTTATATGCCAACTGGCTCTGCAGATGATGAAGAAATTGATGAAATGTATGCTGAGATAAAAGAAATTATTCTGGTAGTGAAGGGAGACGAAAATTTAATAGTCGTGGGTGACTGGAATTCGAGAGTAGGAAAAGGGAGAGAAGGAAACATAGTAGGTGAATATGGATTGGGGGAGAGAAATGAAAGAGGAAGCCGTCTGGTAGAATTTTGCACAGAGCATAACTTAATCACAGCTAACATTTGGTTCAAGAATCATAAAAGAAGGCTGTATACACGGAAGAATCCTGGAAATACTAGAAGGTATCAGATGGATTATATAATGGTAAGACAGAGATTTAGGAACCAGGTTTTAAATTGTAAGACATCTCCAGGGGCCGATGTGGACTCTGACCACAATCTATTGGTTATGAACTTAGATTAAAACTGAAGAAACTGCAAAAATGTGGGAATTTAGGGAGATGGGACCTGGATAAACTGAAAGAACGAGAGGTTGTACAGAGTTTCAGGGAGAGCATAAGGGAACAATTGACAGGAATGGGGGAAAGAAATACAGTAGAAGAAGAATGGGTAGCCCTGAGGGATGAAGTAATGAAGGCGGCAGAGGATCAAGTAGGTAAAAAGACAAGGGCTGGTGAAAATCCTTGCGTAACAGAAGAAAAGTTGAATTTATTTGATGAAAGGAGAAAATATGAAAATGCAGTAAATGAAACAGGCAAAACGGAATACAAACGTCTCTAAAACGAGATCGACAGGAAGTGCAAAATGGCTAAGCAGGCATGGCTAGAGGACAAATGTAAGGATGTAGAGGCTTATCTACTAGGGGTAAGATAGATACTGCCTACAGGAAAATTAAAGAGACCTTTGGAGAAAAGAGAGCTACTTGTATGAATATGAAGAGCTCAGATGGAAACCCAGTTCTAAGCAAAGAAGAGAAAGCAGAAAGGTGGAAGGAGTATATAGAGGGTCTATACAAGGGCTATGTACTTGAGGACAATATTATGGAAATTGAAGAGGATGTAGATGAAGATGAAATGGGAGATACGATACTGCGTGTAGAGTTTGACAGAGCACTGAAAGACCTGAGGCGAAACAAGGCCCCCAGAGCAGACAACATTACATTGGAACTACTGACGGCCTTGGGAGAGCCAGTCCTGACAAAACTCTACCATCTAGTGAGCAAGATGTATGAGACAGGCGAAATACCCTCAGACTTCAAGAAAAATATAATAATGTGGTGTCACCGCCAGACACCACACTTGCTAGGTGGTAGCCTTTAAATCGGCCGCGGTCCGCTAGTATACAACTGACCCGTTTGTCGCCACTGTCAGTGATTGCAGACCTAGCGCCGTCACACGGCAGGTCTAGATACACTTCCTAGCACTCGCCCAGTTGTACAGCCAACTTTGCTAGAGATGGTTCACTGACAAATTACGCTCTCATTTGCCGAGACGATAGTTAGCATAGCCTTCAGCTACGTCATTTGCTACGACCTAGCAAGGCGCCATTATCAATTGCTATTTACCTTGTGATGCATGTACCGTCAGACCGATGTTCACCAATTATGGATTAAAGTTAAGTATTCCAGAAGCTACGAACTATTTTTGCTACTATAAAGACCTTGTCTTGTTCCAGACCTCACGCCATCCTGTGTGAGCTTAAACGCGTGCCCTTCGGCCTCCCGTCCTAGTGGATTGGCTGTCTTGCCAGTCAACAACAATTGACGACGAGGATTTTGCGTTCGTATTGCTCTAATTTACTTGTGTCGTGGCTTCGCCACAATCTCCAGATGTACTGACCGAATTTTATTCCTTGCAGAATCAGCAGACGCTGGCCTTGTTGAATGCCCTTGGGCAGCTCGTCCAGGGTCAACGTGCAATGCAAAACGAATCGGCAGCCGCCGCTTCACCGCTACTGCAGTCACAACACGCGGTTGCACCACCTTTAGGTCCTTTTGATGCTGCACTGGATAGCTGGACGGAGTGATCACGCCAATTTGGATTTCATCTCGCCGCCTACAGAATTCAAGGTAACGAGCGGCAGCCTTTCTTATTATCGTGCATCGGCATGTCCACGTACCGTGTGATAGTCAAATTGTTTCCCCGACGTGAAGTAGCAACTCTGTCCTACGAAGAAATTTTGTCTGCATTAGATGCATATTTCAAAGAATCAGTCAATGTAGTGGCCAAATGGTATACGTTCTTTCGTGCAAAACGTACGGCAGGTCAGACTAATAGGGAGTGGGTTGCAACCTTACAAGGCCTTACTAGGGATTGTGCCTTTGAGTGTCAATGTGGACTCCCTTATTCAGATACTATGGTGCGTGATGCAATTGCACAGAACGTTTCTGATGTTTGTATACGGGAACAGATTTTAAAACTAGTCAATCCCTCCCTTCAACAAGTGATGGACATATTGGATAGGCAGGACACACTTGACTTTGCTCAGGAATCATTTGAAACTTCGCCACCTGTGTGTAACATTAACCGGCCCGCCAGGCAAGCTGCACAGAACAGTAAACAGTCCTCGCGCCTGGCCGCGCCACAGCCGCCTGGCTCTCAGCCACGTGTCCCGTGCTGGCATGCAAATGCAGTGAAATCATGCCCGCGGTGTGCTACTAGACATCCGCGTGAGAATTGCCTGTTACGCCAGGCTATTTGCTTTTTCTGTAATAAGAAAAGCCATGTTGAAAGTGTTTGCCAGTAAAAGCTCCAATCAGACACTCACAACCGTTCCAGGCCCTTTGCTTCGCGCTGAAATCGAACCAAGAATACTCAGGCTCGTGAAACTTCGCCTATGGAAGTTCATGTAGTTCATTCCACTCCGCCCAGTGCATCTCTCTCTAACAGTGACTGTGTGCGTCCCACAGAAAGTGTGCGTCGACATCGACGGAAATCCCGTCAAGTCGCAAGTGATTCTGTACCAATGTCAGTTCACGTTGCACGAGACAGTCGCTCTTGTCGTCGGCAGGACACTAAACTTTTTGTTGATTTGGACATTAACGGCAAAGTGATACCGTTCTAGCTCGATACCGGAGCTGCAGTTTCACTACTCAATCACGACACGTACAAACAGCTGGGCACACCTCCGTTGCGTGCCGTAAATATTAAGCTAACTAGTTATTCCGGACAAGCGATCCCTGTGTTAGGACAGTGCAGCCTTCTTGCAACATACAAGGGACAAACAAAACTTGTGTCATTTTACGTCCTTCGTTCTTCTGCTGCAGTGAACTTGTTTGGTTTCACTTGTCTATAGGCAATCAGGTCCTATCAGTGAACCAGACTGTGCCTTCAGACAGTGTTTCTCGTCTCTGTGACGAATTTGCCGACATTTTTGCACCGGGCCTTGGATGCGCTAAGAACTACAAAGCACGTTAGGAACTGAAAGTCAACGTGCAACCGAAATTTTTTAGAGCGTGCCATGTTCCCCACGCATTGCGTGATCAGGTCGCAAAAAATTACACGATTTGGAATCACAAGGAGTAATTGAACTGTGCAGGCTTCTCTCTGGGCATCACCCTTAGTAATTTTGCAAAAACCTTTCGGAAAATTGAGACTTTGTGTGGACTTCAAGGCAACAGTGAATCCACAATTAGTGACTGCAACTTTTCCTTTACCCCGCCCGGAAGATCTTTTTGACAAACTGTGCCCGGGTAAATATTTTTCGAAGTTGGACCTAGCAGATGCGTACTTGCAAATACCGGTGGATGAAGAATCCCAGCAATCCCAGCACGTTTTGGTGGTTAACACGCATCTTGGTTTGTATCGATTCAAACGACTGCCATTCGGGTGTGCATCCGCCCCTGCACTGTTTCAGCAACATCTACAAACTGTTTGTGCGTCGGTCCCTACTGCAGCGAACTATCTGGACGATATTGTGATCTCCGGAAAGACGGAAGAAGAACATTTAGCCAATCTCAGAACATTATTTCAGGACATTATATACAGGACAAAAGTGTTTTTTGCTCGTGATTTGCCATATCTGGGACATGTACTTAATGCCCAAGGCATACATCCCAGTCCAGAGCACCTCCGTGCCATATAAGACTTGCCTTCGCCGCAGAATTTGAAGTAGCTACAGAGTGTGCTGGGAAAAATAAATTACTATCATCGCTATGTGCGCCACGCCTCTTCCATTTCAGCTCCGCTTCATCGCTTACGCCGTAAAGGTGTTCCGTTCGTCTGGACGACGGAATGCGAACGCGCCTTTCGCCAGTTGAAATCGGCGTTGCTTTCCAATACTTGCCTTACGCCATTCGATCCCCGGAAGCCCCTTTTGTTGATGGTGGATGCATCGGATTTCGGGATCGGTGCTGTGCTTGCGCACAAAGATGGTTCGCACGATCGCCCTATTGCCTTTGCGTCCAAATTGCTCTCGTCTGCGCTAAGAAATTATTCACTGATCGAGAAAGAAGCACTGGCTCTCGTATTTGGTGTTACAATGTTTCATGATTTCTGGAATGGTCGTCACTTTACCATCATCACAGATCACAAACCGTTGACATCGCTTTTTCATCCGACCAAGCCTGTACCTCCACGTACAGCGCAGAAATTCATTCGCTGGTCTATTTTCCTCTCGCAGTACCGCTACGATATCTTGTATATGTCCACTGCTAAGCACGGAAACGCCGATGCGTTGTCCCGTTTGCCTGTTGCTGAGGATAGAGCATTCGATTCCTCCGAACTTGCTTGCATGTTCATTGATTCGGAAACCGATGACGTGGTCGAATCGTTTCCGATTGATTTTCGTCGGGTAGCTACTGCCACAGCTGCCGACCCTGTCCTTGCTACCGTTCTGCGTTTTGTTGCTACGCAATGGCCCTTGTCAAAGTCACGGATCGAGGATCCGTTGGTTCGCCGATTTTTTGCTCACAAGGAGAGACTTTTTGTACGACGTGGTGTTCTGCTGTTGCGTTCTGATGATGATCAGTCCAGGGTCGTGGTCCCACGTTCGTTACAGTCCTCTGTCTTAAAGCTTCTCCACCAAGGACATTGGGGTATGGTGAGAACGAAACAACTTGCTCGTCAGCACTGTACTTGGTTCGGAATCGATGCCGCGATTACGAATATGTGCTCTTCTTGCATGGTGTGTGCCAAACAACAATCAGCACCGCCGCGGAAATTCTTTGCATGGCCAAACGCCACTTCCCCTTGGCAACGCTTACACATCGATTTTGCTGGTCCCTTCTGGAATGCTCGATGGTTGGTTCTGGTCGATTCATCCAGTAATTTTCCTTTTGTTGTCCGGATGTCTTCCACGACGTCTTCTGCCACCATTCAAGCGTTGTCCGCTATGTTTTGTAGTGAAGGTCTTCCACAGACTATTGTTTCCGACAATGGCCCACAATTCGTGTCCACAGAATTTCAGTCATTGTGCAAGGCCAATGGTATTCAACATCTGACGTCCGCTCCATTTTTGCCACAGTCAAACGGTGCTGCTGAACATTTGGTCCGGACTTTCAAGTCACAGATGTTGAAGTTGAAAGAGTCGCATTCTCGGGAGGACGCGTTATTGCTCTTTTTGTCTTCGTATCGCTCTCAGCCCCAAGATGGTCGCTCGCCGGCTGAGTTGCTTCATGGTCGCCCTCATCGCACCTTGATGTCTTTGCTACATCCGCCACATCAGGTTCCTGTGCAGCGGCAGACACTTGCTTTTGCCCCAGGCGACGTTGTATACCATCGCAACTATCGAGGTTCACGGCGTTGGCTCGAAGGGCGCATTCTTCGCTGCCTCGGCCGCGCGATGTATCTGGTTTTGGGGGACTCTGGTGAGGTGCGTCGGCATCTCAATCAGCTGCGCCTCTGTCGTCTCACCTGATCTGCCGCTGCCCGTCTGCTTTCAGCGACGGTGCCATCCGGTCAGCGCCCTGGGGACCCATCTACCGGCTCGCCTCAGCCCCAGGTGTTACCGACGATGCCTTCCATTTTGCCCCATAGCGACGCGCCGCCGCCGCCGCCGCCGCCGCCGCCGCCTGTTCTTCCGCCGGCGACGCCCGCAGTGGACGCGTCGCTGCAACCACCGGGCGCTTCCCTGAGTCACGCGCCGCCGATGGCTTCCCGTGACCCGTTGTCCTCCGCCATGGACATCTTGCCCGCTCCAGACCACATGGCTTCTTCGCCCGTCGGGTGCCCCGACCCGATGGAGGTCGACCCTTCGGCCCCTCCTGTCTCTCTACGGGCGCGTACACCGCATGTTGGCGTGCACCCTGGACTAGGTTTTCAGGCGTTTCCTAGCTCCCCTCGGACCGAATAGCAGGGTGCGGGTGGCGCAGCCTCGCCTGTTGTTAGGCTCCCCACCTCGTCGCATACGTCAACATGGGGTCCCCCCCCACGGCGGGCTGACGCCTTGTAACACAACCGTTCGCCGATTTGCGGGGTTGGAATGTGGTGTCACCGCCAGACACCACACTTGCTAGGTGGTAGCCTTTAAATCGGCCGCGGTCCGCTAGTATACGACGGACCCGCGTGTCGCCACTGTCAGTGATTGCAGACCGAGCGCCGCCACACGGCAGGTCTAGAGACACTTCCTAGCACTCGCCCAGTTGTACAGCCAACTTTGCTAGAGATGGTTCACTGACAAATTACGCTCTCATTTGCCGAGACGATAGTTAGCATAGCCTTCAGCTACGTCATATGCTACGACCTAGCAAGGCGCCATTATCAATTGCTACTTATCTTGTGATGCATGTACCGTCAGACCGATGTTCACCAATTATGGATTAAAGTTAAGTATTCCAGAAGCTACGAACTATTTTTGCTACTATAAAGACCTTGTCCTGTTCCAGACCTCACGCCATCCTGCGTGAGCTTAAACGCGTGACCTTCGGCCTCCCGTCCTAGTGGATTGGCTGTCTTGCCATTCCACAACAAATAATTCCAATCCCAAAGGAAGCAGGTGTTGACAGATGCGAAAATTACCGAACTATCAGTTAAACAAGTCACAGACGAATGGAAAAACTGGTAGAATCCGACCTCGGGGAAGATCAGTTAGGATTCCGTAGAAATGTTGGACACGTGAGGCAATACTGAATCTTACGACTGATCTCAGAATATAGATTAAGGAAAGGCAAACCTACGTTTCTAGCATTTGTAGACTTAGAGAAAGCTTTCGACAATGTTGACTGGAATACTCTCTTTCAAATTCTAAAGATGGCAGGGGTAAAATACAGGGAGAGAAAGGCTATTTACAATTTGTACAGAAACCAGATGGCACTTATAAGAGTCGAGGGGCATGAAAGGGAAGCAGCAGTTGGGAAGGGAGTGAGACAGGGTTGTAGGCTGTCCCCGATGTTATTCAATCTGTATATTGAGCAAGCAGTAAAGGAAACAAAAGAAAAATTCTGAGTAGGTATTAAAATCCATGGGAAGAAATAAAAACTTTGAGGTTCGCCGATGACATTGTAATTCTGTCAGAGACAGCAAAGGACTTGAAAGAGCAGTTGAACGAATGGACAGTGTCATGAAAGGAGGATATAAGATGAACATCAACAAAAGCAAAACGAGGATAATGCAATGTAGTCGAATTAAGTCGGGTGATGCTGAGGGAATTAGATTAGGAAATGAGACACTTAAAGTAGTAAAGGAGTTTTGCTATTTGGGGAGCAAAATAACTGATGATGGTCGAAGTAGAGAGGATATAAAATGTAGACTGGCAATGGCAAGGCAAGCGTTTCTGAAGCAGAGACATTTGTTAACATCGAGTATTGAGTTAAGTTTTAGGAAGTCGTTTCTGAAAGTGTTTGTATGGAGTGTAGCCATGTATGGAAGTGAAACGTGGACGATAAATAGTTTGCACAAGAAGAGAATAGAAGCTTTTGAAATGTGGTGCTACAGAAGAATGCTGAAGATTAGATGGGTAGATCACGTAAGTAATGAGGAGGTATTGAACAGAATTGGGGAGGAGGGGAGTTTGTGGCACAACTTGACAAGAAGAAGGGACCGGTTGGTAGGACATGTTTTGAAGCGTCAAGGGATCACAAATTTAGCATTGGAGGGTAGCGTGAAGGGTAAAAATCGTAGAGGGAGACCAAGAGATGAATACACTAAGCAGATTCAGAAGGATGTAGATTGCAGTAAGTACTGGGAGATGAAGAAGCTTGCACAGGATAGAGTAGCATGGAGAGCTGCATCAAACCAGTCTCAGGACTGAAGACAACAACCACAACAACAGCCTACATCATTATCATGGCAGAAAAAAGTTTTGAGTTTTGTATCCTTGCCCTCATTTATTTCTTAGATTATAAAAAGACATTTTGATTGATTTATGTGAGACAAGTTTTGGCATATGCTCAAAGATTTTGAGGTTCCAAAACACCTAGTATCATTACTAAAGCGATTTCACAGCGGTCACACTGCAACAACAGATGTGGATGGTGGGTGAATACTAGGAGTTTATCGATGAGACAAACCGAGTCAGACAGCATGATGTACTGCCACCACTGCCCTGTGACATATATGCACAGTATTTCATCAGGGAATCACTGGTTGGCTGGGATGGTGCAGTTTCAATTAATGGCAGGAAAATCAACAATTCCTTAAAAGTCAGTACCGCTATTAGACTGTTTTTTATTTGCAGTGTTAGATTTGCACGATCATTATTTTGGCTTTAAAGTGCCATTATCAAGTGTTTTAATGTTATACAGTGCCTAAAATGGCATACTGTCGTATTTAAAACATACTGTTATTTGAAATACACTATTATTGGTGTCAAATAGTGTATTTAAAATACACTACTATTTAAAATACACTATTATTGGTGTCTAATATTGTATTTAAAATACACTACTATTTAAAATACACTATTATTGGTGTCTAATAGTGTATTTTAAATACGACAGTATGCCATCTTAGGCGCTGTATAACATTAAAGCACTTGATAATGGCACTTTAAACCCTAAATCATGATCGTGTAAATGTAACACTGCAAATAAAATACAGTCTAATGGCGGTACTGACTTTAACGAAATATATTATGATTGTGTCCCTACATTATGAAAAAATTATTAAAAATCAACTATCTTCGTTTAGCAGATGGTACTACCCTCATTGTAGGAAATGAGAAAGAGGTTGAGGATGTGGTTCACAGAATGAAAACTATTAGTACAGAATTCGGTTTAGAGGTAAACTTGAAAAAAGAAGAAAAGAAGCCAACCTCGTAGTTCTTTGAAGATCTGAAAGTAGTGAATGACTGTGTTTACCTAGGATCTGTGATCACTAACACTGGAAAGTGTGATAAAAAGAAACTAAGAATTCTGTTAGGCCGAGCAGCAGTGGTTAAACTCACTGAAGATCGCTGTGGACGGAGACGTCAAATCGAAGATTCAATAACTTAAGAAATGAATGAGTTAACCGATTAATACTGATGGAGTAAATTTCAAAATGGTTCAAATGGCCCTGAGCACTATGGGACTAAACGTCTGAGGTCATCAGTCCCCTAGAACTTAGAAGTACTTAAACCTAACTAACCTAAGGACATCACACACATCCATGTCCGAGGTTGGATTCGAACGTACGACCGTAGCGGTCGCGCGGTTCTTGACTGGAGCACCTAGAACCGCTCGGCCACACCGGCCGGCCGAGTAAATTTCGTCTGGCATGTTATACACGGATCAAATGAAGCACTGTGACGGGAGGAACTGTTCGTTGCAATATGTATAAGCTGAACATATACAGCGATTTCAGACAACGATATCGTGAGCACGTGTAGAGCCTTTAATCTACAAAATCAACTTACTTGCAATTTACGACTACCAGTCTTGGCCGACACTCGAATTCTGAACTCTGCGGACCAGATTTATAATATAAAGAAACAACTTTTTATGTTTCTTTACGACCTGTCTCACTCTAGTGGGTCCCGTGCATCGAGTTTTTCTCTTAACTGAGAACCGTGGGGCCGCCTTTCATTAAAAGAGTCAGAGAATTGGAGAGCCGGGGCACACTAGAGATTGCATTTTAATATTCCGTTTTATACGACCTCAATCAGATACGCCGGCCATTACGGAGATGGCTTCTCTGCGGAAGGGCGGCAGGGCAGAGGGGTCCCGCTGCCGCCGCCGGCGCGGCTAACGAAATTCCGCGGGCGCCGCTGGCGGCCTCGTGGCCCGCAGCGTACAGCGAGCGTGGCCCGCGGTCCGCGCAGGCTTTCATCTGCTGATAGCTCTTAATGCAGAAATTCCCCGCCGAAAGAGGACGCACCAACTAGTCCCCGCGTGCGAGCGCGCGCGCAGTGTTGCCGATCTAGTTCGGAAGTCGCCCAACCATTCAGAGTTCCAATAAGCGTTTATTTTTTTTTGTGAGTTTTATTGAATTATAAAGTCACTCCGAGAACGCCGGTCGTTTTGACGCAGGTACATATTGTCTGTGTTGCGCATCTAGTGTTTTGTATCGGTTTCCCGTATCACAAACCGTCGATGAGCTGCTTACATGTTTACTATTGTACGAATGAACTGTTAAAATAAAAACGAGTAATATTTTGAGTGGCTGTAATGATCATATTGACAATAAAAGAAAGTCTTCAGGTGAAACTTCCAGGCTGAGAGGCCGTTGTCGATGTATAAAATTTCCACCTAACGTTTCGCCTCCATCTGCGGGAGACACTTGTGAGGTCGTCTGGCTACTGACACTGAGGTTCTTTTTTTTCTTTTATTGTATTATTACGCTGCTCTGCAGCCTACAGACTTTTTAAAATGTAAGGAGAAGTTAAGAAACAATAAAAGCAGGCGATAAAACGGGGACTAAAATTGTAAAACGGCGGAAAATTGGGGAAAGTTAAAGCATAAAGCAAAGGGTTGGCAAAGCGAATACAAATACACAGGATGCAGACAGGTAACATGGTAGACAGACAATTGAAAAACATGGCGACAGTCTGGTTTCTGTTCGCAAGAGATCTAAAATCACACCCAGCGACAGTATGATGTCCGCTCGCAACACGTCGGAAAAGACACACAACACTGAACACTCACTGTAAATATTGCACTAAAATGTCGGCACAAAGAGGACACCATAGCCTAGGGCAGAAGGGGGGTTGGATCTGGACGGATGAGGGGGAAAAGAAGGAGGGAGGAGAGGAAAAACGAAAGGGGAGGGGAACAAAAGGAGGGAGAGGACCCATAAGGTGGGGGGGGGGGGGAAGGGGCAGGGCAGACGCGAGAGGGAATGGGAAAAGGCAGAGGAGGGAAATGCAAAAGGACTCAGGGGAGAGAAGGGGGGCAGAGAGAGGGTAGGTGGGGAAAAAGGAGGATGGAAGGGGGGGAGAGGGAGCCCAAGAAAAGGATGGAGGAAAAGAGGGGGGGGGTGAGGATCAGAGTTGATAGGAGGGATAAATGGAGGGAGAGAGGGTATCATCTGGGAGGGGGAGTTTGAGGAAGCCACCTTGGGAAAGGAGATGAAGGGTGTCGAGCTGGAGGTTAGAGGGGACACAACAGTGAAGACGTGGCAGGGGGCGGGGATGGGAGAGGAGAGGAGCAACCAGGGGGTGTGGGGGATCAAGGCGGCGGGAGGTGTAGAGTATGCGTATATGTTCGAGGATTAGGAGAAGATGGGGGGAAAGAATGAGGTCATAGAGGATCCGCGTGGGGGACGGCCACTGAAGCTCCAGGTACTCTCGCATTTATAGAGCGCATAGAGGACACCACCATTCGTGTTGTGATGCCGACGGTATGCCTATCTTTGGAAAGCGTCGTCATTCTCGATTAAGAGTAATCGATTGTCATTCTGCTGGCGCAGCGTCGACATCCATATTTTGTCTAACTTTAAAACTTCCTCTTTTCTATTAAAATTGTTATGGTGTTTGTGAATATCTATTGCTTCTCTATACACGCGCGCATGATAATGGGATGTTCGTGCTAGAACTCTTGTCTCATTAAATTTAATTTCGTGGTTCCCGTCTTGAAAAACATGCTCAGCTACGGCCGATATTTCGATGTGTCCTAAGCGACAATTTCTTTTATGTTCGGCTAAGCGGGTGTTTACACATATTTTTGTTGTTACAATATATACTTGTCCACAACTGTATGGAATTTTGTATTTCCCAGGTGTTGCTAGGGGGTGTCAGGCGTCTTTCGCAGGTCTTGAATATTCCTTAATCTTCTTGGTGGGTCTGAAGATTGTTTCGATCCCATACTTGCCCAGAACTTCCCTGATACGGTCGGTGACTTTATTAATGAACGGTAGGAAAACTTTTCCAGTAGGTGACCGTTGTTGCTCTGGACTTCTGGCTTCTTTTCTTCTTTGATGGAGGGCTCGATCAATTTCCTTGCTGGTATAACCGTTTTTCATAAAGGCTGACCGTAAGTGATTTAGTTCATCTTGTAACTAAGCCTGCTCTCAGATTTTGTTGGCTCTGTCCACCAAGGTTTTCATGACATCTCTTTTTTGCCTAGGATGATGGTTTGATTCCTTGTGGACGTACCGATCCGTATGAGTGTTCTTTCTATATACCTTGTGGCCCATCCACCAGTTTAATTACGGACACATCCAGGAAATTGAGTTGACCATTGATCTCTTTCTCTATCGTAAACTGTATTTTCGGGTTAATAGTGTTCAGATGCACCAAGAAGACATCCAGCTCTTCTTCACCATGAGTCCACACTACAAATGTGTCATCAACATAGCAGTACCATTTAGCTGGCTTTTTACTGGCAGTCTGCAGCGCTCGCTGTTCGAAGATCTCCATAAATAAATTGGCACCAGCTGGACTGAGAGGACTTCCCATCGCCACCCCGTCGATCTGTTCATAAAACTCGTTGTTGTACTGGAAATAAGTTGTCGTCAGGCAGTGTTTAAATGAAGCCACTATGTCAGTTGGAAGAATATCTGCTATATATGAAATGGCTTCGTTTACAGGCACCATGGTAAATAATGACACTACATCGAAGCTCACAAGAATAGCACTTGAGCTGACATTAATCTCCCTCAGTTTTTAATAAAATGCGCCGAGTTTTTAATGTAAGTCCGTTCTGCCAATGTACGGTTGCAGCAAGCAGGCGAGATATCTGGCCACCTCTTGTGTTTGAGATCTTGTGGCACTCACAATCGGTCTCAATGGGACCTGTGGTTTATGTACCTTTGGGAGCCCATATAGTCTGGGTGGATAAGATTCCGTTTTGCAGAGTTGTTTCTTATCATCCGAAGAAAGAGAAGATTGTTTTATCAGTTGATTGGTATTTCTCAAAATTTTCGTTGTAAGATCCTTCTGAAGCTTTTTGTACGTAGTTAGTGTAACACGGGTGCTGTAGTACATACTCTCTGAAATATAACTGCCTCTTAGAATCAAATTTTCTAAATGCCATTTATGGCGTCACCCATTCAAATGTATCGCTTTCAGTAGCGTTTTATAGCATAAGCTAGAATATTTGTAATTGTAAAGACTGTCATTTATATGTGTGACCCGAAATAGGAGAGTAACGTACACCCTCCGAACGCCACTTAAGCATAGCTTTTGCTGAATCTTAATACTGAACGTTGGTTTACAAATTCTATGTTTTGTTGAGTAAATATTTTAAAAATTTTATAATTGTTTAATTTTTCACATTTTTTCTGCCTCATAGTGTATAACAGTGTCTCATTCATTTGTTCCTTTAACGTTAATTACACCTCTGATAATTCAAGTAGCCGAAATAACGTTGTAAATGAAGAAATACATTGTGCAATCTAGAGGGCTCTATTAAAAAAATATCCACAAGGAAAGCAGTCTCATTCAGCAAATTCATTTTCCTTATGTAATTTGTCGTGTACCACACATTTCCATTCAATGTAAGCAATGAAACTCAGTTGAGATTAGTCGTAACTTTGCCTCCGACTGCAAACATGGTTTTAAGAGGTAAATTTATTCCAGCTATCATCTTACCATACAACTCCGTTACCGCGTTCCATTAGGGATGGAAAGTTTCCATACGATGCATATCATTTGTCTTCAGTATAAATCATTGCAATACATGAAGATTTTTGTCTTTAAGGGGGTCTAACAGTTAGAAACAAAACACCTGTATGCTACAGGAAGATAACTGTAAGACAAAGCCCTTCACTCTTCACTGTGAGCTAGATGAAAGAGTAAAGGTACTTTTATACGAGTGATGGTTATTGCTTCCGCGAATGTTTAATTTTTTGATAAGAAATTAAGTAATTAGTTATGTCCTCCCACCATTTTCTGCTACACTTTTCGAATTTCACATGCTTTTGGACGCCATTTCTGGTGCATTATTCTTTGTCACCCAGCACCTTAAGCTATTGTACTTCTTTTTACATAAAAATTATGCAAATGAACCATTTGTTCTGTACTTAGTCTGTTTTTCTGCTCCATGTCACCCACTCAAGCACACCCGCCCCTTAACTATTGCACGGCTAACACCACGTTGATTCATGATGGCGGCCATGACGTCAGCTGACGACGCCAGTACCGTTATCCAAGATGGCGGCTTTTAGCAGGAAAGTGCCACGCCGCCTGTATGCCCCCCATGGCGGGATGTTTGTATTTTGGTGGGAAATTGAATTACGTGCTTCTATGCATGGTGACGGTAATGAAGTTGCAATGATCGTGTTTTTAACAGCACGATTCCTATACACAATCTATGTTGTGGGCTGTAGAATCCCTCTGTGGTCAGCTTCAAATGTCATTTCTCAACACTGTTCCTTGAAAAGAACAGCGTGTTCTCTCCGCAGATTCTCATTGACTTACCTGGTCAGTGTAACCTTACGACAGAAAAAATAAAAACAAAAATTACTCACCATGCAAAGTGACTCTCATATTCAATTTAATTTCTAGATAACGAGGACACTATGTAGTGATCAGTAGTTTTCGCATCAAAATAGTAGAAGCTTTTTTTTCCTGATTTCAGACAGGGCGGGTATGTCTCTGCTGATCATTTGTGATCGGTGGTGGCACACTTCGCTGGATGTCACAAAATAATGAGATGCAAGTGCAGTGTAATGTAGAAAACTATACCGATTTTGCTCATAAAACTAAATGAAAATGGACTTCGTCTATTTTCGTGGAAGCAGGACATTTACTATCACCACGAATATTTTTTTCCTTTCTTTCAATAGTTGGTTTATTACAGGAGTCATGTTGATGTTAAATAGTGCAGCACAGAATGGAGGGCTCTCCCTCATCTGTGACAATAAGCAAAAGTGTTTTCCATCGCAGAATGAGAGGCCTATTGGAGGTGTTGGGGACCTGTCTAGTATGTGGCAGCTCTTCACGACAGGTGCGACCCCTAACCATTAGGGGAAGCTGTGTCACTATACTTTAGATGGGCAAGATACTTTTGGGACAGCCGTTCCTTTATCTCCCATTATTTAGGTAACTATACCTGCTTTTGTATTGGCGAAGGACCATCATGTCAAGGTGGACATCGGCCAACATGCGCCACATGACTGATGGTGGACTAGCTCATTCCCTCTCTCCATCAAACAATGTGTGTGAAATCTTATGGGACTTAACTGCTAAGGTCGTCAGTCCCTAAGCTTACACACCACTTAACCTAAATTATCCTAAGGACAAACACACACACCCATGTCAGAGGGAGGACTCGAACCTCCGGCGGGACCAGCCGCACAGTCCATGACTGCAGCGTCTAGACCGCTTGGCTAATCCTGGGCGGCCTCTCTCCATCCATGTACCCTGTAGGTGGAGAGATGGCATCGATTTTCGGCAGTCTGTGATTGTACATCCATTCAACTATCGCCTCCACTGCAGTCTTTTAGGACGACGATTTTCCCCTGTACATGTACTGCATTATGACCAATTCGTTACAAGTGCTGTCTTTTTCACTACTATTTCGAAGTGTAATTAGAACTGTGACGCATTTTTCTCCATCAGCTGTGATAGCGTCTATTGGCCTCAGTTACCAGTTACAGTGATTTTTAGTAGGCATCTGTAGCGAACTCTGATGTCAAACAGTTACAGATGCCGTATGCGTACAGGTAATATACTTTTCAAACTCCTCTCTATTCAACACCAGCATACCATCAGTTGAACGTATTTACCGCCAAAAAGAATAAAGATAGTACCTTACACCACAGACGTTTGCCACCTGTTTTTAGGTATAGGATAGAGTTAGCGTGTTTCTGTTGCTGGTTTCGAGTGGTATTGCGAAATTTTTTCCCAGCAGGATAACAGCAGTGGTATGGTGTCATCAGTTTTTGCGGCGTATTGCACTTTCTTTGCCATCCTCATGTAGCCCTATTCATATCGTTGTGTAATTAGGCCCGATCTTAGCGGTTAATTATGTAATTAGCATCGATATTTGCTTCAATTTCGAGTGGTACTGCGAATTTTTTCCCAACAGGATAACGCCAGTTGTATGGTATCGTCAGCTTTCGTGCTGTATTGCTATTCTGTGCTGTCCTTGTGCAGCGCTATGGATATATTTGTGTAATTAGGACCGATTTTTGTGGTTAATTATGTAATTAGGACCAAAATAAATAAAGTACACTAACCTAACATTCCTCTCCCGCACCTGAACCGTTTCCTTGTGTTAGGGGGTCCACTTAGGCTTTCTGTCCAGTAGAATCAGGGTTCGAGTCGAGTCTTTTTCCCGCCAGTTTCTGGGAGGAAGGGTGAGAATGGAGGGAGGTTTACCAGAGGGTGAGGGATTAATTACTTGATCAATTTAATTAAGTGGTAAATCACACTGATAAGAGTGAGAGGGGTATTCCAATAACTCAGTGCTGAAAGAGTACCTGAAGCAGCGAGGGGGGGTGGGTGGGTTGGAGGTTTCCTGAGAGGGGAGTAGTGGTGATTTGGGGGACAATAGCTTAAGTGTCTGTCAATCAAAAGGAAGGATCTTCTTAGCAGAACAGCAGGTTAAGTACCTGTCAATCAAAGGAGAACAATAGGTTTGCCACTGAGTGCATACATGCCCCTGATGTAGGGAACCAGCACAAACAAAATATGCTGACGTGGCTCTTGTTCTACTACTGTTATGCATGCACATTTGTCTTCTTACTAGCTGTTGTCTTCGTCAGTGTAACAGAACTACACATTAACAGTACTGTTTGAGACATGTGGTGTAACATATTAGATTATTTTCGTATATGCATATATAAAACATAAGACTTGGGACGTCAGCTGGTATAATGTATGTTTAAAAATGAAGTAATTCCTCCAGCTTATTAAGGTGTTGGTTTTATTGACAACTAGTTTTGATGTTGTTACAACATCATCTTCAGGCCCATACTTGTTGACAGTAACCGTATGTGTCTAACACTAGTAGTCAGTGGTGAGATAGGCGTGTTCCATGCGGAAGGTGGGTAGTAAGTTACAAAGTTAGAACATATGGACTAGCAGACCAATTGTGCGATTGGGTTGAAGAGTTCGTAGATAACAGAATGCAGCATGTCATTCTCAATGGAGAGAAGTATTACGAAGTAAGACTGATTTCAGGTGTGCCACAGGGAAGTGTCATAGAACCGTTGCTATTCACAGTATATATAAATGACCTTACAGATAACATTGGAAGTTCACTGAGCCTTTCTATGGATGATGCTGTAGTATATTGTACTGAAATGCAGGAGCATCTCCAACGAATTGATGCGTGGTGTCACGAATGGCAATTGAATCTCAATGTAGACAAGTGTAATTAGCTGTGAATACATAGAAAGAAAGATCCTTTATCAATTAGCTACACTATAGCAGGTTAGAAACTGGAAGCAGTTAATTCCATAAATTGTCTGGGAGTAGCCATTAGGAATGATTTAAAATGGAATGACCATATCAAATTAATCGCCAGTAAAGCAGATGCCGGACTGAGATTCATTGGAAGAATCCTAAGGAAAAGCAGTCCAAAAACAAAGGAAGTAGGTTACAGTACACATGTTCGCCCACTGTTTGAATACTGCTCACCAGCATCGGATTTGTACCATATGGGGTTGATAGAAGTGATAGAGAAGATTCAATGGAGATCTGTGCACTTTGTTACTGGATCATTTAGTAATTGGGAAAGTGTTACAGAGATGACAGATAAACTCCTGTGGAAGACTCTGCTAGAGAGACTCTCAGTAGCTCAGTATGGGCTTTTGTTGAAGTTTCGAGAACATAGCTTCACCAAGGAGTCAAGTAGTATATTGCTCCCTCCTACATACATCTTGCAAAGAGACCATGAGGATAAAATCAGAGAGATTAGAGCCTACACAGAGGTGTATCGACAATCTTTCTTTCCATGAAAAGTACGAGACTGGAATAGAACGGAGAAGCGATAGAGGTACTCAAGGTACCCTCTACTACACACCGTCAGATGGCTTCCGGAGTATGGATGTAGATGTAGATGTAGAAACACCTAGAACCTCTCAGACACAGCGGCCGACTTATTAGATGACGAGGGGTGATATGGTCACCTTGAAAATCCAGTATTTGGCAATATGTAGAAACCAAAACTGTCTACGAATGCAAATACTTTTTTATTCAGTGATCGGTTTTGACAATTAATTAATGAAAAGCCACTCCATATGCCGAATTATTACATGTCATCAGAGGAGAACAATAGGTTTACCACTCAGTGCATACCTGTGCCTGATATAGGCAGCCTGCACTAACAAAATACACTGACACGGCCCTTGTTCGACTACTTTTATGCATGCACCTTCGTGTTTTTACTAGCTGTTTTCTCTGTCAGTATGACATTAACAGTACTGTTTGAGGCACATGGTGTAACATATTAGATGATGATGGGTGGTATGGTCACCTTGAAAATCCAGTATTTGGTAATATGTAGAAACCAAAACTGTCTACTAATGCAAATACTTTATTATTCAGTGACCAGTTTTGACAATTAATTAATGAAAAGCCACTCCATATGCCTAATTAGAACTTTATTAAGTCAGCATTACCACTTTGGTATTAAAAGAATATTTGTCACGTGTATCTCAAACTGCCGAATGTTGATACTGCCAAATGTTGATATATGATGGGTATTTAGGTATTCTTTACAATAGCAGATGAGAGAAAATATATAATAACAGTGCGAGTGCAGGAAGAATATAAAACTTATCTAATGTTGAGTGGGTTTATAAACAGTTTCGCGCCCTATGACGTTCTGCGAAAAATGGGTGTGTTTCGATAATGTACGAAAGAAGTTATTGAATAAAACAAATATTTGCAATAGTAGAATGTTTTGGTTTCTACATATTGATAAATTACGTGGGTTCATTTGCTTTTGGCAGACACAAATGTAGCATCAGGTTTGCATCTTCAGAACTGTGGTGTTGCTCAGATATCACTGTACTACACCAAAGTCGGCAACACGAATCGAGAGCGTGCACATTAGGGATGGCTCGCTACAAACCGCAGCAACCAATGGAAGTCACTCGAGAAGACCACACCTCCCTCCAGCATAACAGTGCCCTCACACTGGGGTCAATGTAGTGCTGAACAACCAAGCACTCAGGCCAGTTCGTGACCTCATCTGAAGGAGTCAACATTAAAGTGTAGGACTAACGAGTTGTTTAAGTTTCTGATGAACTTGTACTGTGGTAAATGTGGAACATTGTGTGTCAAGAGAACAGCTTGTTAATTAATGCATAAAGTGAATCTATTGATAGTTGTAAATTATACAATTTGGCAACGAAGTGTGAAAAAGTGAACCTTTTATTCACTTACTTAATGAAGTGTACTAACATTTCGGATGTTCTAGTTTGATGAGCCTTCTCCCATAGCAATTATAGAACCCACATTTATGGCCGGACGATTGTATTCACAACAGGAAGGCGTGGAATTTGTAGAAAGACATGCAGGTCAATCTTTTTGATGAACTAATACACCAATTGTGAATTAAACTTTAGTGAACTTTGTTTTATGCAATGACCAGTCTCTAGAGGAATCCCGTGAAAACTTAATTGATGTGAAGATAAATTTGCGCCAAGTATGGGTACCTACTGATCACAAATGATACATTAGTACAAAATTATATGAATGTAGTGGTAAGACGTTCCCTCGGTTACGCCTGTAACAGTTACACTATTAGGAGTGGATTACCAGTAAGAGACAGAAGCATTTTATTTCACCAAATAACACTTCAAGCAAGGTAGGAAATCCAATAATTGAAGTGGATATCACATAAAAAAGAGAAATAGATGTCAAAGGAGCCAAGGAAAAACAGATTATGATGGTAATTATGATGATCGTAACAGGACTCATGCACTATAACTTTGACCTACAGCACAAGAGACTTGAGGTTCACAATTCGACACGAGTGTGCCAGATACTCAGTGCCTATATCTGCTTCTAGGTAATAGGTATGACCACACTCTGTGTTGGATCTCCTTGTGGGTGGTGTCCCAATCTTCCAAATGTACCAAAGAAACCAACTTATTGGGAAGTTTATTGAGCCAAGTTTATTGAGAGAATCACCCAATGGCTTAATTTTCTGTAAGATGCTGTAGCATGTTATCTTTAGCTTTTAACGAATGCCTAAAAGAAAACCATCCCTTCAGTCAGAGGTCAGCTGGTAGGTGATAAGGCCAGCCTAATTTCACATATTTCAAGAGTAGTATGTTTCGTTAGTTCTTCTGCAGTTATTTTCGATGTGGTGATTGGAATTCTTGTAATGTGCAGCACGTCTTTGTCTCGATTTGGAATGATATAAAATCGTACTGGTTGCAATTATTGGTTAGATTAGCAGGAAACGTGGGTAGCGCTTACGTACTTGCAAGAAAGGTTGGTAGGCTTTACCAAACGTAATGGCTATACTGAGACATGCCAGCATGTCTCCGGGTATTAGAATTAGAGAGCCTTGCCACAAGTGTGTTGTGGGGCTTGTTATTTGTGAGCGACTGCAAAGTGTAGCGCCATTGGCTGCTGTGAGCTCCGTTTGCAGTCAGCCTGTGAAGAAGGAAGGGATAACTTATACACCTACATCTACATCCACAAGCCACCGTAAGATACTTTGGCGAAGGCTGCCTTGTACCACTACTTGTCGTTTCCCCTCCTGTTCCGCTCGCAAACAGAGCGAGGGAGAAACGATTGTCTGTACACCTCCGTATGATCCCTAATTTATCGTGTCTTATCTCCGTGGTCCTTACGCGCGACGTTTGTTGCCGGAAGCACAATCATTCGGCAGTCAGCCTCAAATGACGGTTCTCTAAATTTTCTCAACAGTGTTTCCGGAGAAGATCGCCGCCTTCCCTCCAGGGGTTCCGATTTGAGTTTCCGAAGCATCTCCGTAACACTTAGTTTTATTCGAACCTACCGGTAACAAATCTAACAACCCTCTTGTGAATTGTTTCAATGTCTTCCTTCCATTAGACCCGGTAAGAATACCGAACACTCGACCAGTACTCAGGAGTAGATCTTTCCAGCGTCTTATGTGTGGTCTCCTTTACAGGTGAACCACTCTTTTCCAAAATTCTCCCAAGACACCAAAGTCGACAATTTGCCACAGTTTTCACATGCTCGTCCCACGTCATATCGCTTTGAAACGGTGCGCCCAGATATTTAAACGGCTTGACTGTGTCAAGCTGGACACTAGTAATACTGTATCCGAATATCACGCTTTTGTTCTTCCTACTCATCCGCATTAACGAACTTTTTCCACATGTACGGCTAGCTGCCATTCATCACACCAACACTGGAAATTTCGTCTAAGTCGTCTTGTATCTTCCAACGGTCATTAAACTTCGACACCTTACCTTACACCACGGCATCATCAGCAAACAACCGCAGACTGCTGCCCATCCTGTCCGCCAAATCATTTACGTAAAAAACAACAGTGATCATATCACACTTGCCCAGGGCCCTCCTGACGACACCCTTGTCTCTGATGAACATTCGCCGTGGGTTCTGTTACTTAAAAAGTCTTCGAGCCACTCACATATCTGGAAACGTGTTCCATATGCAAGTACCTTCACTAAAAGCCTGCGATGGGGCACCGTGTTAAATGCTTTCCGGAAACCTAGAAATACGGAATCTGCGTGTTGCCCTCATCGACAGTTCTCAGTATATCATGTGAGAAAAGGGCAAACTGAGTTAGGCACGAGCAGCGCTTTCTGAAAGCATGCTGATTCGTGGACATCAGCTGCTTAGCCTAAGAAAGTTTACTATATTCGAACTGAGAATGTGTTCAAAGATTGTGCAGCAGACCGAAGTTCGGGATTAGTCTGTAATTTTTCGGGTCCGTTCTTTTTCCTTTCTTGTATACTGGCGTCACCTGCGCTTTTTTGCAGTCACTTGGGAGTTCGTTCTGGGTCAGAGATTCACGATAAATGCGAGATCGGTAAGGATCCAATACCGTAGAGTACTCTTCGTAAAACCGAACTGGGATTTCATCCGGACCTGGTAATTTACGATCATTTTCTTTTCCAAATCTTTAAGTTGCTTCTCTACGCCATGTGTGATTATTCCTATATCGTTCATACGAGACTCTCTCCTATGGTCAAATAACGGTATGTTTGTACCGTTCTCCTGCGTGAACGATTTCTTGAATATCAGATTTAAAATTTCGGGTTTCGTTTTGCTATCTTCAACTGCCATACCAAACTGGTCACCGCGCGGAGCAGCCGCGCGGCTTGAGGCGTCTTGTCACGGTCCGCGCGGCTCCTCTCGTCGGAGTTTCGAGTCCTCCCTCGGGAATTGGTGTGTGTGTTGTTCTTAGCGTAACTTAGTTTAAAATAGATTAAATAGTGCGTAAGCTTAGGGAGTGATGACCTCAGCAGTTTCATCCCATAAGACCTTACCAGAAATTTCCAAAATTTTACCAAACTGGTCAACGTGGGACTGAATGGAAGCCTTAGACCGGCTAAGCTATTTTACTTACGACCTGAATTTTCTTGGGTTTACCAAATCTTTTGCTAAGGTGTGCTGGTGGTACTTGTATACTTCGCTCATAGAACTTTTCACAGACGCACGAATCTACTAATCTTCGCTTGTCGTCTTTTGTGCGTCCCCATTTGAACCTCGAGTGTAACAGGCTCTGCTTCCTTATTATTTTACGAATTTTTTTACTACACCATGGTGAGTCTTTTCCATTGTTTATCGACTTACTAGGCACATGACCCTCCAGACTACGATTTACAACCAGCTTAAACTTTTCCCATGATTCCTCTACATCCATCTTACTGTTACTAAGTGATTCCAATTCACTGTCAAAGATGTTAATAAATACTTATCTGCTCTGTCTAGTAGAAGCACCCTCCTAGCCTTCTTGACTGATTTACTAACGTTCGTAATCATAGTTGCTATCAAGACCTCATGATCGCTTTCTGTACTGACATTGTCGATAGGGTCCTGGCTATTTGCAGCTGTAAGTGCTAAGCAGCTGAGCTAGCTGCTCAAGACAATTTTCAGAAAACGTGTTGAAAAGTATTTCGCAAGACTGTCTGTCCATAACCCCCGCAGTGAATTCATAGACATCCCAGTCTATACTTGGCAGGTTGAAGTCCCTTCCAACTAATATTATATGACCTGAGTGTTTATGTGTTACTGACCGTAGACTTCCTTTAAATGACTCTATAACTGCCACAGACCAATCGGGTGACCGGTAAAAAATCCAACTTAGTTTCACCTACACTTGTTATGCGCGACCAAACAACTTCACTGTCACTGTCCACTTCAACCACAATAGAGACAATATTTTTGTCAATTGCAACGAAAGCTCCCCTCATATGGTCTCTAATCTGCCTTTCCGATATACATTCCACGAGTCACTAAATAACTCAGAGCTTTGCACTTCGAGTTACATCCAGCTCTCCATTCCAAGAATAACTTAAACATGAGAATTTTCCTGGAGAGCAGCAAATTCGGGAGTTTTATTACGAATACTTCGACAGTTTACTGATAAAATTGTCACAACCGAAGTAAATTTATTCTGAACGCCCTTTGAATTCCCTTGCTGTGAATCGACCGGCGAGTGTTCATCAGAGCACCTCAAACAAACGCGTAGCCTAAAAAACCCTCATGTGCTCTCCACAAGTACTCTGCTACCCAAGAAGCTGCTTCCTGTGTGTAATGCGTCCCTGACCTATCAAAGGGAGTTCTATAAATCCCCACACGATATCGCAAGTCCAGAAACCTGCAACCAAGACCGTCACAGTGTCGACGAAGCCTTTGGCTGAAACACTCCACTCGCCTCCAAACCAAAGGACCCTGATCAACTCTGCGAACTCTACTTGCACCCATCGAGGCCAGCAGTCTTCACCACCTACGCCAGCCGCCTGCACGAACTGAGGATCGCCTCAGAATCCATACGACAGGCGTCGTTGGTGCCGACGTCAACCACAACTTGCAGATGACTGCACCCTGCACGCTCAAAAGCCACGGGCAAGGCCGCCCCCACATGTAAGATGAGGCCCTCCAGCATACATTGAGAGGTGGCATGAGCCCCCTCTCATATTTCTATCTTACGATTTTCCTCTCTAATTGCATGCGGTGAAAAGTTGCTATTCCTTCACACGTGGACTTCCCACGCAGCGTCTCTCGTCACCCGGGTGGTCCGGTGACAGGCGGGCTCTGTTGATCTTGAAAGGGTAAGCCGACGGGTGTGAGGGAGTCGAGTGAATGCTTTCCTGACACTGACATTGTACAATAGCGGCAGACACGCTCGTGGGGGCCTGAAGTAGCGGCTGGGCTAGAGGTTCCGTTACTTCACAGAAACCTAGCGAAAACACTTTCTGGCGGGCTACCAGCGAGGCGGGGGAATGACTTGTGTACCCAGGCAGTTGTGGCGGGAAAATTCCCGCGCTTTCTGTAAAATAGTAACTGTGATTGGCTTGCTCAGGGCATAGCCCCGTGACGTAGCAAAATCAGTGCAGAAATTGGCGCCAAGAATCTCCATTGGTTGAATGGTAGTGCTCCGGCAATAGAGTGGAATTTTCCGCCGGTTTTCGAGTTGCTGATTGGAACGGTTAACCACGGCCACTGTCGTGGGGGCGGGAATGTTCTGTGTTCGGTTTTGTACGGGTGCTCTTGTGGGGTAGTCGGTTCTCGCCTTTCAGTCAGAGTAGGTTACAAGACTGAGCTCTCGCTGCTCTGGTCAGCCTGCTTCCGTTGGCTGTCTAATATACATTTATTTAATTGTAACTGCTTGACGAAGTTGCTGAAGTTTCGACTTCAACGTAACTTTCTGAGTACAGTTGGCAATTGAGCGTTCTGCGTACAAGAGGCCTATGTTGTCTGTCTTGAGCAGTTTTGGCTAAAGTTGACTGTATTGGAGTAACTGTGTGACTTCGCTTGTTAAAATCAATCACTGTACCGTCAGTGATTGTGTGGCGAGCCTTCTTTGTCTCCCTCAGATGCGCATTTGTATTGCTAGGAAGTCTTTAGTCTGGAACAACCAGACCAGGACAATTTGTTTCGGGCTATCCAATGTTGCTAGGAATTGGCTCTACATACCACTTCGTCATAAACGTCACAATCTAGTTTAGGGACAACTTCACCTTCACAGCGTGTATTTGAGTATCCAATTTGAGCCAATTTGATTTATTGTAAATGTTTCATGTGTTTTTGTTTATTATTTTGTGTTTAGTCTTAATAAATCATATTGTTATTTTGGACAGAACTTTCATTCTGTTAATCGGTAGAGCAACCCTATCATTTCTCACTACGTTAATAAAACCTTCCTTTATTTAACTTATTTATCAAATTAAATTATTGCAGGTGCCAAACTCTTTTTCTACTCCACTTGCAGTGTTTGTTACAGTCAGTTTGCGTATCTTTTTAATCCATGTGCAGCAGCAAAAGTCGGAGTTAGAATAGGGGGGGGGGCTTAGAGCATCATTTACATTTGTAAATTCTAGAAGAATTTAGTGTTAAATATACTGCTAGCCCCGGCACCTCGCATAAAATGGCGACGCTTAGCCTCGGATCTTCCCTGTGAATCGCTGATAAGCAAGCGGTATTATCAGTAGGGACACTCAGAATTTTTTTTGCTTAATTTTTTATTGATTAATACCCAAGTTTTTTTTCTGGTAGTTCCGTGTTTAGTTTTAAGTAGCGGCGCATGATTACAGTTTTTGTTTTCAGTGTATATATTTTTTTGTTCATTGTTTTTGTGTTCCTTTGATGGTGTGTCCGTATCACATCACACTTTTTTGGGTTTGTGTGCGGTTTCTGTACCACAACAAATGGTGCGTGTAATTACAGCTTTGGAGCGGCGTTGTTGAAATTTTATGTCTGTGTAAAAATATGTGGAGTAGATTAATTTTATTGTGCATTTTAGATAAATTTGTTTTTAATGAATGATAACGAGACGTAAGGCACGACTATTATCGAGCGAAGCTAAAACAAAAGAGGATAGCATAATGGATAAGGGGCAGTTTACCGACGGGAATAGGTTTGGAGATGAGATGGGCACATTTTTAGCAGGACAGGACGCCAGGGTCATTGATGAGGAAGGTGATTTGGACGTGATCTTAGAGCAGCGTTGCGGCCGTGATTATGATAGTGAGGTAGAGGATGAAACAGAGACAGGCACGCAGGTCGAGACGGTAGCAGAAGTTTATGATCAAACGAACGAGAGCAGACAGGGGCTAGCTCGGCCACGTCAGAGCTCTAGCGCCCAGGTGTCTAGAGTTACATCTCTCACGTTTGAAGAGGATCAAAAAGATGACGTAAACCCAATACTGAGCTTCCTACGATCAATGAAAGAAGAAGCTGACGAACAACGTAAGAAGGAGAAGGAAGAAGAGGAGAAACAACGTAAGAAAGAGAAGGAAGAAGCTGACGAACAGCGTAAGAAGAAGGAAGAACATGACAAACAACGTAAGAGGGAGAAGGAAGAAGAGAATAAACAACGTAAGAGGGAGAAGGAAGAAGCTGACGAACAGTGTAAGAAGGACACTGAGGCAATAATTTCGCATATAGGGGAAATTCGTGGGGAATTACTAACAATAAAGAAAGAATGTGGAGAAGCAAAACAAATGTCAATGGTAGCACAAAAAGTAGCAGGCCTAGCCAAAACGGCAGCAACAGGGGCAACGAAAATCGCAAAAGTAACTTCTCAACTCGCAGGGCGCTTGCGACGTGCGACACAAGCACACTCAAAATCCCTAGCGGTCTTAAAGACACAAGGTAATATTGTGGTTACGAACATCACGAAACGAATGAAAGAAGTAGAGAGTCGGATAGCAAAACTAGAGCGAAACGGCCACACGAACACTGCGCGTTCGGATACCAATGATGGAGTACACAGAATTGTGTCTCCGAGGAAAAGCCCGCCGTGCTCTAGCCCAGTGACAGAGTGCGGAACTAACAATGCACACGCAGAAACAGAGAGTAATAGTTCCAATAATTGCAGCCCACTTAGAAGAGTGAATGCTGAATGCCACGTCCACTGTGATACAGAGGTAGAAATCACAGTTATCAGCAAGATAGATCAGGACACTCAGCAGACGTGCAAGTATGGGAAACGAGTGACAACAGAAGTGCGAAGATCGGACAGGATTTTGATCACAATCACTTCCTGTCGATACTAAAATTCCAGAAGTTCAAAGATAATGGAGGGTCGATTCATCCGAAGAGCTGGGTGACGCAGTTTACAAATTCATTACCGTCATCATGGCCAACCGAGGCAAAATTAGAATTCACGTGTGGACACATCGAAGGCCAGGCCGCGGAAAAGATGCGGGGTGTGGCAGCGACGTGTCGGACTTATCAGGAATTTGTTGGTGCATTCCTGCGGACCTACTGCTCAAAGGAAACGCAAGACAGGATTAAAGAGGAAATAATATTTTGTCCTGAACTGGAAGTGTCCGGGCATAGGAACGCAACCAAATTTTTTGATGATTTACTCAAGAAGAATCAGTTTTTAGATAGTCCATATAGCAACGGAGAAATCATTAAATTTTGCTTTTCCAAATTGCCTGTTAGGTATCAACAGACACTTGTCGGGAAGTGTGGATCTGACATAGAAGCATTCAAGAGTCTATTGCGCGAACTCGAAAAAGTCTTCGATAAACAAGACGCAAAGGACAGAAAGTAGGCGCAAAATAACAAATACCACGGGCCAGCAAGGGAAGACGACAACAGATCGCATAATCGCACTCGTCAGTTAGGAAACCAGGGTTACGGAAATCAAGGTTACGCTATTCAAGGTTGTGGAAACCAGAGACACGGAAACCAGAACGTCAGGGAACAGGGTCAATCTAGACAAGGAATCTGGGACAGGAGGAATAACGAACGGCAAAGCGACCGTAATTGGAGAGAGCGAAATCAAGGACAACAGGAGAACCAGGAGATTGAAATTAGACCTGCAAATCCTAATGCACGTCAGAGGAGGGGGAGTCTAACAAGGGATTGGCGCTAGTCCATAGGATTCCACCACATCTCTCACACAAAGAAGTTCGTGGAATAGTAGTAGTTTAAGTGGTGTACATAGTAGAATAGGCAAATATATGAACCTTTCTTCGGGGAACAATAATTGTTGCATTAATAGATTAAGATTGTTAAAGTATTAACACGCTGCGTTTTCTCGCATAAGAATTTACTGCTGCTAACTTTTTTGTTTATGATCGCGATCTCCACTGTCGATGCGATAAGAGGCACTACCTTTCCATGAGCAATGTTTTTGTCCTTTTCTATCTGGTGTCCATGTTAAGGGATAGTGATGAGTGACGAGATGTCGCACAAACGGGCGCATACAAGAACGTGCTCTTAGAAGCGTTCTGAGAAGTCGTGATACGCTCCATAGCGGCCACAACCAGTTCGTGAGACGTTCATACCAATGCTTGCAGGCACGCGTCAGTGCACTGCAAGATTGTGGTATATTGCGTGATTTCGAGGATGAATATGGACATTATAGTTTTTACAGTGATGCGCCAGCATCGTTGTCTTGCAAGTCGGGGTGAACCTGTGAGCGTTTGACTCCAATGGTGCCCTAGACGGTAGAAAGGCGGGCATAAAGCCTACCATGCCAATGTGCTGGTTGGAGATTTAGCGTGCTGCTCGGGACTGTCACAGATGAATAACCAAGGTATTATACTTGGAGATTTGTGACATACTCTGTAGCTGGCGTGTGTTGGGCGACTGAATCCGCAACAGAAACCAGTCCTGGCTTGGTCATATTACATTGCCTCTGAAAAGGTGTGCTTTGATCGCGAAAACCGCATCACATAGAGAAGGAAGTTGCAATTATAAATTTATTGTCTTGTATAGCCATGGCTAACCCAGTCTCTGGAGTTTCAGTGAGGCGTAGTGAGAACTCGGAGGCCATGTCGTACGGCGCGCACATCTCTGTCGTCGTCAATAGTGGCGAGCAGCGAGAAATCTCAGCGTAACAGGAATTATGTAAGAGTATTGTATAACGTAAAAAAAAGGTACGATATACTAGGATAAGTTAAACTGTAGGATTTAACAATAACTAGATTAATATTGTGGGGGTTTTCTACCACAAGTGTTTGGCGCGCGCCTGTTGGGATTTTTTTTTCAGGTCATCAAATCACAGATCTGAGATGGAGGGACGACCGGCAAGCGAACGTAGAATAGTTGTATGTTCTTTATAGCTCAGTAAAACTTCAGCCTGCATAATAACATAATTTATTCAGAAGACATAGAATGTAGATCGTTGGCATATGGTAGTTAATTCTTGAGCATGTCTTCTGTCGATCTATATAAGTAATAGTAATATTGGTGGGGGCCCGCACATTTAGTTGTTCATCCAATGCATAGCATCAGTTGTCACACACCATATACAATAGTGAGATCGGTCTCTACACAAATATCAAGATAGATTATTTCCATGTCTAGATTACATACACCAAGATTTTGTTATAATGATTGCCATAGATTGATACCTATAAAAATTAAAATAACAGTGTCTGAAATGACAGACCATCACTATATCGTTATGAAAATTTATTATAACATAGAAGGTCATGGGAAAAAGTTAGGCATAAGATTTTTTGTCAGAACTGTGCAGATGACGGGAATCGTGGCAATGCAGAGGCCAGGCGGAGCAAAATCAAGAGGTCATCGGCTACCTGCAAGAAGGGGAGCGTCAGCGTGCCACCTGACGAGAAGGGTGCGGCAGCGTCCAGTCCTACAAGCTGACAGACACCGGGACGTATACCTGAGGGATTAGGCGGCAGGCAGCTCTCGCCGGGCCACAAGCAAAAGTGTGGCTGGCCGTTGACACTGACACGCGACCCACACGCGACAGCCAGCTAGCTCTCTGGACGCGGCAGCCGTTTGGAGGGATTCCCTGCGGCAGACCACGTTGTCGTGAGAACACGAAGAAGATCACATATGGGGTCAGAACCTGCGTCTCATGTGCCTCAGGACAGAAAGGGACGCTATATTCTCACCTGTTTGGGTTTATACAATTCACTAGCATTGGCCGATCTGCATACAAAAAGCAGTATCGTGCCACAAACGCTAACAAATGAATTGTCTCATTTCTAACTTCTCCTCTCTATTAGAGAGCAGTTGTAGCAATCGTCGCTCCTAGTTCGATCCTGTATGGATGACCTCACACACTTGTGGCGTCACTCCACGTGCCATCATCCCTCGTCGAACTGCAATATTGGGAAACGTAAAGTACTGTCCAGGGAGAGAAGAGACCTAGACTAGTGATGTATCCCAACTAGTAGACCTCAGAGACAATTAATCGACGTGAGGAGAGCCTATCACTGTGTCTTCCTATCGTACTGCCGTCATCATATGTGTGGGTCTTGCTGCAAGCTCAACAGAGCACTGCAGATGCTCCAGCACACCCTATTGCTGTTGCAACAACGTAGCAACAACACCCGACATTTAGCCCTATGTGATGTCAGTACTGTGGCCCCATCCCAAAAGCCCCCCTCTGATGCTCAAGACATGGAACCACGTGCATCAATGCATATGACTCAACATACCAACCCCCTCAGAGAAAATAATGAATTTGTGAAGTGCTTCGAATATTTCCAACAATCTGATTTAGTGCCTCATTCTCAGCACAGTCGTGAACAGTGTGCAATGTGCACGCACAACTTGATGCCCCATGAACCTTGTTTTTTTCTTAAATTTCTTTCTCTAGTGTTGTTTTTGTAATGTATGTTATACCTTATATGTGTTTGTGTTTTACACTGTAATTCTTATGTAAGTGATAGAGTAGGGCGCACAAATTACAAATTAATGTATTGTTCTCCACACCATGTTGTTTTTTTTGTATTTTGTATTTATTGTTGTGTGTATGCAAACAGTGTGCCTGAAGTCCTGATAAACTGAAGCAGATACCACCACTGTCATTGTGAATGGACCATCAGTTCAGGGAACATTTTGTAAAGGTTATTCTTGCTGCAGGGAGACAGAATGAATCGGAGGGTGTAATTAGATTCTGAAAGCTCACAAAGAGATTGTTAACTTAAATAGTATCATGTGTGAGTGAGTTCAGTTTAGTTTAATGATTAAAATTGTTGTAACATCTTGGGCATTTAATTGCAGAGCACTCCAACTCTGATTGTAAATAATAAACAGCTCCATATTTGGCTCACATGCCCGGGCCATATTTAGTGCGTGAATGTCTGTGTGAATCGGTGTTTGGAAGGGGCTCCCTGGGTATGGATGTGTGATGTGAGAGTTAGGGTTCCATATTAAGTAGGTGAAGTTGGCTACATCATAAATAATCCTCCCTCTATGAACTGCATTTTTCAGTTGCAGTGATTTTCTTTATAGAGTGCGGCATGTGGAGTCAGTTTGCGAGATTGTTCTTGGGCGATTGACTCACTACCTTGCACCTAAGTGAGCCAACCGCTCACCAATTACAATCTAAAATGGCGTAGGGGCTATGAGAGGTGGCATGAGCCCCCTGTCATATTTCTATCTTACGATTTTCCTCTCTAATTGCATGCGGTGAAAAGTTGCTATTCCTTCACACGCGGACTTCCCACGCAGCGTCTCTCGTCACCCGGGTGGTCTGGTGACAGGCGGGCTCTGTTGATCTTGAAAGGGTAAGCCGACGGGTCTGAGGGAGTCGAGTGAATGCTTTCCTGACACTGACATTGTAGGTTACAAGACTGAGCTCTCGCTGCTCTGGTCAGCCTGCTTCCATTGGCTGTCTAATATACGTTTATTTATTTGTAACTGCTTGACGAAGTTGCTGAAGTTTCGACTTCCACGTAACTTTCCGAGTACAGTTGGCAATTGAGCGTTCTGCGTACAAGAGGCCTATGTTGTCTGTCTTGAGCAGTTTTGGCTAAAGTTGACTGTATTGGAGTTACTGTGTGACTTCACTTGTTAAAATCAATCACTGTACCATCAGTGATTATGTGGCGAGCCTTCTTCGTCTCCCTCAGAGGTGCATTTGTATTGCTAGGAAGTCTTTAGTCTGGAACAACCAGACCAGGACAATTTGTTTCAGGCTATACTCGCGACATTATCATCACCACGACAGGACGTCGAAGCAACCAGCCATCGCTTCCAGTACGCCAGATCGTGTCCTTGCAGCTAAGAAGACAGCTTGGTAATGTACGTCCGCAGCATTGGCAAAGCAGTCATTTTTGCTAGGCGATAATCAGAGCTCAGCAGAGCGCGCCTGTTCGTCTTTTCTAACTTTGTTCTATCTTGGGTGTTCATTGTCTGAGTTCTCACTAATGTAGCAGCAATTAATGTTGGGTTAGCGGTGTGTCTCTCTTCAGATTTGAGTTGCTAGGAATTGGCTCCACATACCACTTCGTCATAAACGTCACAATCTAGTTTAGGGACAACTTCACCTTCACAGCGTGTATTTGAGTATCCAATTTGAGCCAATTTGATTTATTGTAAATGTTAATATGTTTTTGTTTATTATTTTGTGTTTAGTCTTAATAAATCATATTGTTATTTTGGACAGAACTTTCATTCTGTTAATCGGTAGAGCAACCCTATCATTTCTCACTACGTTAATAAAACCTTCCTTTATTTAACTTATTTATCAAATTAAATTATTGCAGGTGCCAAACTCTTTTTCTATTCCACTTGCAGTGTTTGTTACAGTCAGTTTGCGTATCTTTTTAATCCATGTGCAGCAGCAAAAGTCGGAGTTAGAATAGGGGGGGCTTAGAGCATCATTTACATTTGTAAATTCTAGAAGAATTTAGTGTTAAATACACTGCTAGCCCCGGCACCTTGCAACATACTGTGGTGTGCTTACTTTAAGACCTTCAGTACACACACCATCAGATTATTTCACTTGTCGCTCTAATGAAGTAGGCGAGTGTCAGCAATATGTCTCGTGGTCTTATTGTGGCGTGTTTATCTTTGGCCGTTAGGTCAGACGATAGAAATGCCACTTGCACGCTTAGAGTAGCAGATTGACGGTGACCAACTTTAAACAGAACTTGATTAATTTACACACACATTTATTAAAATAATAAAAATCATACATAATACGTAACTTGATTCTGGATGCTGTTTACAGTTGACAATCTGAAGTTCCTTTGGTCTTGGTACGTTAATCTTATTCTCACATATCTCTGATACTTGACAAAGTGTCTATTCATTTCTCTTCATGGCTATGTACAGGAATATGATAATCTTACTAGCCGCAGTCTGAAACTTGACTATAGACTAATGCAGACTAATGCAGACAAATGCAGACTGACTAATCGTAGGTCTGTACACTCGTTATACTACTTCGCACGTTCAGGTATCACTGCACGAGTGTGATCCGCGAAGAGAAAAGGTTCTACGTTAGCAGCGATCTCATTGGCTGCGTTACATATTAATACACGGATCGGCGGAAGCAGAATTTGGTCCGTCTCTAAGACAGCACCATCTCGTAGTGCGGAGACGGACGAGCGCTGCGCCTGCGCTGTTGTGCTTAGCGGGGCGCGCTCTATTGGGAAAGTTGTGTACGCGCTGACTACGCGGAACTATGTACACAACACATACCAAGTGTATATTGGCTTTCTTTCCAGCCCTGAACACCACCTGTCTAAGTGGCTCCACAACGCACCTAGCTTCGGAGCTCCCAGGAACCAATAAACTCCTCCCCTATATGCCTGCTCGAACCGTGCAGAAGGAATAGCCACCTGTCCACTCACAGGTTGAATGGGCCTTGCCAGGCGACGAGTTTCCACACTGGCCCTATGCCTCGAGCGACGAGAACTCGTAAACAACCGCCAATCACCCTATTGTGAGGGCCGATCCATCATGATGTGTGCACTAGGAGGTGTCTCGGAAACACGTGGTCCACTGGAGCACCTATGACAGTAGCCAGCTTGTGTATTGGTGCTGTGGCCATGAACGTGAGCGGTGAGAGCAGCCCTGACTCGTGTTTGCTGGAAGCAGGATGTCTGTTTGCCTGCCACTTCTTGGCGGGATACACGCAGTATGGCGCCTGTATGGATGTTGTGGGGAACCTGGCATTGAATATGGGATATCTGCCTGTCATTACACTGGTCTTGTGTACCAAATATGACTCCCAGATGGGCGTTGTGGACTCATTGGCAACAGGAGAAAGCTATTGTCTTGCCACTTTCTCGCCACTGTGTGTGGGTACGTGGCACAGATACATGCTAATTCTGTCACGTTCGTGATAATGTGGATGCCAAAGAGAAGGCATCAATTAGCATGGTGCTCAGATGTGGCTACAATAGGTCGGTGATGTGTGTGCGAGTGACGTTATTTAGTCGTCCATTCCCGTTCATAAGGCTTTATGTTTCTGTATGGAGTCTTTGATGTCATGTTTGTCTAGTTCATTGAGTTGTGTCAGTATTATCTGCCGCACCTGTTAAACTGTGTATGCCAGTGCGTGTGAGCTCTGGTAGGAGCGAGTGGCCCGTTTCCTAACGTAAAACTTCGTTCAGGTTTGCCTCTGTTGGCTGCAATTAGCGTTTTAGCTTGTCATTTGTCAATCTGTGTCTGTATCCCAATGTGTCATGAGCTGAAAAGGATAGTCTTGTTTTATTGAGGGGTAAAATTGTAGCGCTTCCCGCAGTTCCAATACCGTGAAGTATTTACTTCACTGGTAGCGCTGAGGTTGACTGTAAAGCAGATCCAAAAATGTGAAGCTATTGATGGCAGATTGCTGCCACTTGGTTCTGTAAAGTTTAGTGCGGCAGTTACACTAAGGATACTCTGTCTGATAAGCACGAATTATGTGTGTTTTTATTCTCTAGACGTTTTACGTGAACAATTATTTTAAAGAATTTGGTAACAACCCTTCTCGATTCACAAGCTGAAAGTGTCACAGGTTGCGAAGCTGTAGTAATTGTAAATTTAAAAGTTTTTAGAACAGTCTTTGTTTTTATATTGATCATTTGCATTCAGTTCTGTCGTCATATTTGGTGAATCAATGTGCCATAATAGTATGAATGTACTAGTTTTTTGTGTTTCTGAGTAATGTGCGAGAGACATTAGAGCCACACTTAGTTTGCTACCAGCTGTAGGGCCAAATGGCCACTTCCTTATGTTTGAATGCAATTAAGTGTATTTCAACTAGAAGCTCTGCAGTTAATTTTATTTATCTTATGCCCAAATATGGTAAAGTACACATGATATCAAACTGTCATGATTCAGAGTGAACTCGCTCTTATAATTACGTGTAATGTTTGGATGTGGTCTTTTATTAATAAACAGTATATTGACGTTCCTCCTGTGAAACCACCAGCGCCAACTACTCCTCCAATCCCACACTGCCTGCCGTTTCAGATACGCTGAGAAGAGGTTCAAACATACAAAGCATTGGTCTGCACTGTGCATTAAATAAGATAAGGAATTGAACAATGTTGTCATTGGTTTATGGTCCATATTAAGGTGAAATTTGCGTCTTTAATGTATCTGTGGAGTTTATCTTCAGAATAACTGATTACCCTGGGTTCATTTCCTATTTGTACAGTTGACAGCAAGAAAAGTGGGTCACTGCACAATACAACCAACATAGCGTAGCTGTGTTGCAGGACCTCTAAACACCAAAACCCCGTGGGGTACAGTCGTTTGACTACACGCACTGGGTACCGCAAGAGGCTACTAGAGACCAAAGGTCTTTATGGCAGTCAGTCTAAGCGTCAACTAATATCGTCATACAAAACATATTAGAAAACCTGTTCTTAGCGATGAGACATCCCACAACACTCATAAACTAACCTTAATTACAACAAGTGACATTCCAAAAGTTCCGAGAAAACGTATTATTTTACATATATCGTATACTAATCCTTAGTCAAAATTAAATACTTGAGACAATATATGGAGTTACAAAGCTGTACGGCAATTGTAAAAATGTTTCTCGGTTTCGAAAAGGTTTTCCATCCACGTGCTGAACGTTGATCAACGGCGAGTAGCCCTGAAAACTGGATATTGGACGAACCAGTAAAAAAACGCGATTAACGGCAACAAGCACTCTACGGAAATCTCAACATTAACAGCGAATCACCAGTAATATCATTGTTCTCGTAACACATTAACAGCTACGTGTACACAAATTTGAACTTTAAATGACACGACCAACGTCGTCGTTCTGGAGCGGTATTCAAACCCAGCAGCTACAGCCATTGCTAACTAAGCTAAGCTTTGTTTGTGCCTTACTGAGACCTGATCACTAGGCATAAAGAGACGTGAAGTAGAGACGTTTGCACCAGTATCAGATATCAATTCAGTTCCTGAAAATAAATGACGAAAATGTTTGTACTGAACTGGGAATCCTGCCATAACAGTTACCTTCCTGGGAACTACTCCCAACGACGTTTAATATGGTGTCATTCACAAGGAACAAAGTATGCTCATGTTTAAATTGAAATGCCATCATGTAAAGCCTGTGACAGGGATGCAAACCCAGCACCTAATCGGACTGTTAACGAAGTACATAAAATCAGAAATTAAATATCAAATGTTTTCACCAATGGCGAGATGTTGGAACCTTAAATGACGATAGAATTGTTTTTGCCTAACTGGGATTCGAACCCAGCATCTAGCGCCGTCGTTTTCTAGCCAGGAACAGACGATAAATAGCTGCTGTTGGTTCACCAGTAACGAGATATGCGCAAGTTTAGCTAGACATCAGGCGACGAAAAGTTCTGTGCTGAATGGAATTCAAACCCCGCACACGTGATCATGAAGACACTTTTACTATCAAATTCTTTTCCAATAATAGTTAGGAGTGACATGTTTGTACTTTAAATGATGTGATGGAAAATACTCTGCTGGCTAGAAGTTGAATCCACCACATATCGTCCGTCGTTGGTGATCACAACGAACACAACGTCAAACCCAAATACGTTTTCGCCAGTAGGATGGAGAGGAATGTTTGAACTTGAAAAGATGTAAGGAAACGTTTGATCGTGTAATGTTGTGATAAAAAGCTCTTCATGTGGCTGTGAGTTGAAACGAACACGTTACAGCTGACAACGCATGAAGAGACGTTGAAAATGCAACTATTTTTCACTAGTAGTTCGGAGTGCACATGCTAGGGCTTGAAATGAAATAATAAATATTTTGCGCTGATCAGGATTCGAAACCACATAGGTGCCTTTCGAGGAGGCCTTGAAGAGTTTGCGATCTTGGGGAACACAGTGAAATCGAATTCGAATCCCAGTCCAGCACCACAATTTTCAACGTCTCAGTTTCAAATAAAGTAAGAGCCTTGTGAACTTACATGGCCATTGGTTCATTAAATGAAATACGTTTTCTAGTTTACGACCGCTTGCTGGTGACAGAGTCTCTGCCTTCCGGGGTTTCTCCATCTGTGACAGCTGAAACGAATGCCGCTCTGCCCCAGTCGGCAGCGAAAGGATGTTATCTTTACAGCGGATATTGAACTACGGTGCTTACTGGCGTTCTGCACTTGGCGTTCCTAGGGGTGCAGGAGAATTACTTGTGTGTGGTACAAATCTACGCCTGACGTGAGATGTGAACCTACACGTTTTACACTTCAATACAAGATTAATCCACCAGACCACAGAGTACCCTGCCAAGCACATAATTATGAATTGCAGAGTATTCATTTAGATGTAGATGTAAATGCCGGCCGAAGTGGCCGTGCGGTTAAAGGCGCTGCAGTCTGGAACCGCAAGACCGCTACGGTCGCAGGTTCGAATCCTGCTTCGGGCATGGATGTTTGTGATGTCCTTAGGTTACTTAGGTTTAACTAGTTCTAGGTTCAAGGGGACTAATGACCTCAGAAGTTGAGTCCCATAGTGCCCAGAGCCATTTGAACCATTTTTTTAGATGTAGATGTCAAGGGACGGGTAACAGGAAGGAGGGCCGGATCTGGGAATGAATAGAAGTGCATAAATGCAAAATATAAGCGTGAAATGCTTAAAAAGTATTGCTTACTTAGATGTGTGCCACAGTTCGTTTTATCTTAGGACCGAGAGATAAGGAAGGACTGTTTTCAGAACGAAGAATGGGTTATAGGGAAGGTCAGATCAAAGAATACGGTTTCATAGGTGTTGAGAGGAATGATAGAGAGTAAAGACAGCATCAATTAAAAGAGAAAATGTAGCGTCCATGGAAACCGATAGATTTGTCTATAAAGTTTTTGGGGAATGGAATAGAAGGGCACTTGCCGCGATAGTGTCAGAGAGATAGAGTGTGTGAGAGAGAACAGAGGAGATATTAACAACGAGTAAACATAATATGAAATCGTTTGCGTATTGTGTGGAGGATGGAGGGTGTATTCATGGATAAAGGGGAAGAGAGAGATGTATTTGAAATAACAAAAACTACTGTGACAGAGTTCATCTACGCTGATTAGTTTGTAAGTATCTAGACAGGGTATAAATGAAATCAAAATAGAATATTTAACAAACTGTATATTCAAAAGAAACCCACTTCAATTAAAAAGGCAACTCAAAGGAAAACTAACCCATATTGTATCTTTTCTGTTACCACGCAATCTTCCACTAGCTCCCATTGAGGAAAAATGACGAAAAAGAAGACATAACAAAACATTTTAAGGAGTCAAATATTTTATCCAGAATCCTTCATTATTTTGTACTTCTATCATGCGTCTGGGCATAGAATGTATAAGCCGTCGGACGTAACAACCTGAAGAAACAACTTCCTCCCAGGCTTCCAGGACGCAGTCCCAAAGAGCGTCCGCAATAGTTGGTTGGTTTCGTGGCCAGTTCTCTGTTAATGTTCTGGCGACCTCAGCCCACATGTTTTCCATGAGGTTCATGTCAGCCGCCCGTAGCGGCCAGTCCATGACGTTGACGCCAATCGTGGAGAGCCGCTGCTGAACAAATGCAGACTTGTGAATGAGAGAATGGTCTTCTTTCAATGTGACGTCCCTTCTGCGTACAGCATTCTCACTGACGGAAGCGTCACATTTCCCAATATGTGGGCATACTGCACGCTGTCCAGAGTCCCTTCTATCCTGCGAAGAATTCCCGCCCCTCTCGCAGAAATCCAACTCCAGCAGGTAACAGATAGCCGGCCACTTCTTCTCGTCGTGGTTACATATTCGCGTCGATGGTGAGTCCCTTGCGGCCTGTAAACGATTCGTGGACCGTCGTTACTGGTGGGAAACACCTTCTCATAAGTGAAAATGACGTAGTCCCACAACGCCCTCAGATGGAGCTCCGCAAATGCTAGCCGGTATAAAACGTTGTCTTCGCTGAGCTTCACGGCGGATCGTCGTGCATGCAGTCCAGCGTCCCTCAGCCTTCGGCGAATCGTGTCACCGGAGCCGGGGAAGTTGGTCTCCCGCTGTAACTGCTCCGCGTTCAGAAATGGATTTTCTCTGCTCCTAGACACTAGGTCCCTGTCTTCCTGCTGTGAGCTCACTCTCTTCCTGCCTGAGCCACGAGCCCTGTTGGTGGTGCCTCTTTCAAGACAGACCCTCCACCATCTCGGTGCAGTGGTATGTGGTACGCCATACCGTCTGCCAGCTTCTCTGATGGAACACCCTCCTTCTTCAATGAGAGCAACGACTTTATCTCGAATAGACCTCTCCCAGCGAGCCATTACGGCAGACAGCCTGACGTGTATTCCTGCTTGCCGCTCTTCTACTAATGCCAGGAGAGGAGGTAAACATATTTACGTCAAACGGAACGGCAGAGGCAGAGGCATGCGGCGCAACCGTGCTGGCTCGTCTCGGGCTGTTTGCCCATCAACGGCACCGCCAGCTCGCTCACTTCCGTCTCGCCTCGGTCAGCCTAGCTGGCCCGTATCTCGCGAGCCGCGGCTAGTACAAACCCGGGCCGCAAGGCCACAATCACTCCTTGAAGGATAGAAAGTTACACATAACCTACCCAAGTCTGTAGTAAAAACTAAAGCAGCTACAGCTATTATGCTGTAACATGTTCAGGCACACCAACAGTTGATTCATTCAAATGTTTGACGAACAGTACGTTGAAAAATACATTCATTTTAAACATAGCTACCACAAAATATTTCACCTAGCTCGCAATAGCATGATGCAGGAAACTATTCTTTCTTGTAAGCGCTCTGCATTAGGTGTAGCCTTAAGAAAACGTGTATTCAACCAAGAAAACTAAGCGGAATGTAAAAGTAAACAGGTTTGACGGCAGCTTCTCCAAATAATAGTATATACGTAGTATATAATACACGTTTTGTGCACTTATAACGTGTACTCAGTGTTTCTGAAACAATACGTGCTGTAAGACGGAAATTACTTTCTGCTGAGGCACTTCATTTACATCTCAATGATACACGACTACTAGAGAACATTGCTCTTTACGGCAGTCAATTCACTTGTAAATTAACACCATAATATCGCAGATATTAGGCAACACGTTACTAGGGATGCGAAAGGCCTTAAGGTTTGCAACTAAACATGCTACTCCTAGCTACTACTGAATAAGAATTTGATTATTAACGTGTCTTCATAACCATGTGCGCGGCGTTCGACTCTCAGTCAGCATAGACGTTTTCGTCGCCTTTTTTCTAGTTAAACGTGCACACATCTCGCTAATGGTGGACCACCATTGGACATTTACCGTCTGTTCCTGGTTAGACAACGACGGTGGTAGGCGCCGGGTTCGAATCCCGGTCAGGCAATGCAACTTCAGTCGTCATTTAATGTTTCAACCTCACTACTGGTGACAAACTGTGATATATACATTCTGATTTTACTTACTTATTCAACAATCCGATTAGGTTCTGGGTTCGCATCCTTGTCACCAGCATTACGTGATGGCATTTCAATTTTAAACATGTGTATCCTTTGTTCCTTGACAATGCAATAATATACAGCGTCTTTCGAGTTTAATTACCAAGAAAGCAACTGTCATGTTAGGGTTCCTGGTTTCGTGCAAACATTATCGTCATTTACATTCAAGTTGAGAATTGATAACTGATACTGGCGCAAACGTTAATATTTGACGTCTCTTTCTGCCTAGTGATCGAGTCTCGATAAGGCACAAAGCTTTGCTTGGTTAACAATGGCTTTACGTTCTGGGTTTGCATCCGGATCCAGAACGAAGACGTTGGTCATGTCATTTAAAGTACAACTTTGTGTACAAGTAACTGTTGATGAGTAATGTGAACAATGATATTATTTGTGATTCGCTGTTAATGTTGGCCTGCCAATAGTCCAACCATGAGTTTTATTTCTCTCCTGTTCAAGCCCAGGATTGAGAGGCTTCTCTTAGAACATGGCTTCGGCATCAATACCTTACCATGTTTTTCCTGTCTCCTTGTCCAGTCTCGTAGTTTTATTTTGCCGCCGTTAATCACGTTTTCTCTTAACTGCTTAGTATTACATAAAGTTGATGCAAAACCACTCCCCGTTGAACGTTGAACGACGTTCAGCATGTGTTGGGTAAACCTTTTAGACAGCAAAGAACTTGTTTCCAATTGCCTTACAACTTTATAAATCCATATACTCTCTCAAATATTTAATTATGACTAAGGATTACTGAACGATTTATGTGACAAAATTATTTGTCACACAACTTATTAAATGTCACTTGTTGTAATTAATTTTAGTGTACAAACGTTAAGGACTGTCTGACCTCTTCTGTACTATCGTCGTGTTACTTTACATCTGGAGGGACTGTCATAAAGACTGGTGTTCTCTAGTAGTCTCTAGCGGTAGCCATTGTGTATCTTCCAACGACTGTACTGTGGAGGGTTGCGACGATGTGCAACACAGATATGCTATGTTGGTTGCATGCATTCAGATGCAGCCTACACGTTGAAATTCAGGCGTGACCCACTTTTTTTGCTGTCGAGTGTACATGATTTGGTCCGAGTACAGGGCAATGGAGTGCCAATAGCTTATTCACTGTAGGATAAATTTATCCAGGAACCATGATGAGAGGTATCAGTGCTGGCTCCGGTGGGTTCCCTGTGAATTGCAAGACTAGACATGGTGCAGAGTTTAACACTTGTTTGTGAAACACTTTGTCTCACTATGTTAACTGTTTTAACTTCATTCTCTTTTACTGAAATGCATTGATAGGGTGCAAGACATGTGCTACACTGGCAATGAACATACAACAATAGTCTGATTTGATTTCATCTAGGGAGCAAAAAACATTGGTGAAGCCCACTGCTGCCAGCACCAAAACTGAGTTAATAGTGCGGTATTGTTCCCTGTGTCTCTAGTAATGCCAACCAGTGTCCTTTAACAGTGCAAGGAAATCCTTTATCCGTTCTTTCTTAGACACAATTTCTTCAGATCGGTTTGACACAACTGTGTCTTTTAATATACAACGACTCGCATTGGAAGATTAAATGTGATGTGGGTTTCTCGCCCATACCACACATCCTACATTTGGGGTCTCCTTCTATTATCTCCATTGTATGTAGGAGTTTTTTTGAAGTTCCCTTGTCCTGTAAATAGTCCAAACATGAGTTTTATTTCTCTCCTGTTCACTCCCAGGATTGAGAGGCTTCAGCATCAATACCTTACCATGTTTTTGCTGTCTCCTTGTCCAGTCTCGTAGTATTATTTTGATCATCGCCTTTGTGATTGTCAGGACTGGTTCTGGTCCAAAAAATGGTGTCATCGCCCCTATCCTGGCCAACCTATTGACTAGCTCATTACCACTAATTCATGAGTGACCAGGGATCCCCAACAGGTTTACCCTGTTGCTTTCCCAAAGCTCCATAAGGACGTTGTGGCATTGTGCTTTGATCTTTGATATTGTTTCAGAGGTTGCCAGTGCTTCCAGGGTTGCTTTGCTGTCTGAATAAATGAAAATGCTACGACCTCTGTAGCACCTTCGCAAATTCTCCTCCACGCACACCCTGATGGCAGATAATTCTACCTGAAACACAGTGGTCATCTTCCTGGAGAGATTGCACTCACCAGCCTTGGCTGCGCTCTATACCCTGGCCCCAATACCTTGGTCTGTTTTCGAACCATTAGAGATCGAGACTATGTTCCTAGTATGGTGTCGAAATTTGTTCTCCCAGAGCTCTCTACTTCCAATTACTACATTGAAAGGCTTGTTAAAGCAACTGGGAGTTATTATATAGTCGGCTGTCATTTCCCCAGCCATACCGATGTCTACTTCACTCAGCATTTTAGCGTGAGATTATGGATACCACACTGAGTTAAGTTTTTGATAGTCTTTAACCTATGTGCTCCAGCTGCTGCCTCAGCAGCCAGCTGCAGCAGTCAGCTGCCAGCTGCTGTGTCCAGCAGGGTTTCCCTCGCAGCAGTGAGTGTACTGCTATTTTCGCCTGTAATGGCTAAGCAGGCCAATCTCTGCACCTTAGCAAGCTCCTTAGCAGCTATCAGCTGTTCTACCTTTTTCCAACACACTGTAGCCCCATAAGTGATCATAGGTCTCACTACCATGGTGTATATCCAGTACACACTCTTGGAGCTTAAGCCCCAGTTTTTACTACAAGCTCTGCTGGTACTCATTAGAGTACCTTTCGCCATGGAACAGGTGCTCCTTAGGTGAGGGGTTGACGACAGTTTCTCACCCCTGGATATTTCACTATCCACTTCACTGGTAAAGTTTCATCGAGAAGCTTGATATTCCAGTATGTGTATTGGATCTGATTCCTTGTAAATGGTACTACAACAGTCTTCTTTGGACTGACCCTTAGATTCTTTTTTTCTGCACCAAATTTGCACAGTGGACAGTGCTCCTTGCGCCATAGCTCTGGCTCAACTTGAAAATTTGACAATTATTGCTGTGACAAGATCGTCTGCGTATCCCTCGTAAAAGTACTTGTCCAAAGTTTCATTCTACAATGAGTTCATTCACCACAAGGTTTGACAGTAGATGGGACAGGACCCCTCCTTGTGGACAGCCCTGCATCATGCTGGATTCTACCTTTCTACCACTAAACATGGCTCTCCACCTGCAAACGGTGTCTCCAAGCCATGCACCGCTGCTGCCTGAACAATGGATTCGAAGGTAGTGTTGTGCTTTCTCCACCTTCCCAATAAGTTGGTGGAGTGCAGTTTCACACGATTTTCCCGATTGGAATGCATGTTGGTTTATGTAGAGGGACCCTAGTTACCGTCCTCTTCCTAACATGCACATTGACCAGGTTTTCTAATGTTTTAAGAAGAGAGGTGGACAGACTGATTGACCTCATACCCTTGGTTTTGGTATGACCAATTCTCCCTGGATTTGGAATGAAGACAACCTTCACTGCTCTCCAGACATTAGAAATGATTCCTGCTGCTAGGCCAACCCTAAATAACCTGCACAGGAATTTTATTAAGTTCACTCCTGCTTCTTGCAGGAGTGCTGGAAAAATTCTATATGGGCCAGGTGACTTGAAGGTTGGAATGTTCCTACTACTCATTGGATTTTACTCTGGTCAACACATTGTCTGACAGATTCCCATCTTTCCCTTCGAATACCTGAAAACCGATATCTAATAGGGATCTCGTCCTGGTGGATGTTGTCTGTCAGAGTACATTGAGGAAAATCGGTCTTGAGGAGTAGTTCCAGCGTTCATGTGCTGTCCTTGTATACTCGCCATCCTCTTTCCTTAAAATTCCTGCTGTAATAGTTGGTATCTTTGCGAGGATTTTGTGAAGTTTGGCGTGAGTAGCCATATCCTCTACCTTCTCACAAACTACCTTCCAGGGCGCCTGCTTTTGTTGCAAGGGCCTCCTGATATTATGCTCATTGTTCTTTCCTTCTTGCAAGGTTAAACAGTCTTCATACCTGTTTCCTCTGTGATTCCATGTTGTCGTTACACCAAGATACATTGCTATTCATGCACTTCTTGGTGATTGAGCAGGTTTAATGCTATGACGTCATGATGGCAGAGGTCACTGCCTCTGCTACCTCCTCAAACTCTACTCGATTCCTTATCGAAGTCTTGACTCCCAATATGCTTGAGTTGAGGACCCTCCTATATGCCTCCCAGTCAGTTCTCCTGGGTTTTCTATAGGACATGGCCTGTCTAATACCCATTTCAACCTCAAACTTAATGTACATGTGGTCTGATGAGGATAGCTCTAACGCCACATGCCACTGTTTGACATAATTACCCATCAAAGTGGAACCGAAGGTTATGTCAATTACCTCTTTCCTTCTGACTTTCCTAAATGTAGGTTCCTTGCCCCTATTGAGGATTTCTAATCTATTAGCTGCAAGAAATTCTAGAAGGTTATCACCTCTACTGTTGGTGCCAGTGCTGCTCCACACTAAGCTGTGGGCATTAGCATTGTATCCAACAAATAGTTGGTCGCCCTGTTGTGCACAGGATTTCGTCAGTCTCCTCACCTCTTCAGAAGGAGGAGCATCTACATCTACATCTACATCTCCGCAAGCCACCCAACGGTGTGTGGCGGAGGGCACTTTACGTGCCGCTTTCATTACCTCCCTTTCCTGTTCCAGTCGCGTATGGTTCGCGGGAAGAACGTCTGTCTGAAAGCCTCCGTGCGCGCTCTAATCTCTCTAATTTTACATTCGTGATCTCCTCGGGAGTTATAAGTAGGGGGAAGCAATATATTCGATACCTCATCCAGAAACGCACACTCTCGGAACCTGGCGAGCAAGCTACACCGCGATGCAGAGCGCCTCTCTTGCAGAGTCTGCCACTTGAGTTTGTTAAACATCTCCGTAACGCTATCACGGTTACCATATAACCCTGTGACGAAACGCGCCGCTCTTCTTTGGATCTTCTCTATCTCCTCCGTCAACCCGATCTGGTACGGATCCCACGCTGATGAGCAATACTCAAGTATAGGTCGAACGAGTGTTTTGTAAGCCACCTCCTTTCTTGATGGACTACACTTTCTAAGGACTCTCCCAATGAATCTCAACCTGGTACCCGTCTTACCAACAATTAATTTTATATGATCATTCCACTTCAAATCGTCCCGCACGCATACTCCCAGATATTTTACAGAAGTAACTGCTACCAGTGTTTGTTCCGCTATCATATAATCATACAATAAAGGATCCTTCTTTCTATGTATTCGCAATACATTACATTTGTCTATGTTAAGGGTCAGTTGCCACTCCCTGCACCAAGTGCCTATCCGCTGCAGATCTTCCTGCATTTCGCTACAATTTTCTAATGCTGCAACTTCTCTGCATACTACAGCATCATCCGCGAAAAGCCGCATGGAACTTCCGACACTATCTACTAGGTCATTTATATATATTGTGAAAAGCAACGGTCCCATAACACTCCCCTGTGGCACGCCAGAGGTTACTTTAACGTCTGTAGACGTCTCTCCATTGATAACAACATGCTGTGTTCTGTTTGCTAAAAACTCTTCAATCCAGCCACACAGCTGGTCTGATATTCCGTAGGCTCTTACTTTGTTTATCAGGCGACAGTGCGGAACTGTATCGAACGCCTTCCGGAAGTCAAGAAAAATAGCATCTACCTGGGAGCCTGTATCTAATATTTTCTGGGTCTCATGAACAAATAAAGCGAGTTGGGTCTCACACGATTGCTGTTTCCGGAATCCATGTTGATTACTACATAGTAGATTCTGGGTTTCCAACAACGTCATGATACTCGAGCAAAAAACATGTTCTAAAATTCTACAACAGATCGACGTCAGAGATATAGGTCTATAGTTTTGCGCATCTGCTCGCGACCCTTCTTGAAGACTGGGACTACCTGTGCTCTTTTCCAGTCATTTGGAACCTTCCGTTCCTCTAGAGACTTGCGGTACACGGTTGTTAGAAGTGGGGCAAGTTCTTTCCTGTTCTCTTAAGGAAGATATGCTGAGGCCATTACAAACTCCCTCGTGATTCCATCCTCACGTTTCCACATCCTGATGGTCACTAAGTCCTTAGAACAAAAGTCTGCCATCGACATGAAGGGAGGTTCCATTTTTTACATAAATGGACGTTCTGTAGTTTCTTACATTTCTAGCATAGACCAGCTTACCTCCAGTGTTGCCGGGGCCCGATACATCCCCTTTATATGAATAGGGTTCTTGAATTAGGGTCTTGTCAGTTTCCTGTCTTCCCAGAAGACGACTTAGGACAGCAGTGGCCCCTTTACTGTGTTGCAGATTTATCTACAGCACATTCAGTCTCCATCTTGCTGCCATTGTCGCTTCTGATGCCTTTGATTACCCTGGCGGCAACCTGCGAGTACCCCAAGAACGTCTCAGGTCCTATTCTCGCATTGTCCCCAGGGATTTCTCTGAACCTTTAACCCAAGGGTTTGGCCATTTGGTGTAACCTTCATGTTAATTACCTTCCAATCCTCTGTCGAGATTTTCGGTTTTTGAAAACCTATTTCCTCAGTCAGAGTCTCTGGAGAGGTATCTTTGCAGTTTTATAGGGCTCAGGCACTGTCTACCAGCAGCTTCACATCCTCCCATGGTGCTATTAGGGGCATTTTTCCTCAAGTCAGTCCACCGTACCCATCCCCCACATACAAAGACGAGACTGCCATGATCCAGATAGACTCTCCTGAATTTGGGTCCTAGACCAGCGTCCCCCACTCCCCCCCCCCCCCCCCACCGCAATTTTCTCAAAGAGAGCCATCTGCACGAGGTCCTCCTGTGGCGAGGTGATCTTCACCAGTGGATAGTCTTGCTGGATAACCATCTTACCAAAAATGAGACTGCAGTACTATAGGTTTGTTTTCTTATTTCTTATTTCAGCTTTTACGCTTATCCTGAGAAGTGGGAGTCTTAGATTCTTCCCTTATTCTCTTATTGCCTGCCCTCGATGAGGAAGGGGTTTGCACACTCCCTTCGCACTGGAACAGTCTTTTCTTGGAGTTCTTGGGATCAAGCCCTTTTACTTCCCTCCACTTTTGTTTAGGAAACCACTCTTTTCATTACTGTTGCTTTTGTTCTCTAAGAAGTTTCCTCCTCTGAGCCCCATACAAGTCTTTGATCTTAATATGGTCCAACTTCATAGTAACCATTCCCACTTCTTGAACAGGTCTCTCCCCCTGCTTAGGTGAGAGGATGTTTTCCATCGTTTCCAGCCCAAATGTTTGGGTGTATGAGGTCTTGACTTGCCCCTCAGTATTATTTTTTTCTTTTGTGTCCATTTTGGTCCCACATGGGTTGGTGATTTAATCAGTCCACATCATGGAAGCCACACACAGTGCAGGGCTAATTACTCAGGGAGGTCATCCAGTATCCCTAAGTCTCCATTCATGACACATCTTCCCATGTGCCACGCAGCCATAGGCATGGACCGCATTTGGAAAAAGACAAGGAATGGATGTGGGATGACAAGTCGTTGTGGTACACACTTAGTCTGATCCATCAGTCAAGACCTTACCGACTGTAGGTTCCCACAGCCAGCATAGCCCTCAGGTTCCCGTGAACCCACAAGCCTCCCCACCTGCAAGGACAGTGCTACTTCAAGGTGGTGTCCCCTGGAGAGGCAATAACAGTTTACTTTACCTATGAATAATGTAAGTTCATTCATACTAAGAAGGGGATGGGGGTACACTATCAATCGGCTCTGAACAACAAGGAATGGCAAGACTACCATTTTTGTGTATAATGAACCCCAGTTAGTCCACAGATTATTGGAGAGTAGATATTTCTCTAAACTACATTTCAGGTCTATATGTTGCACTGTAGTAAAGAACAGGCTATTTCCAGAACACCTCTAGAACAAATAGATCATTTCTCTATTATAGGAAGTGTACTGCCACTAACTGTTCGTCTGGAAAGGACGTGCAGAATGAGATACATGCCCCAAATGTTGCTCGCGTACAGCGGTTTTTCGTGAATGAAGATCTGACACTATGCACCAAACTAATGGTGAATTTAGCACTTGTTTTTTCCACTATGCTCTGTGGATATGAAACCTGGGCACTACATCGACGTGATCTTAAGATACCAGGAATCTACAACCAACAAAAGATTAGATACATTATCAACCTTAAATAGGGTGACTTCGCACACACACCAAAAAAGTTTTGCATCACCCCAGTTCCCAGAACATCTGAAGATAGACTATCTATATTGTATCTCAGACACAGTCTGTTTGACTGTTCAGACATTTCGCTAAACCCGCCCAAAGATGTAAACAACCGTGCTTGAGTACCGCCTATGAGACGGAGGGGGTCCAACAGCCGGTCAGTTCCAGTCATTCCACCAGGAAGGAGGTACACGGCTCATGTTGTGTGTAGTTCAACCATGCCTAGACGGTCAATACCGGGCTTCGATCGCGTCCGGATTGATACTTGATGCCAGGAAGGGCTCTCAACGAGGGATGTGTCCAGCCGCCTTGGAGTGAACCAAAGCTATGTTGTTCGGACGTGGAGGAGATACAGAGAGACAGAAACTGTCGATAACATGCCTTTTTCAGGCCGCCCATGGGCTACTATTGCAGTGGAAGACCGCTTCTTACGGATTATGGCTCGGAAAAAATTGAGAGCAGCGCCACCATGTTGGATAATGCTTTTTGTGCAGCCACAGGACGTCGTGTTACGACTCAAACTGTGCGCAATAGGCTGCATGATGAGCAACTTCACTCCCGACGTCCATGGTGAGGTCTATCTTTGCACCTACGACACCATGCAGCGCGGTACAGATGGGCCCAACAACATGCCGAATGGACCCCTCAGGATTAGCATCACGTTCTCTTCACCAATGAGTGTCGCATATGCCTTCAACTAGACAATTGTTGGAGACGTGTTTGGAGGCAACCCGGTCAGGTTGAACGCCTTAGACACACTGTCCAGCGAGTGCAGCAAGGGGCGGCGTTATGTGGGGCAGACGTACGCCGCTGGTGGTCATGGAAGACGCCGTTAACTGCTGTACAGTAGTGGAATGCCATCCTCCGACCGATGGTGCAAACATAGAGGCGGCGTATTGGCGAGGCATCCTTCTTCATGGACGACAATTCGCACCCACATCGTGCATATCTTGTGAATGACTTCATTCAGGATGACGACGCCGCTGGACTAGAGTGACATGAACCCTATCGAATATTCCAGGGATAGATTGAAAATGGCTGTTTATGGACGACGTGATCCATCAACCACTCTGAATTATCTACGCCGAATCGCCATTGAGGATGAAACAATCTGGACCAACAGTGCCTTGATGAACTTGTGTGTAGCATGCCACGACGAGTACAGGCATGCATCAATGCAAGATGACGTGCTACTGGTTATAAGAGGTATCGGTGTGTACAGCAATCAGGACCATTATCTCTGAATGTCTCTCTGTACGGTCGTACAACATGCAACGTGCGGTTTTCATGAGAAATAAAAAGGGCGGAAATGATGTTTATGTTACTCTCTATTCCAATTTTCTGTACGGGTTCTGTAACTCTCGGAAGCGAGTTGATGGAAAACTTTTTTTTATGTGTGTATAAAGATTATTGTTCATGAGAAGGCAAATATGTATAGTACAGAAGCCACTGTAATTTATCCGCAACACAAGACGTATTGTTCATGCCCAGCGGATGAGAACCAACAGAAATGCCTCTACAAATTTTGCGTAGTGAAGTGCGCGCAGGTAGAACACCGCCTGGTGCTTCTCTGAACCGTGTTAAGGACCAATTCAAGAGTCTAAACTTTGACCCAAGTAACTGGTGTGCCTCAGTAGGAGATCGTAATCGTTGACACCCAAATACTTCAACTGCTGTCTTACATCTTGACCAGTAATATCGGAGGGCGGAAAATGGAAAATGTCAGAGATGGAAACTCCGCCAGTCGCCGCCATGTTCTCCATCTCGTATTTCAACATAACTTAGCCGTATTTTTCTCACATTGTCGAACCCCTTTTCGAGGCCAACTAATACTATGAAACCACAAAATCAAAACTTCTGCTCTGGTGCGTTCACTTCTGCTAAAGCCAACTGATCGTCATCTAACAGATCCTGTTTCTTTTCCTCCATTCTCATGTATGTTGTTCATGTCACCATCACAGAAGCAGGATCTGTTAAGCTGATTCTACGATAGTTACCACACTTGTTAGCACATGCTATCTTCTAAGTTGTGTGGATGACGTTTCTCAGGAAGTCTGGCGGTATATAACCACTTTTATACATTCTTTACACCAACGCGAGTAATCGTTTTGTTGCCACTTCACCCAATGGTTTTTAGAAATTCCGATGGAAAGTTTCCTGTCCCTTCCACATTATTTGATCTTAAGTCTTCCAAAGCTGTTTTAAAGTCTTACTCCAAAACTGGAGCCTCTGTCACCTGCATATTGACTCCTGGTTATATGTACTTCCAACACGTCATCAAACAAGTAATCCATCTCATAGAGGTCTTCAGTGTACCCTTTCCAACTATCCGGCCTGTCCTGTGCATTTAACAATGGTATTCACGCTGCACGCTTAAAGTTACCACCTTTCTTTCTCATGGAGATGAACGCTCACTTATAATACTTTGTAGTGATGGAGATGATTTTGGGGAAATTTTTGGAGGTATGTTTGTCTTTGTAATGAGAGACGTTTTGTAACTTTTACTTTTCTTACGTTGTGTAGTGTTTTTGTTAATAATCAGATTTCAATTTATTGAAAACCTGCGTGATTCACAGCAAACGCCTAAATTTTGGTGGAGTGTACATTCAACCTTATGCCACATGACGTCGTAGACTGTTTCTGACAAACAAATTTAGAGTGGATTACTTATCTCTAGCTTTTGCTTCAGCTGATTTGTATTTCCTTTAGAGAGAGAACGTCAGCATTCCAGGAAAAAAAAAATAAACCAAACAAAAACGGCACTCTGTGCAATAGGTGTCTCACTTCTATTTCAGGGTGGATCTCACCTCTGATGTTCGATCAAACAGTGTGTAGTCCTGATTGCCTGATAGGCTGCTAGCATGCAGATTAATTTTCGGTGAGCAGAATTGGTAATTTTAAACAGTTATTTTCTTTCGAGTGGAGAAGTCATTCATTTTTGTAGATATTTCAAATAACACTTTGCACTTCATATCACCTAACGTTCGTAATGTACTTCAGTACTGAGTCCTAGTTATATAGTTTCAATTGGACACACAATCAATTTCCTTTGCTATGTAATTACATTAATTTGCTTTATTACAGATTTAACATTTTATCAAGTTTTAAGGTTTATTACATGACACTACCCACATGTGCAACACAGGGCCAAACAACAGTCAGTTTTTCTCAGCAACAGTATACGACACCTAGACCACATGTTACTTGAGGAGAAAGTTTTGAAAATAATATACTCAGTTTTCTCACATACCGACAGTATGTCAGCCATTTTCGCCTAGGGTAGTCCGCTGGCTTTTCTGTAATTACGCATTTAAATTGCAAAACAGGTTCTCGAAAGCAAATAAGCTTTAAGGGTATCTGTTGTAATTTAATTGTCAATTTAGTGAGTGATTTTATGTGTAATTTGTTTTCTCCTTTTGCAAAAGAATATTGAGTGCGAAGATCTTTGTTGCTCGGCAGGCAACAGTACAAAATGTGTGAATTGTTTCAGTGTTATTTCTATTTTCGCAGATATTTATTACTTTCGATTATTTAACTACAAATGGAAATTTTATTTGGTAATTTAGTTTTTAAATTTAGCTAGTAAGACAGCATTTTGTTGTGCTTCTAGATCCCAAACGACGCCACAAAGTAATTACTCAATTATTTATGAAAGAGAACAGTCACAATAGACGTTACACAAAAATACTTACCTGAGTTTTCAGAGAATGCAAATAACTTTCCATCACAGCTGCGTCCTCTATTAGGAAATGACACAGAACAGATATATAACAGTGAGCAAGAAATTTCAAAAGACAAACCGGCTGGTGAAACGTCGCCTCGGCTATGCGAAATCTTGCAACAACCACTTTCTGAGACAGTCGCTTCGGGTTTTGCTTCAATTTCTTTTAATCAAACAGTACACGAGCCAACATCAGTTATTGACAATACACACTCAGTCATTGCAAACGTTGTAGACACGAATGTGGAGATCAATAATTCAAATTGTTATAGTTTCTACAAAACATGAATAAAGCCTTAAAAGGCATTTGAACAAAACACAGGACAATAACAGAAAGTACACAAAATATTGAACAAAACACGTTATCACTTACGATGCATAAGGCCAGGCTACATGGTTTTGAATCTGGACAAAATAATTTAAAAACTGTACACGAGAAACGCGGAGTAAACACTAACACGCAATCAGCTGACACGAGATTAAAGAGCGAAACAAACCCGCCCAATGGCAAAATAGAAGAAATGTCATATCCTACACCACTAAAGCTCATGGAGAACAAAAAATCGAACATATTACCGTCCCAACCTGCGAAGAATAGAAACAAATAGTTATCACTTCAGGTAACATAAGCAGAAACTCAGATAACAATTTTCTATCGTACCACACGTACAAAGAAACGTAAAGCTTTAGAACAGTATACAGACGATCTCGTAGGAATAATAGAACGACTGCTACACATAGTGAAAAAAAATTCAAGTACGTTGTTTTCCGTTATTCTTACGAACATTTTGGGCGCTGGCCGTATTTGAATGTTTCCATGGCAATTAGGTGGATTTTAGCGAGAACGTATTTACTCTCGCAGTCAAAATTCCGATTAGCCTTGGCGGCATACGAAAGACGGTTTTGGGGATACCAAAGACTCACGGATAAATTTACAAACCTTTCCATACGGCCAATCTTAGACGATCGTTTTCCTGTACAAAGAGGCACTTACACGCAAGACAGTGAACGGTTTACGTTCTATTATACTGAACGTTTGAGCAAACGAGAAGAAGTGTCAGTCTAAATTTTATGCATTTTTCTATGTTCAACAGTATGTAGGGGATCATTTATACTTCTGTGGATACATTGACTGGCGAACGATGGCTCCCCGAGCCGGGTATTAGCTACTTTTCAATTTCTTAGTAAACATGTCTTTTCCTACTATTCGTTTTAGTCGATACGTACAAAGAATGTTGTTCTACTGTCTTCAGGTAAATATGTTGAAAATAATATTAGTTACTTGTGAGCTATGATTATGTACGTGTCCTATTGGGTCAGAGTATATTCCAACAATGCGAAATTGAAAACTTTTGCTCATGTAAAGATATATAGGGTGCATCTTACGATCAGTAAGATGTCTTAAGCTCGACGCTTAACTGCCCACTTCCACAAAAATAGACATTCTAGTTTCGGTAAATTTTTCTCTAACACGAAATTTTTGGACGCGAAACACAAATTGGCGAAAATAATATACAGCTTTGAACACCATAAAAACTGCAGTAGCAGTCATGAGTTACACAATGAGCGATTTAGTACCAGTTCTGACTAGATACAGGGTGTTTCAAAAATGACCGGTATATTTGAAACGGCAACAAAAACTAAACGAGCAGCGATAGAAATACACCGTTTGTTGCAATATGCTTGGGACAACAGTACATTTTCAGGCAGACAAACTTTCGAAATTACAGTAGTTACAATTTTCAACAACAGATGGCGCTGCGGTCTGGGAAACTCTATAGTACGATATTTTCCACATATCCACCATGCGTAGCAATAATATGGCGTAGTCTGTGAATGAAATTACCCGAAACCTTTGACAACGTGTCTGGCGGAATGGCTTCACATGCAGATGAGATGTACTGCTTCAGCTGTTCAATTGTTTCTGGATTCTGGCGGTACACCTGGTCTTTCAAGTGTCCCCACAGAAAGAAGTCACAGGGGCTCATGTCTGGCGAATAGGGAGGCCAATCCACGCCGCCTCCTGTATGTTTCGGATAGCCCAAAGCAATCACACGATCATCGAAATATTCATTCAGGAAATTAAAGACGTCGGCCGTGCGATGTGGCCGGGCACCATCTTGCATAAACCACGAGGTGTTCGCAGTGTCGTCTAAGGCAGTTTGTACCGCCACAAATTCACGAAGAATGTCCAGATAGCGTGATGCAGTAATAGTTTCGGATCTGAAAAATGGGCCAATGATTCCTTTGGAAGAAATGGCGGCCCAGACCAGGGACGATGGGACTGCAACATGGGGCTTTTCGGTTCCCCATATGCGCCAGTTCTGTTTATTGACGAAGCCGTCCAGGTAAAAATAAGCTTCGTCAGTAAACCAAATGCTGCCCACATGCATATCGCCGTCATCAATCCTGTGCACTATATCGTTAACGAATGTCTCTCGTGCAGCAATGGTAGCGGCGCTGAGGGGTTGCCGCATTTGAATTTTGTATGGATAGAGGTGTAAACTCTGGCGCATGAGACGATACGTGGACGTTGGCGTCATTTGGACCGCAGCTGCAACACGGCGAACGGAAACCCGAGGCCGCTGTTGGATCACCTGCTGCATTAGCTGCGCGTTGCCCTCTGTGGTTGCCGTACGCGGTCGCCCTACCTTTCCAGCACGTTCATCCGTCACGTTCCCAGTCCGTTGAAATTTTTCAAACAGATCCTTTATTGTATCGCTTTTCGGTCCTTTGGTTACATTAAACCTCCGTTGAAAACTTCGTCTTGTTGCAACAACACTGTGTTCTAGGCGGTGGAATTCCAACACCAGAAAAATCCTCTGTTCTAAGGAATAAACCATGTTGTCTACAGCACACTTGCACGTTGTGAACAGCACACGCTTACAGCAGAAAGACGACGTACAGAATGGCGCACCCACAGACTGCGTTGTCTTCTATATCGTTCACATTACTTGCAGCGCCATCTGTTGTTGAAAATTGTAACTACTGTAATTTCGAAAGTTTTTCCGCCTGAAAATGTACTGTTGTCCCAAGCATATTGCAACAAACGGTGTATTTCTACCGCTGTTCGTTTAGTTTTTATTGCCGTTTCAAATATACCGATCATTTTTGAAACACCCTGTATATATAGGATATTGAGATTATAGTTGTGTTGTCCAAATGGGAATCCTGTTTTGCAAACAGTACTGGTACTGACGAATTACAAGTATGTGAAGGAATAATTACAGGTTGTTAAAGGTAAGATTTTGTTGTCTGAAGGAAACTATCAGTGTCCGAGGTAGTACTGAATGTGTTTTTGTGAAGATTTTCTTTTCATGACCAGTCGTGCAGTAATGAAGGTTTGTTTGTTCAGTAGTGTTATTTACAAAGTATGATTCTGGAATGTTTCTCGTGTAAACATTGATTAATGAAACAGGACACAGAGTATTTACTGTTGATTATCTACGAGGGATGAGGATGTTGTGAGATATGAAGCTATCATGATGAAGATACAGTAGAGAGAAATATATTGAAGTTATTAGTGATTATTGATGATGATGGTAATGATGATAATACAATAAGGAGATATAATGGTTATGAATTATGATGTGTTAAAAGCAAGGAGTAGACAATGATCAGAGCAGATGTTAGGGTCGCTGTTTTTATTGAAGTTGATGTCTTTCTTTGCATTTGTACATTTAATTAGCTTGTGTGTAGTAAAAGGATGGTGAGGAATAGTTATATGATTAGTAGCACAACAGAGATCTGGAATAGAAAGCAACACCAATATGGCAAACAGCAATACAATTATTTTCTTCAGTCAGATTCCTTCAGCTCATCAAGTATAACTGGTATGTCGTACAGCTCTCACACATTGATGTTCTACGTTTTGTGATATTTTTTGTTTTGATTTTGCTGGTTCAATGGTTCAAATGGCTCTGAGCACTATGGGACTTAACATCTGTGGTCATCAGTCCCCTAGAACGTAGGACTACTTAAACCCAACTAACCTAAGAACATCACACACATCCGTGCCCGAGGCAGGATTCGAACCTGCGACCGTAGCGGTCACGCGGTTCCAGACTGAAGCGCCTAGACTGAAGCGCCTAGAACCGCACATCCTGATTTTGCTGCATACCTTTTTGTCTACAGGTCAGAATATATATTGAAACGAATTTGGCTGATATGCATATTTTTTAGATTAATGAGACATAACTGCACATAGGATGCGTCATTGAATGACAGTTTTTCATGAAGACACAAGGAAGAGATCAAATACATGAATAGCCCTCCCGGCTATCCGCGTGGTCTAACGTGCTGTTTGCCGAGCGGGAAGGCGTGGCGATCCCCAGCACGAATTTACCCGGCGGATTAGAGTCGAGGTCCGGTGTGCTGGCCAGCCTGTGGATGGTTTTTAGGGCGGTTTTCCATCCGCCTCGCCAAATAAGGGCTGGTTTCACTTATTCAGCCTCAGATTCGCTATGTTGACGATTGCTGCCCAAACACTGTATCCACATACGTGTAGTCCATGATTACACTCGTCTGGTATGAGATGTTCCCGGGAGGGGGGGGGGGGGAGGGGGTTCCGCTGGGGGACTGCACTGCACAATCGTGGGTTCACTGTGGGGCGGCGGTGGGGTGGGTGGACTGCTGTAGCCAGTTTAATAGATACAAATACATGAATAAGAATATCGTTAATCAAAATCATTAATCATTTTGTTGTAAAATGAAATGGACAAAATGATACCAATCCATAATGCTTGCATCCTATTTTTTCATTTTGACACTTATTAATTTTCTTGCCATGGCTTAAGATAGTATCGTGAAGTATATATGATTTGTTGCATAATATGACTATCGCTTAACATCGCTTCTACCTCTTGTGATCTGATTCATCATTTTGTTTTCTCGTTTACCATAATGACTTCTTTTTGCTACATTTGTGTAGGATAAGAGGTTTTGCTGCATTGGCTTTTTGATCAAATATTTGTCATGTTTATATGTGTATGGTAATGAATTTGGCTGGACTGCTTTTCTGATGAATTTTTTTTTTAATATGTATATTGTAGCAGCTGTATTTTTATGAGAGTGCACTTAGAATGAACATTTACTATTAGTGGCTATAAATGAGGTAAATGTCATGGCATAACAAAATTATGAGAAATGGGTATAGAAAGACAATAATTCGAGAATGGAGCAGGTGCATCTAACTAACCTACAAATATCCCTGATCATATCTAAAAAAGAGACCACACGGCCGGCCAGTGTGGCCGTGCGGTTAAAGGCGCTTCAGTCTGGAACCGCGTGACCGCTACGGCGCAGGTTCGAATCCTGCCTCGGGCATGGATGTGTGTGATGTCCTTAGGTTAGTTAGGTTTAAGTAGTTCTAAATTCTAGGCGACTGATAACCACAGATGTTAAGTCCCATAGTGCTCAGAGCCATTTGAACCATACCACACTTACCAAATAGATCGACTAGCCGTTAAACACGCCAACTAATTCACTAGTTTCCTGTTATTGACACCCATTCTTTCCTCTGCTCTCTCCATGTCACCGACAAACAACAACACGTACCTGTCCGCTGACGCTTACTGCCTCGGTCAAGATTGCCAATCCCAAGATCGTGGTGTGTGAGGTCGTGTAAAAGATCGATACATACCTATAAATCCGAAGGGAAGTCCACATTCTGGCCAGATCTTGCGTATAGAATCCGTGAAGCATATTTAGGACTGTTGGATGATGAACCGGTCATTCTCAGTGTTGTGTTTAGGTGGATTTCCACCTTTCTTTAGGAAAATGTTGGGTTGGTGCCCAACGTCAGACTCAGAGATGGTTATACATAACAAGCTGAACAACAACTTCAGAACCAAGTCTAAACCATTCACAGACAGATGATACTAACGACTTTTCACCCGTAGCATACGACTGAACTGTCAGGCAGGGCGGCCGGACACAAAGTTAAGTAATGTCGTAAAATTAGCCAGATCCTGAATACTGAATTCCTTAGTAGATTGAAACAAGAAGAAGAACCGAGAAGGTTGGGGGTGTGAAAAGGGAAGTTTAGAAATACAGTACACTTATTACGTAGGTTGACCTGCATTATCTATGTTTAGTAAACGCAGTATCAAAGTATGCGAATTAAGAAAATGCATTTCGGAAAATCGTTTAAACACGTTTTTACGTAGTGTGCGCTATCTCACCTGGTTGTCGATATAATTTTGCTGTACGTCTTTACATTTATGATGTGGTTATGAAAGACTCGGCCTGAGTGTCCTAAGACGTGCATCAGATTTTGACAAGTCTGTTAGCTGCTTCTTTCGACATTGTGTATACAGAGTGCACCAAATGCGCTACAAGGCGATGAACTTACAGGGGAAACGTTGCCGCTATACCACAAGTTCGGCAGTAGTCGTGAGCTTCATTGCAGAGACATCTACGTACTTGGTCTTTTTACGGTTTTCATAAATGAGTTTATTAGAAACTAAACAGATGTTCAACTTAGAGAATATATGTCCAGCAGTAATTATACTTTTCTATTGTGGATTTTGTCAAATCTTGTTATTATAAACAACTTTTTTCGTTTCTTCTAAATGAAATAACTTGTTAAAATCCACTGAGACTAGGTTCCATCATTTGCAGTTCCTTGACTCTGTATCTACCTGAGAGAACGTACGTCGGATTTAGAGCTGTAAAGAAAACGCCGAAAGAGACAGTTAGGTTTCACTGATCCCTGTTAACTGCCAGAAAAAGTTAAGAAGATCAATCGTTATTTAAAACGGAGGTTGATAAACCAAACAGCGTCATCACAACAGTATGAGATTTCAACTATACAGGGTTGCGTTCTCGCTCACGAAAACTGACAACGGCTGGGAGAGCGATCTGATGACCACATGGCCCTCCATATCCACATCCAGTGTCGCCTGTGGGTTGAGGATGACACGGCATTCGGTCAGCACCGTTGGGCCTTCAAGGCATGTTCGGACGCAGTTTATAAATAAATCCAAATCATTCGATCGACCTCTTTCCAGTAGTTCCCCAGGCGTCGAAATGAGTCCAACTGACTTAGGACAACATTCACGGACAAAGAAAAATTAAGGCTCCGGTGTAACAATCTGTCGGCGAAGAACTAGCTGGACACATAATCTTCTACTGCACGCTGAGCAACCAAAGTTTGTGTTAGGATTCCGCATTTACCGTTTGTATGCTTTTTACATAGATTCATTGTGTATATTCAGTGCCAGACACAATGGAAACGTAGTTATGAATAGTACGAGTGTGTTCTCAAAAGTAATGCATGCGAATATTATGTGTGAAAACGCTTAAAGCTTTTCAAATAAAACATACGTTATTAACATTTTTCGTCTTTATTATTCATTTATACATATTTATTTCTCAACTTGAGCACCCTGGCGACGAGCAAATTTCTGATAACGAGAGACCAGTTCGTTGATACCGTCACTGCGGAAAGTCTGACTTCGTTGACGCAGGCCCAACCTCACCTCTGCTTGTGTCGCTTCATTACTATCAAAGTGAAATCCCCGAACATGATCTTTAAGTCTTGGAAATAGATGAAAACGGTGAGGCCAAGTCAGGGTCTGGGACTGTTACGCTTGAAGGAGAGGTTGCTCCATCTGTGGAGTAACTCTTCGAATTCTAAACTCGATTTCAGCACGCTGTTTCTCAATCCCCGATGAAGTTAAGTTACACGCCGCCATGTTACACGTTACGATTCGTAGCTCTCTAGAGGCACAAGGCTACAACTTGCGTCAGTGAAGCGGAAAAGTCGACCAACTGCATGACAAGTAATACCTCAACTGATATTGAGAACAAAATAAAAGATTCGGAGGCGTTACTTTTCAGAATGCCCTGGTATACTTAATTTTCAGAAGCCATTCTTCCGTTTATTCCTTTTTCTCTCCATTTTGTAGTTGTTCTGAAACTGTTCTAAATATAGAAACTGATTCACTCGTTCTATGACCGCGTTATTAATTTGTTTCATTTCAATATTAGAGACGTTTCGTGTAACATCGTTTGAGATTACGATGATATGTCTCACTGTAGTCTGTGAATTGAAATTTCCTGGATAATTCGATATACGTGAAGTAGTTGGTCCTTTCAATAAAAGTGGAGCAAAGAAAAATCGACACGTATAAAACAATACATGTAGCGTTATGTAACTCTGGAATGTTATCTAAATAGCGACAGACAAGCACGTAGGAGTAAATACTGCGACGTAATTCTGTGAAGTTTGTTCCATATGCAGCAGCTAAACAAGACTAATATCTGTCATACAGAAATACATATTTATTTCTGTCGAATTGCTCATAATATACATACAAAACAAATGTAAATTAATATCATTAAAATCAACTTTTATTGTAATTTTTAACATTACTTGACGCTTAAATTTGTTAATTGGCGGTTTCAGCATATATTTGACGTTTTCAAACAGTGCGATATGTAATCAGTTTTGTCCTTTAATAAAATTATTGTTAAAGCAAACATTCATCATGTCTCTTAACTGACATCATATCAATATTTGAATATTATATGGTTAATATTTATATTATCTATTTTTGCTTACGCAGACAGATACTGGATGTGTACACAAGTTCTGATAAACCGAATCATGGAAGAGGAGCAATAAAGATCCTTTTACCGGCAGCTGTCACTGCGTGGTGGTAACCATGGACTATCGCTGGAAAATGGAGCTTGTCAATGCTGCAGGGATGTGTGTTTCGACAGACGGTAGCTGCATACATTTAATTATCTATTAAATCAAATGCAAAAATGACTGCCTGTCATAAATAATTGTTTCTCTGTGTGTCAATAGGTGTGGGACAGTACTAGAGGTAAACGTAGTGTCTTAAAAGTAATGTTACGTAATTGAGTTGCTACTTGCACGAACCTTCCTCCAGTCCCGATACACTTTGAAATCCCCGCCGCACAGAACCCATCACGCCAAAGAAACTGGTGTAGCTCACAGATAATGTAGACAACGTCAGAATAAGTCATAAAGTTTTATTATCACCACCAAAACTATGGTTACATAATTAATTTCTTGTTTCTTTTTAAGTACACGTGCGCAGTCGTGGAATTGTCCCCATGCAATACTGTAGCAAGTTGCTAGAGAAGCCGAAACCACAAGCGTATGTAACAAGGAATCCAATGCAATACAGTTGATTGTGAGATAGCTAAAGATAACTGGAAAATTGTTGTTATTATTATTATTATTTTTATACCTATCCCTTGGCCAATTTATAATATGTTGTGGGACAAGGACGAAATTTTAAAGGATGTAGTATCTGACATAATAAGGAAATTATTGCATTTAGAGAGAAATATAATTTTTAAGCTTGTATAAATGCAGTGAAGTGACTGAGGGAAGTGTGATAATTAAACGATCTGGAGAGCAGCATGAACAGAAATCTGCGGCTGTTTACGAATAATGCTTTGGTGTACGGATGGGTGACGTCGTTGAGCGACTGTAGCCCAGTTGGTGTGATGAAAGGCACCCATCTCTAAATGCAAAACAAGAAAAAATGAGAGTAAATGCAGATGAGTAAGATAAACCATCTCGTAACATCCGATTACTGCATTGGTATTGTGCTGTTTGACGCAAGTGTATGGGCACAGCGTTGCAGAGCGATATGAAATAGAACGAGCATATAGGGATTGTAGTAGGAAAGGCAGACTTTGGTTTATTGGTACAGTTTTAATGAAGTGTGGTTGATTTGTAAAGACCACTCTGCCTCGACTACTATTACGACCCATTCTTCAGCATTGCTTTAGTATTTCGGATCCTCAACATGTCAAACTAAAGGAACGTAGAAGCAATTGAGAGGCAGGCACTAGATTTCCTATCAGTAAGCTCGATCAACATATGAGTTAATACGTCAGGAACTCAAATGGGATCGCCTGGAGGGAAGGCGACGTTATTTTCGAAGAACATCGATAAAATGTAGAGAACTATTTGAAGCTGATTGCAGAACGACCCTACTGCCGCCAACGTACACTTCACGCAAGGACCACAAAGACGGAGAAATTAAGGCTCATCTCAAGCCGTATAGAAATGACTAGCAATGATAAAGGGCACCCTTCGCCACGCACCGTACGGTGATTTGAGGAGAATGTATGTAGATGTTGACGATTAAGTGATATACTACACTGTATGAATGTCATGTAAACAAAGGCCTCGCGTCGGGTAGACCGTTCGCCGGGTGCAAGTCTTTCACTTTGACGCCACTTCGGCGACTTCCCCGTTGATGGGGATGAAACGATGATGATTAGGACAACACAACACCCAATCCCTGAGCGGAGAAAATCTCCGACCCAGCCGGGAATCGAAACCGGGTCCTTAGGATTGACATTCTGTCACGCTGACCACTCAGCTACCAGGGGCCGAAGTATACTACACCGACGTGACGGAAGTTACTAAAATGTAGACTTTCACGGCCGGAAATATCATGTCCATTATAATTATCCGGGCTGTTATGCCGTGGTCGGTTGATGAATTCTGTGTCGATACTAAGTGCCATTGGTTCGCCCACCTACTCGTTAGCCAAGTTTTTGACGACGCTGCTAAAACCACATGTGGGCCGTTCGGACTCTTATATAAAGAATTCGACACATTTCATCAGCAGATTGAATGGAATAGTGGTCCAGCCGGAGGACATTTTGGTCAGCTTCGATTTGGTTTCGCTGTTTACCATGGTTCCACTTAATGATGTATTGGAACAGCTGGATCGAATTTTTCCTGACGATATTTCAGAACTGTTTAAGTGTTGTTTGACGACCACATACTTCAAGTGGAATGAACAGTTTTATGAGCAAACGGATGGCGTGGCTATGGGAAGCCCCCTAAGTCTCGTAATTGCAAACTTCTTTATGGAGAAATTCGAAGAACAGGCCTTAGGTTCTGCCAGCAAAATACCAAATGTATGGTTCCGATACGTGGATGACACGTTTGTGCTGTGGAGACATGGTAGGGAGGAACTAAGCCGGTTCCACGAACATCTGAACAGTATAAACTCGAGAATTCAGTTTAGAATGGAGGAGGAGGTAGACGGCAAGTTACATTTCCTCGATGTGCTTGTTTTTAGAAACGAAAATGGTAGTTTGGGCCACTCACTATACCGCAAACTCACGCACACGGACCGTTATTTGCACCGGAATTCGAACCACCACCCACAACAGAAGCGGGGTGTTATCAAGACGTTAGCGGACAGAGCTAGAAATATTTGTGAACCTGAGTTGCTCGACGCTGAGATGGAACATCTCCACAATGCACTAATGAAGAACGGATATTCGTCCGCCGAAATAAAACGTGCGTTGAGGCAGCCACGCAGAAATCATACTGACGTACGGGCTACTGCAAAATCTAAGGTTTTCCTGCCGTTTGTTAAAAATGTAACGGAAAGAATAGGGAGGATCTTGACGAAGCGGAATACTACCGTAATTTACAAGCCCACCAGGAAGATACAGGAATACCTTAAGCCTGCCAAGGACGCTCGCAAACCACTGGAAAAAGCTGGAGTGTATAGGATCCCATGCAGCTGTGGTGATGTTTATGTGGGTACCACTAAAAGAACTGTTTCTAAACGTTTGGAAAAGCATAAGGGAAATTGCAGAAGAGGAGAAACGGAACGATCAGCTGTTGCGGAGCATGCTTTCCAGCCAGGGAACCACAATATTCGTTTCGAGGAGACGCAAGTACTAGCGGCCACAAGCGGATATTACGAAAGGCTCTACAGGGAGGCAATCGAAATCGCTAAACACCCAAATAATTTCAACCGTAAGGAGGAGGGTGTGAAATTAAACGGCACATGGATGCCGGTGTTAAAGAAGATGTGTACCACCCGCCCACAGCTGGGTGATGGCAACGGCGATCGACGGCGACGGACAGCGGCCAATTGCACTGACGTTTTCAAAACACGTGACGTCACGCCGCGGCGTGGGAGCGCGCGTACACGGAATTTAGCGGCAGTCAGTTGCAAGCCAGTGGGTGTGTTGGACCTTCCAGTGAGCTACGGATCCCCTTGAAGATGTCTCCCGCAGTCGGAGACGAAACGTTGGGAATCGACACAGAATTCATCAACCTACCACGGCATAACAGCCCGGATAATTATAATGGACGTGACGGAAGTTGTGAGATAGCGATATGCACATGTACTGAAGGCGAAAGTACATCTACATATACATATACATGGTTATTCTGCAATTCACACTTAAGTGCCTGGCAGAGGGTTCATCGAAACATTTTCATACTACTTCTCTACCATTCCACTGTCGCATGGCGCGTGGGAAAAAGGAACACCTAAACCTTTCCGTTCGAGCTCTGATTTCTCTTATTTTATTATGATGGTCATTTCTCCCTACGTAGGGGGGTGTCAACAAAATATTTACGCATTCGGAAGAGAAAGTTTGAAATTTCGTAAATAGATGTCGCCGCAAAGAAAACTGCCTTCGTTTCAGTGACTGCCACCCCAAGTCGCGTATCGTATCAGTGACACTCTCACCCCTACTGCCCGATAACATGAAACGAGCTTCCCTTCTTTGCTCTTTTTCGATGTCCTCCGTCAATCCTATCCGGTAAGGATCCCAAACCGCGCAGCAATATTCCAGCAGAGGACGGACAAGTGTAATGTAGGCTGTCTCTTTAGTGGGTTTGTCGCATCTTCTAAGCGTTCTGCCAACAAAGCGCAGTCCTCGTTTCGCCTTCCCCACAATATTATCTATGTGGTCTTTAAATTAAGTTGCTGGTAATTGTAATTCCTGGTATTTGGTCAAATTGACACCCCTTAGATTTGTACGATGTATCGTATACCCAAAATTTATCGGATTTCTTTTAGTACCTATGTGGATGACCTCGCACTTTTCTTCGTTTAGTGCTAATTGCACTAAACGCATACACAAGGTAGAAGAGGGGGGGGGGGATTGGTGGAGCTGTCATTTGTATTCGGGTAATTCATGTACAAAAGTTTCCGACATTATTACCGCCGCACGTCGGGAATTAACATACTTTGAACGCAGAATAGTCCTTGGATCTAGACGTCAGGGAAATCGTTAGGAACTCTAATATTTCGAGATCCACAGCGTCAAGAGTCTGCCGAGAATACCACATTTCAGGCATTACCTCTCACCACGGACAATGCAATGCCAGACGGTTTTTACTTAAAGACTGAGAGAAACAGTGTTTGCGTATAGTTTTCAGTGCTGACAAGCAATATTGGTTGAAATAACCGCAGAAATCAGTTGGGGGCGTGCGGCGAATATATCCGTTAGGACAGTGCAGCGAAATTTGGTTTTAATTAGCTATGGCAGCAGACGACCAAAGCGAGCGACTTGCAAACTGCCCGACATCACCTGCAGCGCCTCTCGTGAACTTGTGACTGTACCGGTCGACCCTAGGCGACTCGAAAACGGTGGGCCGGCCAGATAAGACCAGATTTCAGTTGTAAGAGCTGATGATAGGGTTTGAATGTCTCGCAGACTCCCCGAAGCCATGGTCAACAAAGCACGGTGCAAGTTGTTTACATTGGATAGACTGGGTCCTCTGGTCGTTGACTGGAAATAAGTTCGGTTACTTGTTCTAAAACAAGGATGGAATTTTTATGGATGACAGTTGTTTGCTATTGGTTTGAAGAACATTCTGAAGAAATGGAGTAAATGATTCGGCGAGCCAAATCGCGCGACATGAATTCCATCGAATATTTTTCGCACGTAATGGAGAGGTTAGTTAGTGTGCAAAATCCTGCTCCCGGCAACGCTTTCGCAATTATATACTGGTATGGAGACAGCATGGTTCATTGTTTGGGCATTGGATTTCCAACAATTTGTTAAGTCTATGCCACGTCGAGTTGTCGAGTTCCTGCACTACGCCGGGCAAAAGGAGGTCCATCACTACATTAGGAGATATCCCACGACTTTTGTCGACTCACCGTAATAAAATTAGATGTATAATGATATATGTGGTTACGTATACAGAACACATATACAGACACAATATCAAAACTAAAGTTACGGGCTGAAATATCGAAGGCATTCAACATAAAAAGAGGTGTAAGCAATGTGATGATCTGTCTGCACTCCTCTTTAACTGCGTACTAGAGAAAATAGAATGGGAACAAAATCTAAAAGAACAGAAGCCATCACCAATCAGACTGGGAACTAAAAACAAAATTATTGTAATTCACTGTTTAGCATTTGCGGACGATTTTGCCATTCCTTCAGAAAACCTAACAAAGCCTGGAATACAAATCAATTTCTTAGAAGAAACAGCAAACAAATCAGGTTTAACAATATCTGTAGAAAAAACAAAATTCGTGACAAATATAAAAAAATGCTCCGGAATCCCTAGCGACAGAAATTGGGCAGATAAAGAGGGTAAATAAATTTAAATATTTGGGAGAAAGTATTCAAGAAAATGGCTTAGAAAAATTCGCTGTAGAAGAAAGAGCACATAAAACGGAGAGAGCTTATGAAATAACTAGGAATGTCTACAACAAAAGGTGCCTGTCTAAAAATTTGAAGATACAGCGCTACAACACAGTAGTAAAACGTCTCTAAGCAAGTGAATGTTTGGTAGTGAACCACAAATTACACAAACTTGAAGTCCTAGAAAGAAAAATAATTCGAAAAATACTTGGGGCACCAAAAACTACAGAGGTTTGAAAATTAAGGAACAATGAAAAAGTTTATCGCAACATAGAAACCATAAATGAAACACCACGAAAGAGGCGACTGCTTTTTTCTGGGCACTGATACAGAACGAACAGCAACAGGTTAACAAAACAGATTTTTAAATATCTTTGGAACAAGAAGTCAACAATAGCCTGTATCCACAAAAGATTTGGAAAGAAACAACATAAGTGAAAAATATGCAACAGGAAGAAAGATTTACAAGAGGAAAGTATTAAAAATGGAAGGATTCCAAGGCAGGAGGGAGAAGAAGACAGGTTCAAAATGTTCCGAGCCGGCCGAAGTGGCCGTGGGGTTCTAGGCGCTGCAGTCTGGAACTGCGAGACCACTACGGTCGCAGGTTCGAATCCTGCCTCGGGCATGGATGTGTGTGATGTCCTTAGGTTAGTTATGTTTAACTAGTTCTAAGTTCTAGGGGACTAATGACCTCAGAAGTTGAGCCCCATAGTGCTCAGAGCCAAAATGTTCCGAAAAGAGAAAAAGGATACATAGTGAAAAGATGAAAGAATATTGGAGGAAAAAGGAAGACCAACAAAGAAGAAAGAACTGAAATTGGTGCATGGTCCTTAGATGACCCAAGCACAGAAAGAAGAAAAGAGTAAAAAATAAAAGAGTAAAAAATAAAAAAGCTAGAAAATTTGAAAAGGGAAATGTTAAGGCTCAATCTAGATGGAGTGGTATAATAGGAGTCAGTGAAGTGAAATGGAAATAAGACAGGGATTTTTGGTCAGATGAGTATACCGGCCGGGGTGGCCAAGCGGTTCTAGGCGTTTCAGTTCGGAACCGCGCTGCCTCTACGGTCGCAGGTTCGAATCCTGCCTCGGGCATGGATGTGTGTGATGTCCGTAGATTAGTTAGGTTTAAGTAGTTCTAAGTTCTAGGGGACTGATGACCACAGCAGTTAAGTCTCATAGTGCTCACAGCCATGTTTTTAGATGATGGTTGGTCGGTTGTTTCAGGGAAGGAGACCAGACAGCGAGGTCATCGGTCTCATCGGATTAGGGAAGGACGGGGAAGGAAGTCGGCCGTGCCCTTTGTAAGGAACCATCCCGGCATTTGCCTGGAGCGATTTAGGGAAATCACGGAAAACCTAAATCAGGATGGCGGGACGCGGGATTGAACCGTCGTCTTCCCGAATGCGAGTCCAGTGTCTAACCAGTGCGCCACCTCGCTCGGTGTTTTTAGATGAGTATAGGGCAATATCAACAGCAGAAGGAAATGGTATAACGGGCGTAGCATTCGTTACGAATAGGAAGGTAGGACAGCAAGTGAGCTGATGTGAACACTGATTGTAGCAGTTGTTTCGGTTGTGGGAGATATTACATGTAGCTTCACATTCGTCTTAGTCTGAGAAACGGACAGCGAAGAATAAATGTATTTGTTCTGCGAACAAACAATTCTGTTCCAGAATGAGATTTTCACTCTGCAGCGGAGTGTGCGTTGATGTGAAACTTCCTGGCAGATTAAAACTGTGTGCCGGACCGAGACTCGAACTCGGGACCTTTGCCTTTCGCGGGCAAGTGGTGGAGCACACTCCCGAGTTCGAGTCTCTGTCCGGCACAAAGTTTTAATCTGCCATGAAGTTTCAAACAATTCAGTTTTTTGGAAAACTTGGCTAGTAGTGAAGACATCGCCAGACGATCACAGTACATCGATGTGTATTATGATGAGGTTATACGGAGAGATATAAAGCGTGTACAGCATGCAGGTAACACAAACGTAAAGTCTGTGATGTTTGTGAGTGTAAACTAACGTTAGCGTCTGAAGCAGACTTACTGCATCTTTATGTAAGATGATGAAATTGCAGAAATTTAAACAATAACGGTCCTAGCTAGCCAGTGCGATTGCTGTTGTTTCTAATAAAGCAAAAGGAATGTGGTCACATTAACCAGAACGTGAATTGTGTGAACAGTGATTGAAAATGTAAGCACATGTAAACAGCAAGAAAAACATAATAATATTCTCTTTCTTATCGGTATGGTGAAGTATTGTAATTGTGATCTGGTTTTCATATGAGCGAACTGTCGGCTCGTTCTACAAATAAGTTAAAATGTTCTCTCGGGATAGATTGAACCAGTGATCTACGGACATTGCCTTAAAAAATTCGACGCTTACCGCTCTAACAACTGAGGTACCGAATAATTGAGGTTTTGTTAGATAAAACGACAATTTTCACTAGAAATTTAATTTCGTTGAATGAGGCTGCCCTCCGTTGTAACAGTGGGAGAGCACGTCTCGGAGATCAGTTAATATTAACTTTACAGTGCAACACATTTTTAATTACGCTAGTGAACTTTTGCGTCGACGTGGTGGCAATTTTCCAGTAAAGTGCAAACAAATTTTACGCATCCTCTCATTCCATGGAACACTCAAAAATAACTTTTCAGGAGTTTTTATAGATGTATTTGTACAGTATGATACTACACACCATTTCTAACCCATTTTCCGTCCAGTAAATTCCAAAACAAGACTTCACTGTGATTTAGCATTATGACAGTAGGAGCAGAAAGCTAACCAGTGACGTCACAGGCTTCACAAAACTCGAATGGAGCGCTTTAATTTCATTTTCACTTTTATAAAAGAATACTGAAATTCAAGAGGAAAGAAAGCATTTTAGGAGTATAAAAGGAGAGAATTAAGCCTATTTTACTCATGTGTCTCCGTTACAGCAGGTTGAGCTGTTTTGACGGTTGCGGTGGAGATAGGGGCAAGAAGGCCGGAAAGAAAATTTATACACCTTTGCCCTCGGGACAGAAAACTGTCCCTAACAGGCGGACGTATCAGCTGTCATAAACGCAATCATCGTGCCGAAGGTAACTGAAAACATTGCACCGAAGACGCCGAATGCGAATCAACAGGAGATATGGCCTGTAACTGCAGAAGTGTCATGAAGGTCTATCAATTGGCAAAAGATTCCGGGCTTGTCCTCCTTTCGGAACTCTGTTAAGGGCGTGGAACGTCAGAAGTTTGAACGTATTAGGAAAGCCAGAAAACCAGCAAAGAGAAATGCTAAGTCTCGATCTAGATGTAGTGACGTTCAATAGTGAAATGAAGAGAAGAAATTCTGGTGATGCGAGTATAGGGTAATGTCAACAGCACCAGATATTGGTGTAATGGGAGTAGCATAGCCATAGAGCGAATTACTGTGAGCAGTTCTGTGATGGGTTTGTTCTCAACAAAACCTACTGCAAAACACTAGCAACGACTGTATTTCGGGTATACATGCCAATGTTGCAAGCAGAAGATGAAGTAGAGAAAGTATACGAGAATATTTAAATGGTAGGTCAGTGCACAAAATGGAGATGACAATCTAATAGTAACGGGAGATTGGAACGCAGTTGTAGGGGAAGCAAAGAAAAAAAGGGTTACGAGAGGATATAGACTTATAGTAGAAATGAGAGAGGAGAAAGACTAATTGAGTTCTGCAACAAATTTCGCCTAGCAATAGCGAATACTCAGTTCAAAAATCACAGGAGGAGAAGGTATACGTGGAAGAGGCCGGGTGATACGCGAAAATTACCGTTAGATTACATCATCGTCTGGCAGAGATTTCGAAATCAGATACTGGATTATAGGGGCGTAGCCAGGAGCAGACAGAGACTCAGATCAGAATTTCGTAACGTGAAGGGTAGGCTGAATTTTAAGAGATTCGTCAAGAAGTATACATGTGTAAAGAATTGCTATATGGAAGTACTGAAGAATAAAGAGGTACGCTTGAAGTTCTATGAGGCAATAGGTACTGCGATACTTAATAGTGCAGTAGGCAATTCAGTTGAAAAGTAATAGACATCGCTAAAAATTGCGATCAAGGAAGTTGGAAAGAAAAACATGCGTACAAATAAGTAACTTTGTAGAAAGCGTTCAAAACAGAACAAATACATCATTTGATCGATCAAAGAAGGTAGAACAAAAATGTTCAGTGAAACTCGGAAATATAAGTCACTCAGGAATGAAGAAAATAAGTGGAGGGAAGCTAAGGTGAAATAGTTACATGAAATATGTGAAGAAACATAAAAAGAAATGATTCTCGGAAGGACTGACTGAGCCTACAGAAAACTCAAAACCACCTTCCGTGAATTTAAGGAGCGGGCGGTAACGGTAGTATTTGAAGAGGGAGAATGGATAGGTGGAAAGAGTATAACGAAGGCTTGTAACAGGAGCGGACTTGTCTGATGACGTGAGAGGAAATGTAAGAGGAGACGATAGGCAAAAATCATAATTAAAAGCGCTTTGGACGACTTACGATTAAATAAGGCAGAAAGGGTGGATAACTCACAAAACCATTGGGGAATGTGGCAATAAAACGACGATTCGCACTGAAATGTAGAGTGTACGAACATAATCCACACAATTCCGAAGTTACAAGAGCCGACAAATGGGAGAACTATCATAGACTCAGCATAACAGCTCATACATCCAAGAATAATATACAGAAGAATGGAAAAAAATTGAGAACCTGCTGGATGACAATCATTAATTTGTCTTTGGGTAAAGCAACAGACAGGCAATTCTGGCATTGATAATGGAAGAGACTGAAGAAAAATCAAGACACATTCATAGAATTTCTCGAGCTGGTAAACACGTTCGACAGCATAAAACGGTGGAGGATGTTCGAAAGTCTGAGAAAAATAGGGTACGTTATACAGGAAAACAATATGTAGACAACCACGAGAGGACAATAAGACTAGAGACTAGGGACGAAGTGCTGTGATTGAGAAACTTGTAAGATAGTGGTATAGTCTTTCGCCGCTACTGTTTAATCTGCACGTCGGAGAATCAATGACGAAAATAAGAAAATAGTTCAAGAGTGAGATTAACATTCAAAGTGAGAGGATATCAGTGATAAAATTCTATCATCATAATTGCTATTAATGACAGTGAAGAAGGATTACAGGCTCTGTTGAATGGAATAAACGATGAAAGAGTACTGAATGTGGAATGAGAGTAAACCGGAAAAAGCCAAAGGTAATGAGAAGCAGCAGAAATGAGAACATAGAGTATCTTAAAGGCAGAACTGGGGATTACGAAATGAAGTCACTCTGCTAGCCAGTCAGCAAAATAACCCATAATGGACTGAGCATAAAAACCACACTAGCATTGGATAAGAGGGTGTTACTATCCAAGAGAAGTCTACTAGTGTCCGACATTAACACTGATTTGAGAAAGAAATTTATGAGAGTGAATATTTGGAGCACGTGTGGTTGTGAAACTTGGACTGTGGAAAAACCGGAACAAAGTAGAGATATGGTGCTACAGGCGAATGTTGAAAATTAGGTTGACTGATAAGGTAAAAAATGAGGATGTTCTCTGGAAAATCGGCGAGGAAAGGAATATATGCAAAACACTGACAAGAAGAAGGGATAGGATGGTATGACATCTGTTAGGTCATCAGGGAGTAACTTGTGTGATAGTAGTGGGAGCTGTAGGGACAAAATCCGTAGAGGAAAACAGAGATTCGAATATATCCAGCAAATAACCAACGATGTAGGTTGCATGTACTTCATTACGATGGAAAGATTGGTGCATCAAAACAGTCAGAGGAATTACGCCATTCCCCCTCGCAAAAAGAAGTTAACTGTAATACAGTCACAAAAAGAGAATATCCAGGTTGGTATTACTGAGTAAACTAGCCTAGATGAACTACTAGGGACATATTTCTTATAATCCATCACGAAAACCCTGAACAACTTCCGACAGTTCGTTGATAGACTTCTGTCTGATCCTGTATAAAAACAAAATAATAACATACTCTTCAGCAAATTGGCGTACCTTCTCAGTGTAATAGAAATTCAGAGCTATTAGAATTTTTTGAAATGTTTGTTTTCTTTTACTTTCTTTAATTACGAATAGATATGGATTGAACGCATTTCAGTTCCGGATATGGCTTCTGCGCTAAGACTCATTCAGAAATGTTGCTGTTTACAATACGATAATCACGAACGTGGCTGATTGATGTTGATACGCCTGCTACACCACCCACTGGCTACGTTAATGTATCTTAATGTGTACTGTATGTCAATAAATAATGGGTGCTCGTCCCAGCTATTTCCTTTCATCGTTTTACCTAGATACGAAACGTCATAAAATTGTCTTCTTACTCCAGTTTCGACAGTGGTCCAGCAATGGCAGGGTATTGTGCCAAGTTCAGTAAACTAAATCTTTCACAGCTGTAAGTAAAAAAAACAAAAAACCGACACTTTCTATTTTCTGCTTCTGTGAGAGTCTTTAATGCTGTATCCCGTACAAAACCTCCCTGGACTTGGCAATTCTCGTTTATGCTCTGTATCAACGTAAGGTGCAGAGATCCCAAAGCCATTTCGTTTAGCTGTGACTTGTCACTGATTCGTCAAACAGAGAGACGTGCAACCTGAACCCACTTGACATCAGAATACTGCTAACGAAGACGTGCTGAAAACCTTAAAGTTTTTCAAATAAAACAAATTTGATTAGCATTTTACATCTTTATTCTTCGTTTATACTTATCTGTTTCTACAACATACTCAAGCTGGCGACAAACACATTTCTCCCAACGAGAGAACAGTTTGTTGACACCGTCAGTGTAATATGTATAATTTTATTGGTGGAACCGTAAACTTACCTCTACCTGCAACGCTCCGTCACTATAAACGTGAAATGGTCGAAAGTTTCCTTTAAGTTAGATGAAAATCGGATAGGACCAAGTCCGGACTGTATGGAGGATTATCGACCACAGTGAACCCATGGTGAGGTACTGCTACGCATGTCGCAGCACTTGTGTGTGGTGCGGCATTGACATGCTGAAGGAGAGGTTGCGCAATGTATGGACGAACTCTTCGAACCAGTACTTCCAGTTTCTCACGTACCGACATAGTTGAGTTACACACCCATATGTTACACGCTATAACTCGCAGACTTCTAGCTGTAATACGTAGCAACTTGCATCAGCAAAGCGGGAAATTCGACCGAGTAAGATGTATGAAATATGATACCTCAACTGATATTGAGAACAGAATAAAAAATTCGATAGCATTACTTTTCAGCACGCCCTCGTACTTAGGTTAGTAAAGAGTTTTTACTGAAAACTAATAAATGAAATAAAAAGATACAAACGATCATTTTAGTGGGAGCAGTATTTTATACTGTCCAAGTGACAGTGTCACGTAAGCGGAAAGAACGTGAGGTAGACAGTATCGGAGTATAAATTTCACTCATCAATGTTCTTGCTGGTCGCAGAGCAGTAAAGATGTACAGCCAGTTTCCTCCTACTCTCAGAACCCTTTGCGGCCTGTCGATTTCTCCTAACTCCTGCTCTCTGACTGATTCCTTCTAACCTTCCAGACGGAATGTACGTAAGCGATAGGAATATATGATGTCAGAAAAAGCGTTGGTGAATTCCGCTATATTTTTTACTTTTTATTTATTTTGTGATTTATCAGTCTTCTGCCTGGTTTGATGCGACTCGCCGCGAGGTCCTCTCCTCTGCCAACCTCTTCATCTCAGAGTAGCACTTGCAGCATACGTCCTCAATTATCTGCTCAATGTATCCCAGTCTCTGTCTTCCTCTACAGTTTTTACGCTCTACGGGTCCCTCACGTACCATAGTAATAATCTAAGAACGTTATTTTATCTTATTTATATGTAATTACTGCGGAGTGAATTAGTGATTCATGGTAGAGTCGTATGTCTTAACAGATGTCCTATCGTCTATTCCTTTCTCCTTGTCAGTGTTTTCCGTATATTCTTTTCCTAACCTACAGTAAAGGACTTGGAATAGCAGTTGAACGGAATGGACAGTGTCTTGAAAGGAGAGTATAAAATGAACATCAACAAAAGCAAAACGAGGATAATGGAATGTAGTCGGGTGATGCTGAGGGAATTAGATTAGGAAATGAGACATTTAAAGTAGTAAAGGAGTTTTGCTATTTGGGTATCAAAATAACTGATGATGGTCGAAGTAGAGAGGATATAAAATGTAGACTGGCAATGGGAAGAAAAGCGCTTCTGAAGAACATCGAATATAGATTTAAGTGTCAGTAAATCGTTTCTGAAAGTATTAGTATGGAGTGTAGCCATGTATGGAAGTGAAACATGGACGATAACTAGTTTAGACAAGAAGAGAATAGAAGCTTTCGAAATGTGGTGCTACAGAAGAATGCTGAAGATTAGATGGGTAGATCACATAACTAATGAGGAGGTATTGAATAGAATTGGGGAGAAGAGGAACTTGTGGCACAACTTGACTAGAAGAAGGGATCGGTTGGTAGGACATGTTCTGAGATATCGAGGGATCACCAATTTAGTATTGGAGGGCAGCGTGGTGAAATCGTAGAGGGAGACCAAGAGATGAATACACTAAGCAGATTCAGAAGGATGTAGGCTGGAGTAGGTACTGGGAGATGAAGAAGCTTGCACAGGATAGAGTAGCATGGAGAGCTACATCAAACCAGTCTCAGGACTGAAGACCACAATAACAACAACAACCGACTTTGTGGAGAACCTCGTCATTTCTTACCTTATCAATCCACCTAATTTTTAACTCTCTTCTGTAGCACCACATCTCAAATGCTTCTGTTATCTTCTGTTCCAGGTTTCTCACAGCCCATATCTCAGTGTCATACAAAGCTGTGCTCCAAACGTACATTCTCAGAAACTTCTTCCTCAAATTGAAGCCTATGTTTGATATTAGTAGATTTCTCTTGGTCAGGAATGCCCCTTTTGCCAGTGCTTGCCCCCCCCTTGCGCCGTCCGTCATGGGCTATTTTTCTGCCTAGGTAACAGACTTCCTTAACTTCATCTGCTTCGTTGTCACAAATTATGATGTTAAGTTTCTCATTGCTCTTATTTGTGCTACTTCAGATTTACTCTTAATCTATACGGTAACAAGTTGGCAACTTCTGAAGAGAGCAGCCGGCTGGGGGTAGCGAAGCATGAAGTCATGGAGCATAAAGTCATGGAGCAAAGAAGTGGAGCAGTCTGCTGTATTTCCGGTAGTGAGTGGAAGGGTCTTGTTGTTACCAGGAGGCATTCTTTATGTCAGGAGCAGCGGAAGTGTTTGGTTTCATTGTTCCAGGTAACGAAGAGTGGTGAAGAGTCTAGAGTTTCTCATTACAGTGTTTCTTCGCCTATGACAGTTAAAGGAATGAGGTCGGTGGTAAAGTTGCGTTCTACCGAAACTACGATTCGATGGTTTTTTATATGACATAAATGACGTAACAAACTGTACGACTGCCGATAGTATGGGCAGAATTTCTAGAGAAAGACATGCCATTTTATGTAATCCCATTCAGTTTCTAGACGGTTCTCCAGTTACAGTTTCTAGGGAAATCTAGTAAGACACTGATCACATATGTAAACAAAGCAACTAATAAGAGGTAACGCCCGATAGGTATGCAACACACCTAATTCACAGTTAACATGGGTTCTATTTTAACTGAGCAAGGCTACTAGGAAGACTACTGTTGTTTATACTCAGTTATACTCATTTATGATAGTTTACATTAGTCGACGGTAGTTTTACAACTCTGGTCGGTTACGATCAGTGCAGTCTCGTACTGCAGATGAAGTGTCTGAGTTGGCCGAACTGACCTACCTAAAGACCAGCGTTTTCACATATTGTGAGGCCAATGTATTTCCTAATCTATTAATCTTTTATTTTCAGTGAAATATTTATTTCTCTACTTGTTGTCGGCATTCACCATTTTGGAGAAGAAAAAGTTTCGTGTACTGGCAAATTAAACTCTGGATACTATACACATCATCTTGTGTATACGTTCGGAGTTGCTAAAATTGATTGAAAATGTATTTAAGTACCGTTGATGACCAACATGGGATTACACACCCAAACGGTTGTGCATAACTGATAGGTACTTTGACCTAAGTTAGACACCTACTAGGGATGTCTTCATCAGGAGGAAATTATGATAGATCCTATAGAATAATACAAAGAACATTGTGTATGATAAAAAACGTATTAACCAAGACGACAAATTTCGTGACGTACAAAGGGCACCTACGTGAAATTACATTGTTAAAAAGCAATGGTCAGAATTTAGAGCAGCTATGCTCAAAAGTGAAATAAAACATAGTAGACTTTGCCACTTGTGCCCAGCTGGGGACGACATCAGACTGATCGGTCCAGTGGCTTGCATAGCTGCTACGAAGACAATACGAGCTGCGCCGCGTATCAGGCTTGGAGAGTGACATGTTCCCATTTGAAACATTATACGCTGAAGAGCCAAAGAAGCTGGTACACCTGCCTAATATCATGTAGGGCCCACGCTAGCAAGCAGAAGTGCGGCAACACGACTTGACTAATGTCTGGAGTAAATGGCTCAAATGGCTCTGAGCACTATGGGACTCAACTGCTGTGGTCATAAGTCCCCTAGAACTTAGAACTACTTAAACCTAACTAACCTAAGGACAGCACACAACACCCAGCCATCACGAGGCAGAGAAAATCCCTGACCCCGCCGGGAATCGAACCCGGGAACCCGGACGTGGGAAGCGAGAACGCTACCGCACGACCACGAATGTCTGGAGTAGTGCTGGAGGGAACTGACACCATGAATCCCACAGGGCTGTCCATAAATTCGTAAGAGTACGAGCGGGTGGAGATTTCTTTTGAACAGCACGTGGCAAGGCATCCCAGTTATGCTCAATAATGTTCATGTCTCGGGAATTTGGTGGCCAGCAGAAGTGCTTAAACTCAGAAGAGTAGCTTCTGTAGCAATTCTGGACGTGTGGGGTGTCGCATTGTCCTGCTGGAATTTGCTCAAGTCAGCCGATATGCACAGTGGACATGGATGGGTGCAGGTGATTAGACAGGATGCTTACGTATGTGTCACCTGTCAGATCCTTAGCTGGTCCCACATCACTTCAACTGCACAAGCCTCACACCATTACAGAGCCTCTGCCAGCTTCAAGTCCCCTGCCAACATGCGGGGCCCATGGATTCATGAGGTTGTATCCAAACCCGTACAGGTCCATCCGCTCGACACAATCTGAAACGAGACTCGTCCGACCAGGCAACATGTTTCCAGCCATCAACAGTCCAATGTGTTGCCGGGTCCAGGAGAGGCGTAAAGCTTTGTGTCGTGCAGTCATCAAGGGTACATGAGTGGGTCTTCGGCTCCGAAAGCCCATATCGATGATGTTCCGTTGAATGGTTCGCTTGCTGACAACTGTTGATGGCCCAGCATTGAAACCTCCATCAGTCTGCGGAAGGGCTGCACTTCAGTCAGGTCGAACGATTCTCTTCAGTCGTCATTGGTCCTGTTCTTGCCGGATCTTTTTTCGGCAGTTGCGATGTCGGAGGTTTGATGTTTTACCGGATTCCTGATATTCACTCGTGAAATTGTCACACGGGAAAATCCGCACTTCGTCTCTACCTCGGAGATATTGTGTCCCATCGCTCGTTCGCCGACTATGAAACACGTTAGAACTCGCTTAAATCTTGAAAATTTGTTGTTGTAGCAGCAATAACCGGTCTAACAACTGCGTCAGACACTTGTCTTAAGTAGTCGGTGTCGACGCAGCGCCGTATTCTGCTTGTTTACATATATCTGTGTTTGAAAGCGCGTGCCTATACCAGTTTCTTTGGCGCTTCAGCGTAACGCCCAAATAACTGAAAAAACGACAGTTAATTTTAAAAACACAATGTAAAGAAAGAGAGCTTAATGTCTTTTTAAAGACACACAGTAGTTAAGCAGATTAAGTATAAGAGAGCCATGTGTTAGGCTTTACAGAAATTACTATTTCGTAAAAACAGAGTGATAAAGAAAATATTTTGCAAACAGCTGTACAATCCAGAAAATATTTGCATGAAAGTAACTTGAGCGGCACATATCTATGACATTCGAAGAAAATGATGTTTCGGAACCCGAAGCAGGGAAAAACATAGTAAAAAGTAGACGAATCCAAATTCCGCGAACAGTGGATTGGCGCCATTGACAAAATTTTTGTTACGTTATTTTAACTGTTCATTGAGGATGAAGTCACCGTTCTTAGAAATATGCTTGAAAATCTCCAGCTTTTCGAGTACATCGAGCCTATGACCATCCTTTTCTCTGTGTAAAATGAAAATTTCTTGAATGTTTATCGGTTTGTGTCCGGAAATTAGCAGACGGTTAGCAAAAGTGGAATTGTTTACATTAACGGCTCTTCTTCCCAACGAATGCACCTTGTACCTGACCCTAAAAAACCTTCCAGTCTGTTCTGTATAATAAACCGGACGAGTATCGCAAGCGATTTTATGCACTCCTGAATTGTGTATCGGAGCAAACGTGGACTTGAGATAGTGAATGAGATTTTTTTTTTTCAAGTTATTGTTTGTGGAAAATGGAACTTCGAATCCATATTTTTTAATCATAAGACGACGAATTTTATACGGAATAGGGCAAAAAATGGAATCGAGAAAACTCGTTACTGTCAGGAATAGCACTCTGCATAAAGTGGTCATTTTAGCGTCAGTTTTAACTTTGAAGATCTTGTCAACTAATGTGGAATCATGGCCGTTATTAACTGGAATAGTTTTTATTATGTTCATCTCTTCATTAAGCTTGTCAGGAGACAAAGGTATAGAGACTGCACGATGACTGGTTCAACAGAAAAAATACTTTCTTATGAGAATGACCGTGTACTAAACTAGTGGACACAATTTAGTCTGTATTAGTTTCTTTCCGAAAAATACCGAAAGAAAGTCTGTCGTTGTCAGTAGCACTACTGAGATCCAAGTAATTAAGCTGACGGTCATCATTTTCTAATTCACAAGTGATTTTTTCGTTAAGACCGTTAAAAATTTCAAACAAATTCTGAAGTTTTTCCCGGGAGCCACTGTAAATGATCCAAATGTCATCTACGCTACGTACAAAGCATATCAAAAATACAAAGATCAGCAGCTGAAAAAGTATTGAAGAATTTCGCTTCCACAAATTTATGAAATTATCGGCCAAGATGCCTGCCAATGGGTTTAAAGTTTCTAGGCCTTAGGGCCGATGGTATAATTTGCACTGAAAACGAAATAGTTGTATTTTACTCCTATTCTTAGCAACGAAATAGGTCAATGATTTGCTCATCAGAAATATCTTTTCTGAAAGTACGTAAGTTTCCTTCAACGACGTCAGTGGTTGTTTGAACAGGTTGAAACGTCCCCTTTGAAAATTAAGAATCACTGTGTGGGTAAACTTCTACGTTATTTGCTTTTCTAAAGTTGAGCAAAACCGAACGTACTCAGACATTTCTCTCTTTACTTATTCCGATCGTCACTAAACTGACATACCGCAACGCAATCTGACTTTGAATAATCCCTCCAATCTAATGCCCCTGACGAACAAAAACCTATATCTTTCATGAATCACTAACCTCACAAAAATCTTCGTTACTCGAACTACTGCAGTACAGCGAGTGCCAATACTGCCAGCTAAATAAAAGATTTTAACTACTGAAGGTACTAACTACTGATAGGCATAGTTAGCAAATGAATGAATAATGAATTTGATAGAGAAAAACGATGTATTTAACTTAATAGCGTTCAAATGTCATAATATATATAATTTTGTCACATTCAATTAAACAAATTTCCTTTTCCTGACGGACACACGTCAGATCATGCTCTCATAGTAACCTCTCGAAACTCTGGCATCTCTCTCCCTCCATCACCACTGCTGGCGGCTCACCTCCAACTCACAACGCTACGCGCTGTTCACATCCAACAACCCAACACTACATAAGCGAATATTCCAACAATGAGTCCAACCAGCCACAGACTGCACACAGTGCAGTCAGCGATCTTCATACAGAGCACTACGTGGCGTTACCAACATAGAAACCTAAACAGCCTACTTACAAGGTATGTTAACATATATTTTCCTAATATCTAGTGAAAGCAATTTAGTATCTTGGTCACACTGCAGCTCTTGATTTTGCGTATTGACGATAGAATAATTATTTGGAAAACAAAGGACATTTTTTATTTTTCGTGAAGAAACCTTGCTAGCTCATAATATGCAATGTTCACACTGTTTACAACCGGACGTATCGGGTGGTGATATTTATGTACTTTAAACTGGGAAAGCAGTTCTAGGGCCTGTGCATTGATATTAATAAGCTGATTTTCATGAAGCAGTTTGAGCAAATGTTAGCGCTGTTAACAGCAAGTCTGATTTCGGTTTGTATCATGGGGCCGGATCTACATCTAACTCCGGAACATATTCTCCACAAAAAATTGTAAAGTTTTATACACATATTCGTTTTGAGCAGCAATGAGTACAGCATTCCCCCTGTCAGACTTCGCTATAAGGACATTGTTTTCTTTTAGCTTGACATTAATATTTTTGATCAGATCATATTGACAGTTTTTAACTGCATGTTTCTAAGAAGTAGTACATACGTTATGAGCTACCCTCGTTTGTCCAGAAACGTTAGCTTTGTCACTGTCAGGACCTATTTTAAGATCTACACTCATATTTTCTACAACATTTTCATCGAAAAGTGCAGGCATTACATTGTGTTTAAGCCCTTTTTTCAATAAGGCAGTTTCTTGGCGTGTAAAATCTGTTTCAGTCTTATTCACATTATTGTTGAAAGATTTATGCGAAACATTGAGATATCTAATTGTGGTGTGCGTACTGTAAGACCTTCGGTACCCACACCATCAGATTATTTGACTTGTCGCTCTAAAGAAGTAGGCGAGTATCAGCAATATGTCTCTTGGTCTTATCGTGGCGTGTTTATCTTCTGCTGTTAGGTCAGACGATAGAAATGCCACTTGCACGCTTAGAGTAGCAGATTGACGGTGACCAACTTTAAACAAAACTTGATTAATTTTCACAAACATTTATTAAAATAATAAAAATCATAGAGATTACATAACTGGATTCTGGATGCTGTTTACAACTGACAATCTGAAGTTCCTTTGGTCTTGGTACGTTAATCTTATTCTCACATATCTCTGATACTTGACAAAGTGTCTATACATTTCTCTTCATGGCTATGTACAGGAATATGATAATCTTATTAGACGCATACTGAAACTTGACTACAGACTAATGCAGACTAATGCAGACAAATGCAGACTGACTAATCGGAGGTCTGTACACTCGTTATAATCTTTTTTTTTTTCTTCCTTTATTGGGTTTCGATTCCCCCTAAAGGGGGCGGGCTGGCAGCAGCTTATTACGCCGCTCTTCAGCCTACAGAATTTGTTTTAAAAAGATGAATATAATAAAAAATAATAACAGTTGGCGATAAAATCGGTGACTTAAAGGTAAAAATGGCAGAAAATTCTGGAGCATAAAACATAAAACACAGGTTTTTTTTCCGTTATAATCCCTCGCGCGTTCAGGTATCACTGCGCGAGTGTGATCCGCGATGAGAAAAGGTTCTACGTTAGCAGCAATCTCATTGGCTGCATTACATATTAATACACGGATCGGCGGAAGCAGAATTTGGTCCGTCCCTTAAGGCAGCGCCATCTCGTAGTGCGGAGACTGACGAGCGCTGCGCCTGCGCTATTGTGCTTAGCGGGGCGTGCTCTAGTGGGAAAGTAGTGTACGCGCTGACTACGCGGAACTATGTACACAACACTAATACGTAAAAAAAAAAATTATTAATATTTCAATTATCACTATCTGGCAATGTTCTAGGGCTGTGAGATGACCTTGAGATTCCTATTTTAGTGATGGCCGCTACAATAGGCACACTCGTTTCCCGTTCCAATGAAATTTTTTTTTGTCATCAGTTTTGTGACTTGTTTGATGGGACCCGCCACGAATTCCTCTCCTGTGCTAACCTCTTCATCTCAGAGTAGCACTTTCAACCTACGTCCTCAATTATTTGCTGGATGTAATCCAATCTCTCTCTCCTTTACAGTTTTTGCCCTTTTCAGATCCCTCTAGAACCATGGAAGTCATTTCCTCAAGTCTTAACAGATGTCCTATCATCCTGTCCCTACTCCTTATCAGTATTTCCCACATTCACTATGTGATGAAAAGAATCCGGACACCCGCAAAATGTTTTCATATTAGGTGCATTGTGGTGCCACCTTCAGCCAGGTACTCCAATTTCAGTGACCTCAGCAATCATTAGACATCGTGAGAGAGCAGAAGAGGGCGCTTCACGGAACTCACGGACTTCCAACGTGGTCAGGTGATTGGGTGTCACTTTTGTCATGCGTCTCTACGCGATATTTCCGCGCTTCTAAACATCCCTAAGTCCACTCTTTCCGATGTGATAGTGAAGTGGAAACTTGAAGGGACCCGTACAGCACAAAAGCGTACAGGCCGACCTCGGCTGTTGACTAACAGAAACCGCCGACAGTTGAGGAAGGTCGTAATATGTAAAAGGCAGACATCTACCCAGGCCATCACACAGGTATTCCAAACTGCATCCAGATCCACTGCAAGTACTATGACAGTTAGGCAGGAGGTGAGAAAATTTGGATTTCATGGTCTAGTGGCTGCTCATAAGCCATACATCACGCCAGCAAATGCCAAACGACGCCTCGTTTGGTGTAAGGAGCGTAAACGTTGGACGATTGAACTGTGGAAAAAGTTGTGTGGTGTGACGAATAACAGTACACAATGTGGCTATTCAATGGCGTGGTGCGGGTATGGTGAAAGTCTGGTGAACATCATCTGCCAGCGTCTGTAGTGCTAACAGTAAAATTCGGAGGCAGTGGTGTTATGGCGTGGTCACGATTTTCATGGAGGGGACTTACAGCCCTTATTGTTTTGCGTGGCACTATCACAGTACAGGCCTATATTAATATTTTACCTTCTTGCTTCCCACTGTTGAAGAGCAAGTCGGGGATGGCAATTGCATCTTTCAAAAAGATCGAGCAACTGTTCATAATGCACGCGGCCTGTGGCGGAGTGGTTACACGACAATGACATCCCTGTATTGGACTAGCCAGCACAGAGTACTGAACTGAATGCTATAGAACACCTTTGGGATGTTTTGGGTCGCCGAATTCGAGCCATGCTTCACCGACCGACATCAATACCTCTCCTCCGTGAAGAATGGGCTGCCATTCCCCAAGAAACGTTCCAGCCCCTGACTGAACGTAGGTCTGCGAGAGTGTATGCTGTCATCAAGTCTAAGGGTGGGCCAACTCTATGTCGAATTGCAGCATCACCGATGGAGGGCGTCACGAACTAGTGAGTCATTTTCAGCCCGGTGTCCGTATATTTTTGATCACATATTATATTTGTTTCGTCTCCGATTCTGCGCAGAACCTCCTCATTCCTGACATTATCAGTCCACCTAAATTTCACTATTCATCTGTAGCACCACACCACAAATACTTCCAATCTTTTCTGTTCCGGTTTCTCCACAGTGAATGTTTCACTACCATACAATGCTGTACTCCAGACGTACTTTAAAGCCTAAGTTTAATACTAGTAAGTAGCAGAAAACCCTGACTTCCACCTTCTTTGTGACCATCAGTCCTACTATTTTTCATTACCTTCGTATTTCTTCGATTTCTCTCAATCCATACTCTGTACTCATTAGACTCTTCATTCCGTTCAGCAGATCATGTTACTTTTACTTTCAGTGAGGATAAAAATGTCGTCAGCGAATGGTACCATTGATATCCTTTCACCATTAATTTTAATTGCGCTCCTGAATCTTTCTTTTAATTCCATCATTGCTTCTTCGATGTACAGATTGAACATTAGGAGGGAAATACTGTATCCCTGTCTTACACCCTTTTTAATACGGAAACTTCGTTCTTGGTCGTCCAGTCTTACTGTTCCCTCTTGGCTGTTGTACATATTGTGTATGACCAGTCTCTCCTTATAGCTTACCCTTATTTTTCTCAGAATTTCGAACATCTTGCACCATTTTACATTGTCGATCGCTTTTTCCAGGTCGACAAATCCTATGAACGTGTCTTGATTTTTCTTTAGTCTTGCTTCCATTATTGAGCCAAACTGATCGTCATCTAGAGCATCTTCAATTTTGTTTTCCAATCTTCTGTACATTATCCTTATCAGCAACTTGGATGCGGTAATTCTCCCACTTGGCAGCTCTTGCTGTCTTCGGAATTTTGTGGATGATGCTTTTTCGAAAGTCAGACTATATGTCGCCAAAATCGTACATTCTACACGCCAAGTGAATAGTCGTTTAGTTTCCCCTTCCGCCAATAATTTTAGAAATTCTGCTGGAATGTTATCTATCCTTTCTGCCTTGTTTGATCTTAAGTCCTCCAAACCTCTTTTAAATTATGATTCTAATAATGGATGAACTATCTCATCTAAATCGACTCATGTTTTCTTCTTCTATCACGCCCGACAAATCTTCCCACTCATAGAGGCTTTCAGTGTGTTCTTTCCATCCATCCATTCTCTCCTCTGCATTTAACAGTGTAATTCCCGTCTTAATCTGCCAGGAAGTTTCAGTGTCACCGAAACTTGTTTTGACTTTCCTGTATGCTGAGTCTGTACTTCCGACAATCATTTCTTTTTCGAAGTCTCCACATTTTTCCTGCACCCATTTCGTCTTAGCTTCCCCGCACTTCCTATTTATTTCATTTCTCAGCGACTTGTGTCCCTCTATTCCTGATTTTCCCGGAACATTTTTGTGCTTCCTCCTCTCATCGATTAATTGAAGTATTTCTTTTCTTACCCATGGTTTCTTCGCAGTTACCTTCTTTGTACCTATGTTTTCCGTCCCAAAGAATGTGATGGCCCTTTTTAGAGATGTCCATTCGTCTTCAACTGTACTGCCTACTGAAATATTCCTTATTTCTGTATCTTTAGCCTTAGAGAACTTCAATCGTACCTCGTCATTCCTTAGTACACCCATATCCCATTTATTTGCGTATTGATTCATCCTAATGTCTTCTGCCAACTCTGCATCACTACTGTATTGTGATCTGAGTGCATGTCTGCTTCTGGGTGCGTCTTACAATCCAGTATCTGATTTCGAAATCTGTCTGACCATGATGTAATCTAACTGAAATCTTCCCGTATCACCGGGCCTCTTCCAAGTATAGCTCCTCCTCCTGTGATTCATGAAAGGCTATTCGCTGTTACTAGCTGAAACTTGTTACAGAACTCAGTTAGTCTTTCTCCTCTCTCATTTCTTGTCCCAAGCCCATATTCTGTAACCCTTTCTTCTACTCCTTCCCCTACAACTGCATTTCAGTCTCCCATACCTATTAGATTTTCATATACCTTTACATACTCTATTACCCTTTCAATATCCTCATACACTTTCTCTATCTGTTCATCTTCAGCTCGCGACGTCGGTATGTATACCTGAACTACCGTTGTTGATGTTGGTTTGCTGTCGATTCTGATAAAAACAACCCTATCACTGAACTGTTCACAGTGAGACACTCTCTTCCCTACCTTACTATTGTCGGCCGCTGTGGCCGAGCGGTTCTAGTCGCTTCAGTCCGGTAACGCGCTGCTGCTACGGTTTCAGGTTCGAATCCTGCCTCAGGCATGGATGTGTGTGCTGTCTTTAGGCTAGTTAGGTTTAAGTAGTTCTAAGTTCTAGGGGACTGATGACCTCAGAAGTTAAGCACCCTTGTGCTCAGAGCCATTTGAACCATCTTCATAAAGAATCCTACTTCCGTTATATCATTTTCTACTACTGTTGATATTACCCTTTACTCATCTGAAATCCTTACCTTCTTTCCACTTCACTTCACTGACCCCTGGGCTTTTGCATTTTCTAGTTTGTATACCACGTTCGAGTTTCTCACATTCCAGTCCCCGACTCGTAGAACGTTATCTTTCGTTTGATTATTCTTTTTCTCATGGTAAATACATAGAGTACAATGGTAAATACATAAAGTACAGAGTCGATCGCGGTCCTCTGGTTTGGAGCCGTGTGGAGGGTCTAAACCAGAGGCTCAGACGACTCTGCGACTATAATGGTTGCAAATTCATCGACCTCCGTTATTGGGTGGAGAACTGTAGGGCCCCCCTAGACAGGTCAGGCATGCACTACACACCGGAAGCAGCTACTAGGGTAGCAGAGTACGTGTGGCGTGCACACGGGGGTTTTTTAGGTTAGAGGGACCCCCCCCTTGGGCGAAACGATAAAATACCTGACGGCTTACCAGAGAGGACATTATCATCGTTGATAAAGAACGTCCGTCCTCAGAGACCAAAAACAGGAAAAGTTAACGTAATATTGGTAAACTGCAGGAGTATCCAGGGCAAGGTTCCTGAATTAGTATCTCTTATTGAAGGAAATAGTGCGCATATAGTATTAGGAACGGAAAGTTGGTTAAAACCGGAAGTGAACAGTAACGAAATCCTAGACACAGAATGGAATATATACCGCAAGGATAGGATAAACGCCAATGGTGGAGGAGTATTTATAGCAGTAAAGAATTCAATAATATCCAGTGAAGTCATTAGCGAATGCGAATGTGAAATAATCTGGGTTAAGCTAAGTATCAAAGGTGGGTCAGATATGATAGTCGGATGCTTCTATAGACCACCTGCATCAGCAACCGTAGTAGTTGAGCGCCTCAGAGAGAACCTGCAGAACGTCGTGAAGAAGTTTCGTGATCATACTATTGTAATAGGGGGAGACTTCAATCTACCAGGTATAGAATGGGATAGTCACACAATCAGAACTGGAGCCAGGGACAGAGACTCTTGTGACATTATCCTGACTGCCTTGTCCGAGAATTACTTCGAGCAGATAGTTAGAGAACCAACTCGTAAAGCTAACGTTTTAGACCTCATAGCAACAAATAGACCGGAACTTTTCGACTCCGTGAATGTAGAAGAGGGTATCAGTGATCATAAGTCAGTGGTTGCATCAATGACTACAAGTGTAATAAGAAATGCCAAGAAAGGAAGGAAAATATATTTGCTTAACAAGAGTGATAGGGCACAAATCGCAGAATATCTGAGTGACCACCATCAAACGTTCATTTCTGAGGAAGAGGATGTGGAACAAAAATGGAAAAAATTCAGAAACATCGTCCAGTACGCCTTAGATAAGTTCGTACCGACTAAGGTCCAAAGCGAGGGGAAAGATCCACCGTGGTATAACAATCATGTACGAAAGGTACTACGGAAACAAAGAAAGCTTCATCATAGGTTTAAGAGTAGTCGAATCATAGCTGATAAGGAAGAGCTGAACGAAGCGAAAAAGAGCGTAAAGAGAGCAATGAGAGAAGCATTCAACGAATTCGAACATAAAACATTGGCAAACAATCTAAACAAGAACCCTAAAAAGTTTTGGTCATATGTAAAATCGGTAAGCGGATCTAAATCCCCTATTCAGTCACTCGTTGACCACGATGGCACCGAAACAGAGGACGACCGAAGAAAGGCAGAAATACTGAATTCAGTGTTCCGAAACTGTTTCACTGCGGAAAATCGTAACACGGTCCCTGACTTCAGCCGTCGCACGGACGCCAAAATGGAAAATATTGAAATAAACGATATCGGAATTGAAAAACAACTGCTATCACTTAGTAGCGGAAAAGCATCCGGACCAGACGAGATACCCTTAAGATTCTACAGTGATTATGCTAAAGAACTTGCCCCCTTTCTATCAGCAATTTATCGTAGATCGCTGGAAGAACGTAAAGTACCTAGCGACTGGAAGAAAGCGCAGGTCGTTCCCATTTTGAAGAAGGGTCATAAATCAGATGCGAATAATTATAGGCCTATTTCGCTTACGTCAATCTGTTGTAGAATAATGGAACATGTTTTGTGTTCTCGTATTATGACGTTCTTAGATAATACAAATCTCCTTCATCATAACCAACATGGATTCCGCAAACAGAGATCATGTGAAACTCAGCTCGCCCTATTTGCCCAAGAAATTCACAGTGCCGTAGACACTGGCGAGCAGATTGATGCCGTATTCCTGGACTTCAGGAAGGCATTTGATACGGTTCCGCACTTACGTTTAGTGAAAAAAATACGAGCTTACGGAATATCGGACCAGGTTTGTGATTGGATTCAGGATTTCCTAGAAGAAAGAACACAACATGTCATTCTTAACGGTTCAAAATCTGCAGATGTAGAGGTAATTTCGGGAGTACCGCAAGGAAGCGTGATAGGACCTTTATTGTTTACAATATACATAAATGACTTAGTTGACAACATCGGTAGCTCCGTGAGGCTATTTGCAGATGACACGGTTGTCTACAAGAAAGTAGCAACATCAGAAGACTCGTACGTACTCCAGGAAGACCTGCAGAGGATTAATGCATGGTGCGACAGCTGGCAGCTTTCCCTAAACGTAGATAAATGTAATATAATGCGCATACATGGGGGCAGAAATCCATTCCAGTACGATTATGCCATAGGTGGTAAATCATTGGAAGCGGTAACGACCGTAAAATACTTAGGAGTTACTATCCGGAGCGATCTGAAGTGGAATGATCACATAAAACAAATAGTGGGAAAAGCAGGCGCCAGGTTGAGATTCATAGGAAGAATTCTAAGAAAATGTGACTCATCGACGAAAGAAGTAGCTTACAAAACGCTTGTTCGTCCGATTCTTGAGTATTGCTCATCAGTATGGGACCCTTACCAGGTTGGATTAATAGAAGAGATAGACATGATCCAGCGAAAAGCAGCGCGATTCGTCATGGGGACATTTAGTCAGCGCGAGAGCGTTACGGAGATGCTGAACAAGCTCCAGTGGCGGACACTTCAAGAAAGGCGTTACGCAATACGGAGAGGTTTATTATCGAAATTACGAGAGAGCACATTCCGGGAAGAGATGGGCAACATATTACTACCGCCGACATATATCTCGCGTAATGATCACAACGAAAAGATCCGAGAAATTAGAGCAAATACGGAGACTTACAAGCAGTCGTTCTTCCCACGCACAATTCGTGAATGGAACAGGGAAGGGGGGATCAGATAGTGGTACAATAAGTACCCTCCGCCACACACCGTAAGGTGGCTCGCGGAGTATAGATGTAGATGTAGATATCAAAATTGAAATCGGGCGTTTGCGATAAAAGCTTGAGACCAGCTGCGTGATCATGCCTGTCAAGTAGATTCACATGTCAGTTGTATCTCACGTCTGTTTCACTCCCTCTATTTTCGTAATTTTCCTTACTATCGCCAGGTGGTGCCAGGTGGTCTCCCTCTCCACCGCCGCAGCATCGTGCCTCGCCCAGCAGAGGCCAGCTGGCCTCTCGGGCCGCGCAGCGCAGCGCACTACATTCGTCCGTCCGTCCGTCGCTCCCGCAACCCCTAGCAGCGAGTGGCCGAGCGCCCGCGTCGCAGCTCTGACGTAACGACAGCGCCCCGCCGTCGACCTGGCCGTAATTTCATTCCGGCCAGCCGCCCCTGCGCTGCGCCACGCCGGCGGCAGAAAGGCGCCCTGGCCGGCTACACGCGTTAATTCGGTTTAGCGCCCAGTTTTCCGGCCGGGGATTGTTTCCAGACTGCCGCCGCATACAAATGGCGTCTCTCGTGTGCGCGGCCACTCTGCGCCCTCGGCCGCAGTCGGGGGGAAAACCTGCGATAGTGGACGCGGGCCAAGTGTATTCCGCACGTGGCCTCTCCTGCTGAACCAGCTCCGTGCCAAGTTCTCTACATCTGTTCTTCAGTCGGTATCCACGCTGCCGACGGCTGTCGTTAACAAACAGTGCTGAATGTTTAAGATATTTTCCTGTGTGGGGAGGGTGTGACGTTCATCAGCCGTTAAGTAATTAAGAAAAACACTTATTGTCCATCTGTTCTTTTTACTTGTACCTTAATATCGGCCGGTTCCGGTTCTGGATTATTTTCGCTGGATATCTACCGGGACCACAAAATGGAACAAGTCATCCAAAGAAACAGATACAAAATTCGTATTAATTACATAAGCATAAGCTCTTCATGAATACTTACAGGGTAAAAGTACATCTGGTAAATACGATCATTTTCTTTCCCGACTGATGGAAAGTCTAAAACATCATAACAGGTATAAGAATGATTCTATTTACAGAGTGTAAATTTTAAGTTGACAAACCAGAATAACCCGAAAAATAAGCTTCGCATGAAAAAAAAGTATAGAATCCAAAGTTGATTACTTTCGAGAGGGACATCTGCTGGTACTAAAAGTTGCCCGCCACCCTAGCCCCCTGGGGGAGGGGCGGGAGGCAACTTTAAAATTTAAAATGAGAATCCCCATTTTTTAATGCACAATCAGATTCTACATAAAAAAACTACGTACATTTTTTCTTAAACGTTTGTTTTGATTCTTCGTAGTTGGCGCTGTAATTCAAGAAAATCCAAGTTCTCACTTTTTGCGTGGAAAATGGTTACGGATAAAAAAAATACTTATTTACTTCGTAAATTTTGATTCGCTAAAACTAAAACTCTCCCTGGTGGGAATCCTGAACACTCGAACGGAGGACATCGAAGCAATTCAGAGGCGGACTACTAGATTTGTTACAGGAAGATTCGATCGACACGCCAGTATTACGGAGATTCATGTTGAAATCAATTGGTAATCCCTGGACAGAACACGATGCTTGTTTCCACGAGGCACTATTGTAGAAATTATGAGAACTGGCATTTTTGGGCCGAATGCAGTTCTACTGCCACCAGCGTAATTTTGCGTAAGGACCATAAAGATATGCGAAAAATTTGGGATCCTACGGAGGCTTTTGGAGAATCGGTTTTTCCTCGCTCTTGCTGCCGGTGGAATAACAGAGGAAATTGTTAGTAGTGTCACCAAGGTTTCCTCCGCCAAGAATCGTGTGGTGGTTTGCGGACTGTGTATGTAGATATACATATTAACTACATTGTGTGGCATAAGTAGCAGATTACCAATTGATTGGCTATGTTAAGAGCAGGGATATCCAGGCACATCAGTGGATATGGAAAGTAAGAATTTTGAACCCGTCGCGTTCCAGACTGAGTGCAGTAAGTGAGGGTAAACTGCGCTCACTAGTCTCAGCAATGGTTAACTTCCGAGTGGGGGGCAGAAGCTTTCGAGTTTTTGTAGAAACTGTACCTCACGTTAGCAGCAGCTACGGCGTCATACTTGGCCTAGCATTTCTGCATGCGCATCTCTCTAAACACGAAATGGAACAGTGCACAGTAGAGCTGCTAGGTATATCGATCCGTTCAGGTGCCGCTTCCGAGAAGACCAAGGCCAAGCCCTTAGCCTTCTAAACTTCATGTACGGAAGTTTAGAGTCGGCTCGCGAGATAAAATACCACAAGGTAGAAACTGTTGTCAACAGATGTGCGTGCAGACCAGCCAGTCGACACTCCATGTATAGTAAAGACATGAGCAAAAAATGAAGAACTAGGTAGGCACCTATGTTTGGTTCGACGTAATATACTTTACGCACTAGAGGTGTGTCGCAGACGTGTAGTTCCTGTCAGCACAGAACACGGTGTTTAGCGATCAAGGGATGTACTAATTGCCCATGTGGATATAGTAAAGGAAGAGGTTTGGATGAACTACTTTGTATGTTGTTGTTGTTGTGGTCTTCAGTCCTGAGACTGGTTTGATGCAGCTCTCCATGCTACTCTATCCTGTGCAAGCTTCTTCATCTCCCAGTAGCTACTGCATCCTACATCCTTCTGAATCTGTTTAGTGTGTTCATGTCTTGGTCTTCCTCTACGATTTTTACCCTCCACGGTGCCCTCCAATACTAAATTGGGGATCCCTTCATGCCTCAGAACATGTCCTACCAACCGATCCCTTCTTCTAGTCAAGTTGTGCCACAAACTCCTCTTCTCCCCAATCCTAATCAATACCTGCTCATTAGTTATATGATCTAACCATCTAATCTTCAGCATTCTTCTGTAGCACCACATTTCGAAAGCTTCTATTCTCTTCCTGTCCAAACTAGTTATCGTCCATGTTTCACTTCCATACGTGGCTACACTCCATACAAATACTTTCAGATACGATTTCCTGACACTTAAACCTATATTCGATGTTAACAAATTTCTCTTTTTCAGAAACGCTTTTCTTGCCATTGCCAGTCTACATTTTATATCCTCTCTACTTCGACCATCATCCGTTATTTTCCTCCCCAAATAGCAAAACTCCTTTACTACTCTAAGTGTCTCATTCCCTAACCTAATTCCCTCAACATCACCCGACTTAATTCGACTACATTCCATTATCCTCGTTTTGCTTTTGTTGATGTTCATCTTATATCCTCCCTTCAAGACACCATCTATTCCGTTCAACTGCTCTTCCAAATCCTTTGCTGTCTCTGACAGAATTACAATGTCATCGGCGAACCTCAAAGTTTTTATTTCTTCTCCATGGATTTTAATACCTACTCCGAATTTTTCTTTTGTTTCCTTCACTGCTTGCTCAATATACAGATTGAATAACGTCGGGGATAGGCTACAACCCTGTCTCACTCCCTTCCCAACCACCGCTTCTCTTTCATGCCCCTCGACTCTTATAACTGCCATCTGGTTTCTGTACAAACTGTAAATAGCCCTTCGCTCCCTGTATTTTACCCCTGCCACCTTCAGAATTTGAAAGAGAGTATTCCGGTCAACATTGTCAAAAGCTTTCTCTACAAATGCTAGAAATGTAGGTTTGCCTTTCCTTAATCTAGCTTCTAAGATAAGTCGTAGGGTCAGTATTGCCTCACGTGTTCCAATATTTCTACGGAATCCAAACTGATCTTCCCCGAGGTCAGCTTCTACCAGTTTTTCCATTCGTCTGTAGAGAATACGCGTTAGTATTTTGCATCAGTGACTTATTAAACTGATAGTTCGGTAATTTTCACATCTGTCGGCACCTGCTTTCTTTGGGATTGGAATTATTATATTCTTCTTGAAGTCTGAGGGTATTTCGCCTGTCTCGTACATCTTGCTCACCAGATGGTAGAGTTTTGTCAGGACTGGCTCTCCCAAGGCCGTCAGTAGTTCTAATGGAATGTTGTCTACTCCCGGAGCCTTGTTTCGACTCAGGTCTTTCAGTGCTCTGTGAAACTCTTCACGCAGTATCGTATCTCCCATTTCATCTTCATCTTCATCCACATCCTCTTCCATTTCCATAATATTGTCCTCAAGTACATCACCCTTGTATAGACCCTCTATATACTCCTTCCACCTTTCTGTTTTCCCTTCTTTGCTTAGAACTGGGTTTCCACCTGAGCTCTTGATATTCATACAAGTGGTTCTCTTTTCTCCAAAGGTCTCTTTAATTTTCCTGTAGGCAGTATCTATCTTACCCCTAGTGAGATAAGCGTCTACATCCTTACATTTGTCCTTTAGCCATCCCTGCTTAGCCATTTTCCACTTCCTGTCGATCTAATTTTTGAGACGTTTGTATTCCGTTTTGGCTGCTTCATTTACTGCATATTTATATTTTCTTCTTTCATCAATTAAATTCAATATTTCTTCTGTTACCCGAGGATTTCTACTAGCCCTCGTCTTTTTACCTACTAGGTCCTCTCCTGCCTTCACTACTTCATCTCTCAAAGCAACCCATTCCTCTTCTACTGTATTTCTTTCCCCCATTCCTGTCAATTGTTCCCTTACGCTCTCCCTGAAACTCGGTACAACCTCTGGTTTAGTCAGTTTATTCAGGTCCCATCTCCTTAAATTCCCACCTTTTTGCAGTTTCTTCAGTTTTAGTCTACAGTTCATAACCAATAGATTGTGATCAGAGTCCACATCTGCCCCTGGAAATGTCTTACAATTTAAAACCTGGTTCCTAAATCTCTGTCTTACCATTATGTAATCTATCTGAAACCTGTCAGTATGTCCAGGCTTATTCCATGTACACATCCTTCATTTATGATTCTTGGACCAAGTGTTAGCTATGATTAAGTTGTGCTCTGTGGAAAATTCTATCACGCGGCTTCCTCTTTCATTTCTTTGCCCCTATCCGTATTCACGTACTACGTTTCCTTCTCTCCCTTTTCCTACTACTACTAAATTCCAGTCACCCATGACTATTAAATTTTCGTCTCCCTTCACTACCTGAATAATTTCTTTTATTTCATCATACATTTCTTCAATTTCTTCGACATCTGCAGAGCTAGTTGGCATATAAACTTGTACTACTGTAGTAGGCGTGGGCTTCGTGTCTATTTTGGCCACAATAAGGCGTTCACTATGCTGTTTGTAGTAGATTACTCGCACTCCTATTTTTTTATTCATTATTAAACCGACTCCTGCATTACCCTTATTTGCTTTTGTATTTATAACCCTGTATTCGCCTGACCAAAAGTCTTGTTCCTCCTGCCAGCGAACTTCACTCATTCCTACTATATCTAACTTTAACCTATCCATTTCCCTTTTGAAATTTTCTAACCTACTTGCTCGATGAAGGGATCTGACATTCCACGCTCCGATCCGTAGAACGCCAGTTTTTTTCTCCTGATAACAACGTCCTCCTGAGTAGTCCCCGCCCGGAGATCCAAATGGCGTACTATTTTACCCACGGAATATTTTACCCAAGAGGACGCTATCATCATTTAACCATACAGTAAAGGTGTAAGAAGAATCGAATCGGAGAAAACCTGCCAGTAAGGCCACACTGCGAAAGTGTCACATTTGCTCAGCAAGGGTAGCGGAAAACATGAGATATTGTTGATACGTTGTCCAGGGCTATTTAAGCCTCCTGTTCCACTGCATCAAACTCACATATCACAGCATACGATCACTACTGGCAACCATACCAAATTCCACATCACCTTCCACCTATAATGGAGAAATCTGCAAACTGGCAGTTCGGAGTGATCTTATTTCTCTGGTATATCTTGTAGGACATACGAACCAATATCCCCGATAGTATCAGCATCGACGCCTTATACTACGACTCTTCCTGGCAGCTCTATGATGCCTGTTAATGTGTTTGCCGCTACCGGTCTCCACACTAGTGCTACACTATGTGAGCAAAAGTGTCCGGACACCTGGCTGAAAACGACTTAGAAGTTCGTGGCGGCCTCCACCGGTAATGCTGGAATTAAATATGGTGTTTGGGTCATCCTTAGCCTTGATGACAGCTGCCACTCTCACAGGAATACGTTCAATCTGGTGCTGGAAGGTTTCTTGGGGAATGTCAGCCCTTTCTTCACGGAGTGCTGCACTGAGAAGAGGTATCGATGTCAGTCGGTGAATCCTGGCACGAAGTCGGCATTCCAAAAAATCCCAAAGGTTTTCTATAGCATTCAGATCAGGACTATGTGCAAGCCAGTACATTATAGCGATGTTATTGTCGTGCAACCACTCCACCACAGGCAGTGCATTATGAACAGGTGCTCGATCGTCTTGGAAGATGCAGTCGCCATCCCCGACTTGCTCTTCAACAGTGGGATGCAAGAATGTGCTATAAACATCAATGTAGCCCTGTGCTGTGATAGTGCCACGCAAAACAACAAGGGGTACAAGCCCCCTCCATGATAAACACGACCACACCATAACACCACTGCCTCCGAATTTTACTGTTTTTCTGTTCGCACTACACACGCTGGCATATGACGTTCACCGGGCATTCGCCATACCCACACCCTGCCATCGGATCGCCACATTGTGTACCGTGATTTGTCAGTCCACACAACGTGTTTCCACGTTTCAATCGTCCAGTGTTTAAGCGCCTTACACCAAGCGATGCGTCGTTTGGCTTTTACCAGCGCGATTTGTGGCTTGTGAGCAGCCGCTCGACCACGAAATTCAAATTTTGTCACCCCCCGCAGTGTGGTACTTGCAGTGGATCCTAATGTACTTTGGAATTCCTGTGTGATGGAGTGGCTAGATGTCTGCCTATTACACATTACAATCCTATTCAACTCTCCGCGGTCTCTGTCAGCTGAGGTCGGTCTGTACGCTTTTGTGCTGTTCGTACCCCTTCACGTTTCCACTTCTCTATCACATCGGGAACAGTGGACCTAGGGATGTTTAGGAGTGTGGAAATCTCGAGTACAGACGTATGACGCAAGTGGCAGCCAGTCACCTGACCACGTTCGAACTCCATGAGTTCCACGGAGCGCCCCATTCTGCTCCCTCACGATGTCTAATTACTACTGAGGTCGCTGATATGGAGTTCCTGTCAGTAGGTGGCAGTAAAACGCAGCTAATATGATAAACGTATGTTTTTGGGGGTGTCCGGATAGTCTGATCACATAGCGTAGGTCGGTCGCTCGCACGATAGTTCATTACCCGGTGTAAGACGAGTCCGATGGCGATAACACAGCAACAAAGGGCATTTTGTCAGCATACAGAAGTGTATTTCAGTTTCAACCGTGAACCGTGATTTTTGTTACACCTTCTCCATGGTAAGGGGCGTACGGATTTGGCATTTTCACTATATGATTCCAGATTCACCTGATCTCTTGCGCTTCCCGTTCCACCAAATTTTGGTGCCTAGAACAACGCATTGCAACAGCAGTGAAGGCAGTAACACTAGAAATCCTCGCAAACGTATAGAACAAGTTTAACTATTGTCTAGATGTGGGTCGGATGATTGGAATATTGAACTTCTGTGAATGGAAAATGAAAATTATGATCGTAAGGTTAATTATAAAAGTTACCAGTAGGCTGTATGTGCGCGCGTATAAGAGACACAACTTGTAAAATAAAATGGTTGTTTGGAAAATAACGACTTTGTTGTCTTGTGCGTTAAAATTTAGCCCAGGTTTCCATTTTAAGTATGTAGAAGATATAATTTTGTGAAACAGGATGAACCTTTTTGAAATACATCCTAGCAGTCAACTCTGGCTTGGTTGACAAGGTAAACAAAAGGTTTGAGGTTCGATCGTCGATGGCGTTTGTTACATTATGATACGTTACGTGACAGTCACTTGCAGCAAAACGAATGGAAAACTGTTTCTCGCCTCTATGCAGGTCTGAAGCACTGTCTTCAAATGCTGCTGACCCTAGGTCGACTCCAGTGCCGTGATCAGCTTCACTAAGTTTCTCGGTTGAGGTTCCATGCCGTGATCAGCTTCACTAAGTTTCTCGGTTGAGGTTCCATGGCGCGAACAGACCGATCGAGGTGGTCCCACAGGTTTTCTATAGGGTTTAAACAGGGGGAATTTGGCGGCCAGGGAAGTACGGTAAACTCATCCACGTGCTCTTTGAAACCAAGCAAATCCACCGCGAACGGTATGACACTTTGCATTTCCTGCTGATACAGCACATCGTGCCGACGAAAAACGATCTTCATGCTTGGGTGTACAAGGTCCCCAAGGAGAAACGCTTACTTCTGTTGATCCAATGTTCCTTCCGGAATGAGGAGATAACCCAGTGAATTCCACGAAAACATTCCCTAGACCATAATGCGCCCTCAATTGTTGCAGGCGTTTTGCTTTCACAGGTTTCATGCATTATGCATCAGCGCCAATACGTCTCATGGTGCGTAAACGTTATTCATCTGTAAACACAACCTGTCCCACTTAGTAGACGTCTAACTGTGGGTGCTAACATAAAATTCCAACCTTCGTTGCCGACGGGCAGCAGTCAACATGTTTTCATGAACTAGGTGCCTGAACGGTCTTGAGGAGACTCTGCTGGCAGCTCCTTCGTTCACCTGGGTGGTGAGTTGCTCAATAGTGCCATGTATATTCATTTACCCATACACACCTCCACAGTCGTCGTACACCCTGTTATCTATGGCCCATGGTGCACTACAGCTCTCTCGGCGCCGGTTTTGGATGGCACCATTCTACCATGCACGGTATACTTTAACCACTTAGTCCTTTAGGAAATGCTTCCACCCTTGACCCGAAAGCCAATGATCATGTCCTTTTGGATGTCAGATAAATTACTCTACTCCAAATTGTGACAACGACTGCACTGTTTTTTCCGTGTCCCCCACCCCCCAAACTGCTAGTGCAGTCACCTGAGAGTTGTTACTGCAGGTTGACGTAGAACATAGGACTTGATCACATTAATGTGACGTGACCGTGTCGTCTGACAGCAGTATCACGGTGAAAAAAATTAGTGCAGAGGCAAACACAACCAATGAGCGCTACTGCATACCGAGACCAAACTATCCTCGGCAACAATGTGGGTTATGTCTGATCCAAACACTTTGTGTAGACACACCTCAGTCAACACTCCATCCATCACTGCGTGATAATACAAAACGAGACCACTTTATCTGAAATTTTTCATAGTTCTATGTCATTTCTATCTAGCAAGGTGCCATACCGTTCAGCAAGTGTTCTGAAAATAAAACGCAATATTTGGGTTGCCTTTACCTCAATTTCTATTTGATGATTGCAATTTAGTTTTCGAAACAAGCCCCCTTTGAAATTTTCGAGGTCCTATGTCATTTCTATCTAGTAGCCTTTTCGTGCAGCACGTATTCTGCAAATAAAATGTAATTTTTTGTTAGCCTTCCCCACAGTTTCTATTTGATGCTTTCAAACTAATTTTCTTCGTAATTGTAATCCCTACGTAGTAGAATCTACAATCTTAACATTAATTTCCGTTACCGCCTAACCGAAATTAAACTGTTTCTCTGTAGTACTCATGTGGAGGACCTACACTTTCATTATTCAATATCAGTTACCACTTTTTGCATCACACAGATAAGTTATTAAATCTGTTTTAATTCGTATTGCTCCTTTGATGACTTTACTTGACAATAAACAGCAGAATAAGCAAATATTAAGAGGGTTGTTCACATTGTCTTCCAATCGGTTTCGTACATAAAAAGCACCAAAGGGTATTCCTTGGGATATCACTTCCGTATCATTCGGTGATATTCAATCAGTACTACGAACTGTGTCCATTCAGACTGTAAATCACGAAATCAGTCGCACAAGTGAGACAAATAGTTTGTTTAGAAGCTGCTTGTGATGGACGGCGTCAAGGAAATGTGGAATCACCTGGAGAACCCCTGTTGATAGCACTCATTACTTCGTTTCAGTAGAGGGCCTGTAGTCTTTTACAAGAACGATATTTTCTAAATCCGTGCCAAGTATAAAAAGGTCACTTTTTTGAAGATAATTCATAATGTTCGAACACATGTTCCAGAATAATGATGCAAGTTAATGCCAGGGATATCACACAAGGTATATCTTGAAAAGTGGTACTGGCCTTTCATTTCAGTAGTGTACGTGTAGATTGTTTAAAAAACCACAAACATGGCTTTGAAGTCTAAGTTTGCGAGTCTTACTAGACACATGAAAGGATTTCACATGTTGTCTTCTTTGTTCGAAGAAGTACGAGAAGCAACTGTAACAAAGACATTATCAGTAGCAAATATCTTTCTTCGAAAAATAAGAAACGAAATGTGATACGAATAAGCAAGAATTTATTTACTTTACATGCGTCAATATCTAACAGTTAACAGTCGCCGTTTTCTATCAAAAGAAGCTAACGATAGAAAATATATTGGAAACATGATAATATAAATACAGTTGAACTAACATTGTGAAACTATGAAATCATAACCTAGTATTTATAACACACACTCGGGGACGCTATGCACTCTTTCCGTATACCTTAGTTTGTTTTTATAGTTACTTTAAAAGCACCGGCTATTTCTGTATTATTGTGGATATTTCTATTACGTAGGTCAGATATAACTGACATTTATTTCAGTAAACAGGACAATTTTCGTCGTTTATGAAATTCATTAATGTATTGCGTTCAGAAGGAAATTAGTTTCCTTATACTTTTTCAGTTGTTTGATGATTATGTGACACACTGTGAGATTGATTTAATGGTGCTGGCTCTTATGGCTTATGGCAATTCGGAATGACGACAAGTTCTCGGGCTTACAGCTGTGAGTAGTCATCAAGCATGCGCAAAGTTTATATGAATTCTACCATTTTCATCTTCTAGTAACGTACCAATATTATCCACGGCGATGCTTGCTCTCATTTCTGAACCTTTGTCTTGATAATATTGTGTGAATTATCGACAGGTGAATCCTAGCTTTGAGTTGGTTGTCCCTCGACTTGTACATCTTCCGTGCTGTTTATTATTGTGTCGTTTCCTTGCCTTCTGCCGGCCGCGGTGGTCGTGCGGTTCTGGCACTGCAGTCCGGAACCGCGTGACTGCTACGGTCGCAGTTTCGAATCCTGCCTCGGGCATGGGTGTGTGTGATGTCTTTAGGTTAGTTAGGTTTAAGTAGTTCTAAGTTCTAGGGGACTTATGACCTACGATGTTGAGTCCCATAGTGCTCGGAGCCATTTGAACCACTTGAACCTTGCCTTCTGGGTGTTCCACCAGGCCTGTTACGACAAGTTTTGCCGCGCACTACACACTTTTCTATGAAACTCTCTGCAGATGATGTGTATGTCTCGACGGAAGGTTTACTTGTTAAAACAGGGCTCGTTTTAATTTTTCAGTATCGTTCTCGTTAATCAGATCGCATGTAACAGGAAACTTAAGAATATGTTCCAAAACGGCGCGCATAAGGGTGGGATTTTTCTGAAGCTCATAGCTCAGATTCCATTGATGATAAAAAGGTAGGGGTCAAGTATTTTGGTCAGCCCCTAGGGACCATTTGTACACCGAACTACCCTACAATACACGTCAAAGTATGAGTATTGTTCACTTCCTCCTGGTTAGGTAAGTGGAGCAAATCGGTTGCTTCTTTTTGCATTTGATATGGTCTGCGGTGGGCCTTAGGAGGTTTATCGAGGCATCATTGTTCATGGGTGGTTCCTCTGAAAACCTGAAAGAAATCGTTTTCTCCCCTTTTTTCATAACAAAATTGAGCGAAGAATCCCAAGCCGGCTATGCGCAAAAAATGGCAGATATTTTTACTATATATTCCGGAGATAACGATCCTGAACAGCCTTGGAAATTTTCATGATATTTTTATCTATTTCCGAGATACATAGTGTCAAAATTTCGCTACCTGTACACATAAAATACGCATTTAAATTCCAGTCTCAAGAGAAAACGTAGTTTATAAAGTGATGTAGCACATAGAAGTATGGCGTAAAGTTTCTCCGTTATTATAAGGGTTCTGGCACCCTGATGTTGTAATACTGAAGAACATGTAAAAATTTTGCCCATGTAAAATTCGGTTTGAGGTAAAATTAGTTTTGCGTTTTTTCGACTACACATAAGAAAACCGTCAAAATTTTAGGTGATCAATTCATTTATTTCCATATGAGTATCGTGTCCTACTGCATCAGGGAAAAGAATGAAAGAAAAGTTCCCCTTTCTTCGAAAGGCTCTGAACAGCGAGGCGCCAGATTCCTCCTCCTACTTTCTTCAGCACCTTTCAAATTATTCCCAGAAATCGTGGAATAAGACAATATTCGCCCTTCTTTGTGCTGAGAGAGAGAGAAGGAGGAAATGGCCATGAGGAAAAGACGGAAAAGTAATAAATACTGCATGGCAGTAGACAGTGCCTGCGGTATAGAAAGAGTGAAGGAGACAATGGCAGTGTGAGATAAGAAAAAGGACACAGTGGCAGTGGAATATAGTTGACAGTGACAGAACAGAGACAGGAAAAGAGTTGAGCCAGTGCCAGTAGTAGAGGAGTAAAGAGAAGGAGAAAGTGGATGTGGATGAGAGCTACTGATAATGAGAGACTCTATGACAATGTCAGCGAGGAAGACAGAGATGTTGACAGTGAAAAGAAATAGCAGCAATGGGATGAAATGTATGAGATGGGATCAGTAAGAGAGAGCAAGAGGGATTGAGCGACACTGAGAGGACTATAGTAATATGACAGAACGAAGGAGACTATGGCTGAGTTGGGCTGTTCGAGTGAGTGAGAATTGGCACGTGGGAGTTGATGGATGTGACCGACTTGCAGCGATGGAATAATGGCTATGAGCAAGCAACAGCTAACGGCTCATCTGGACGTTACAGCTGAGTTGGATGTTAAAAAGAACACGTATATCTTATCACGCCAGCATTTTCGGTAAAATTTTGAAGGCTCTAAGGCAGGTAGAATGAAGCTGCTGGTACCCCACTTTTCTTTCGAAGACTTTTAAATAAACAGGAATATATCTGCATTTTTTGTGCTCTAATAGCAGCATTGTTCCACCAGAGAATCCGATGACCAATGGATGCAAACTCGATCTTGACGTAAAATTAGCACAAAAGTCCCCATGAAACGTTCTCTATCCTACGGAGGGCACCGCTCATGCGCTGCCTAGTACAATCAGTAGCGCAAAGCAACAACACTATAAACCGCATTTAGATGATGATTCCGAGATGGAACTGCAACTCAGATTGAGAACTGAAGACTGAGCAGCAGAGTCTCAACCTCCACAATACCTCACAGCAGATTTCGTGGATATGTTGACGCCGGCCGGTGTGGCCGAGCGGTTCTAGGCGCTTCAGTCGGGAACCGCGTGGCCGCTACGGTCGCAGGTTAGAATTCTGCGATAGCATGGATGTGTGTGATATCTTTACGTTAGTTAGGTTTAAGAAGTTCTACGTTCTAGGGGACTGATGACCTCAGATGTTAAGTCCCATAGTGCTCAGAGCCATTTGAACCATTTGAATTTGATGTGTTGACGTCATGTTGGTCGACAAGGTTACAAGTTTACCGTTCCATGGAATACTGCAGACACTGATTCAAACAGATGAACTAGAGAGATGTCAACACAGCTAACGTCTATGTCACGTTAAACGCAAATCCTAGTTTTGCTGCCATCTTGGCCTATATTGCCTTCGCCCCTGCACTTGTAATAAAGATCCGTGTCATCTATATACACCACCAGGTGTATGTACTACGTCTATGAAAGCTCTACTGCACATTTCGCAAACGCCAGCGCTAATGGCCATTGCATCGATATTCCATCACATACATGTAAGTTTAGTGTATGTTTCTGGGGGCACATGTGTCAAAATCTTACCTTTGATGCTGGGAGATCTTGTGTAAGGAGTTCGTAAAAGCGCTAATTGTCTCGTACTGTCTCTTCTACCTGCGTCGCGTAATGGTGGAATCTTTTGAAGTAGTCGAATTAATCCATAACCTTTTCAATGGAACTTGATGGATAGTGACGAGTGTGCTTCACCATCACATCTTCTAATGAATAAATCCCTCTGCCTCGACGAGATCAAATAGACTTCCGATAGACATTGGTCAGCGTGGAAGGAAGCTGATGGGACTGCAGCTTTTGGAACATCGTGCATCTTTCTCTGAAAGGTGGGTAGTAATGAACATCACGTGCATGCGTGCTGTTAGATACGCGTCAGTCTCGAGTTCGGTGTCAGAGTTAGTCTCTAAATTGTCATCTATTGTGGGCCACAATTCGAGACCATGACTCACCTATCTGTTATGGCGGCCAGCTTCTCTTCTGCTTGATTGAGTGAGACTGGTGTGATGTGGTTGTCTTGATGGTTTTCTCGTGGAAGTGAGGAAATCATTCACCAAGACATGGAATCGGGATCTGAAGCGCCACGAACCAGCGTGAAGTTCTTGGTAAAACCCTATAATTGTGCATCGGCTTCGGTACTCGGCTTACTGTTCGTTCGTCAGTGTACTCTAGCGATCCTGTCCACATTCACCAGTTGCTTGAGAATTGCTCGATAATTCAGTTGAACACTGATTTAACGGAAGGGCTTCACCTAAGTTTCCCCACGGCAAAACTGGTTATTCTCTGTAATGGAGCGTAGAGTGATTGAGGGAGACGATGGATAATTGGACATAACACGCCAATACCCGCCAGAGCAGCCGTCTGGTTGCGTCCAACACGCCGCTTGTGAAGCAATGTACTGGTTCCTCAGTCCCGATGTCCTGTGTCTCTCGAGATAGGGTTATCTTACTTCTCCTTCTTTGCGTTAATATCACATACTTGCGTCATACAGAAACTGAAGACGAATAATCTCTGTAAGTACATCATTAAACAGGAAGGTTTTAGGACCTCGGCTGTTCGATTAAGATCTCAAATCACCATCACAACACAACACTTCTAGACGAATTATCATTGAAGGCATCGCTGTCTTTGAAAGAAATCTACGGATACCAGTGACTGTATACTGGACCCTGTTTCAGTTGTAGAAGTGGTGGGATTCTTCCTAAACGTCGCTTAGGGGGCCTAAATGTGAGGTAATGTAACACTGAAACTGGTAGCAAAAATTAAATAAAACTGGAGGTATAGACAGCTGAAGGTTTTGTGATATGACATTTTATGAAGACGAGTAAGCTATGGACCAAGAATAACACGTTTCATGCCTCAGCGTTGGTTTATAATGGCATTAATTTGCCAACAGTCATATCCACCACATCTACCCGGCCATATCTTGGGGAACTGTTGGTACAATGTGGCCACACACTACCGCATATTCTTGATCAACGACTCTAAGGATATACATATATATATATATATATCATTGTAATTGGTTGTTCCACTCGGTATTGTTGGCATTCAAGTCATTCTTAGGACGGGAAGAGCCAAGGGTATGTGGACACATATATGATAGTACCATTATCTGGCATGATACAGTAGGTAGCATGTTGGCATTCAAGTCATTCTTAGGACGGGAAGAGCCAAGGGTATGTGGACACATATATGATAGTACCATTATCTGGCATGATACAGTAGGTAGCATGCATTTAGAAAGGTCTTGGATAGAGACCTTGCTTCATGTGTGCCTCATATAAAATGCAAACGAATGCGTTCTTTGAGCATTAATTTGCCATAGGTGTATGTAATAGGCATTCAACGCAGTAAAAGCCATTTCAGTAACCGTCCATGACAGCTAGCTGCTTTTCTTGGTGGTGAGCTAAGAGACCAGTTCTTACAGCAGAGAGAATCATCTGCTGTACACTCTACAGTCATGATTTTTCTTATGATAAGCGACATTCTGTCACCTTAGCAGTTAAATTAATTATTAGAGGAGACTGGATAGCAAGTGTGGAGAATGAGAGTTTTAAAATATTGGTTGTTCATTATTGAAGCAAAGTCCCAGATCTGATGTTCCTGCTAGAAAACAATGTCGTTTATATAATGATACATGGTGGCAATTACTGAAGTACATGAAATACAATCATCATAACTTCTGAAGGGTTTTCGTTTGACGTTCAAACTGCGCGGTTGGCTGCGGGGTATGATGGGAGTCTCTTCAACATCAACGGGTGACTGTGTGGTGTGCACTATCCAGTCACGAATTAATTGATGCGATATTCCTTGATGACACGATGACTACCGAACGGTACGCGAAGGTTTTGGAAGATGATTTCATCCCCATTATCCAAAGCGACCCTGAGATCCACACGACGTGGTTCATGCAAGACGGAGCTCGACTCCGTCGAAGCTGGAGAGTGTTCGATGTCCTGGAGAAGCGCTTTTGGGGCCGCACTCTGGCTCCGGGGTACCCAGAGGCCACTCGATTGGCTGCCATATTCTCCGCATCTGAACACACGTGACTCCTTTTCGTGGGGGCTATATTAAAGACAAGGTGTACAGCAGTAACCCCAAAACCACTGCTAAGCTGAGAACAGCCAATCAAGATGTCATTGACCTCGGGTCATACAAAATTTCGCTATTCGTCTGCGTCACTTCATCGCCAATAATGGCAAGCACATCGAACATGTCATAACCTAAATCCGAATGTCTGTAGTGACGTTTACATCTTGAATAGAGTGTGTGCACGATGTAGTTTGTAACTAATTTACTTTTCTTTTCATATAGTTCAAAAATTGTCCCGCTGTAGGAATTGACTTTTGAAATGTAAAGTATGGAAAGATAGATTACACTTCACTGCAGGAGATGTTGTATCTACAATCAGAGTAATAGATTTAATGAGGTTCAGAATGAAACCGACTCAGCACTAATAAGGACAATACTAACAGACGTCGAGGTCTGATGGTTGAATGCTTCCACCGTCCACCAGATTCAGAAAAATGGATCGTAGAGTTACTGAAAGACAGTTTGAGGTAGATGGTAAGTAAACTACTGGAGCATATGGTGATAGTATGGGGCCAACTAACCAGCTCAGTATCGAATGAGAAAACTGCTTACACGTTACGGTTGTAAGGACAAAAAATGTTGTAAAGACATAATGAAATATTTTTAAGTCAGATATTCTCTTCCATACAGTCATCACTAGGACAACTGTTTGTTACTACAGAAACAGGTCATCACGAAAGGTAATATAGTGTTAATATTTGGTCTAGCTCGCTATCGCTAACAATCTACTTGAAAGACGAAAAGAGACCGTATTATTCAAAAACGTAGAACAATTGTCGTTAAAGCTCTAAGACTTTGGAAACCACGATTTGGCTAAATATTTACTAAGTAAATTAGCAAAAGGGATGACATACTTAGTGTAACAGAACCATTCGGAGGATGATAACACAGAGCACAATGCTTTCGCTACAAAACAGACTGCAGAGAATCTAACAGAGAAATTCCCAGCTTGTGCAACCGTAAGAGGGCCTGTGCATGAAGTCTATAAATTTCATTTAGATTACGTAACAAAGTCAACCGGAAAATCTTAAGAGTTTCTATTCGTGTACAGGGTGGTCAGAAAGAGTCTGAAAAGTTTATAAGGATGTTGCAACATAGTTTCCGCTGAGAAATAATTGTCAAGAACAGAAATTCGATACATTGCGTCATTTTCAAGCTAATTAGCATTCAAGTTAGCCTGTCAGGCTCTTGCGTGCTCGAATTCAAGCTCCCCGACAAATACGAGGGCTATTCGGAAAGTAAGGAACGATAGGTCACGAAGTAGAAACCACAGTGAAAATCCAAACTGTTTTATTTGCGACAGTTAGCTACAACTTCCAGCTACTTACCTCCATAGTCGCAGATCCAACTTAGACGTTTGTCGTAGCGTTGTACCAACTTTACAGTACCCTCGTTATAGAAGGCAGCCGCCAAGGCTCTCCGCCAATTCTCTATGCTGGCCTACAGCCTGTTGTCTGTACCAAACTGTTGTCTTCATAGCCAGCGATTCATGTGAGCAGAGGTGAAACTCAGAGGGAGACAATTACGGGCTGTGTTGTGGGTAATCAAACATTTCAGACTGAAAACGATGGAGGAGCATCTTCATTGCCCCTGCAGAATGCAGCTGAGAATTGTCTTGAAAAAGAAACCGCACGACATGTATGTAATGTTGGCTGCATAGCTTCAGGCGAAATATCTCACCAGGCCCTCGTACTAGGAGGGAGACACTATTGTTCTAGGTATCTTTATGCGCTCCCTGTGCGCTCAGAACTACAAAGAACGACGTAACGCGATCGACGGGCATACTAGTGACACTGCCCAACACACCTGTGCAAAACTTCATCGGATTTTCACTGTTGTTTCCGTTTCGCGACCAATCGTTCCTTACTTTCCGAATAACCCTCCAACAATTAATGTCAGTCGTTGTCGTAGATCAGATGATAGCACATGAGATTGCTTAGTCATTGGCTCTGGTTCGATCCTTACTACTGTCCGATGTCCAATGTCGGTATCGCTCTCCTGTTCTGTTTTAGGAAACCAAGCGAAGAACACGTTTGGTGACATCGTCTAAGGCGGACCGTCCTGAATTTACTCGGTAACGGCGTTACGTATCGAATTTTTTTTCTTAACTGTAACTTTTCAGCACACGCTACCCTGCAAAAGATGTTTCTTGGATAGTTTCTAACCACCATGTATAATGTCAATGAACCTATCGGTGCATTCCATACTCTCTTTCGTGCATCAATGTGATGTTGAAAAGACAAAGCAAAAACATTAAATTCTACATTCTTCTACTTGGTTACGAGACATGTGTACAAGCCCCTTTCTGGGACGATCAGGATTTAGTTTCGGGATAATCTTTCTCAGCCGATATGTTCTGGTTATTTAAAGGCGCCGGAAAACTCGCATTTTATCCTTTCCCTTTGTCTACATAACGTACAACCACTATACTCAGTGCACTGAGTGGAGGTCACGCGATGTATGTCTTCTTGCTCGTGGAAGTAGGGTTTGTTGGCGGAGGTGCCTTGAATTATTCAAAGTAAAGTGGACACTTCTCGGAGTTTTGATTCTATCCAGGTATCGGCAGCCTGAACAGACTCTGGGATCCTTTGTCAACCTTTTGTAGGAAAGGGAGCTGAAAGACACCCTCTGGCCTCGAAACTCAATACCGTTGGGGTCGGAAAAGCCAGAGCTGGCCGAGGAATGGCGACAGGAAAGAAAAAGAAGCAGAAGCTTGACACAAGTAAGTTACCTAAGGGCCCATGTGGTTGCCACCCCCATACTCCCAAGTGCTGCAATCTTAGCAACTGAACAGTCTGGCACGGGTGGCCCTGCAGTAGCACTTCTCCCGCTACCACGGCTCAGCGAATCATGGAGACATACAAATCTTCTCACAAACGTTAAGGTGGTAGTCCAAGGGGAGGATTAGGATGTATAGTATATAAAAAGTGATCAAGACTCCAGTCCTGACGGAGTTTATATTACATTTGACGTTGAAAATTCAGTGAAACTAGATCCTATTTAGGTCATATTTATCGAGTAATCCTTGAGCCGTGGCAGCTAGCTTAGAGTCGATTGTCCGCGGAAAGCAGAATGTTCGGTTGGCCGCCGTACTAGGAAAGCACGTGACGACGGGGTAGCGATTTGAGATCGCTGGCGAGAAGCCAGCTAGCCTGGTTCAGTAGAGTGGAACCGGGATCTGGCGAGAGGGTTTGTGAAGTCCGATGCTGCGGCGTCCAGCACGGCGGTTGCGGATCGTGTTGTTCTGGGGCTGGCAGTGCACTGCTGTCGTCATCACCTGTAATATGGAGTTGTGTATTTGTCGCACGTCGCCTTAAATGTAATATTTTATATCTTTAGCCTTATTCTTCTTGTCTCGGGTAGAACTTGAGAGGAATGAAGATTATTACTGGCGAAGCTGTGATATCACATGCCCTTGCATTCCCAATCCATAATTTGTGACATTGTCCTGACCTTTCACTGCTTGGTTGTGTGAGAGAAAGATGGTCTCCCTATTACGATTAGATGTTTGCTGCCTACCTGAAATTGTAATATTTATATGTATGACGTGGTATTGTTCTTACGACCCCATATGCGCAGCTTTAATTTAATACTTAGAGCACTTTTCTTGCATAAGGAATTGATGTGTATTTTAATACGTTTTTATGTTGTCCACAGATACCGGTAAGTCCAACGTGTGTCCTACGTCACCTGTGCCGGTTAGTGTCCATGGATTGCTACTGACCTGTCAGATTGCTGGCGGGAGGGACGCAAACCGTAAGCTAGCAGAGTTTTTCACTTCTCCCTCTTCCTAAATTTTGTTGAATGCTAATCGGTGGAGGACGTTCTTCAGGGCCCTGAGTTGTTCGTAGTATTCCAGTTAATAAAGCTGACCCAATAATATTGTTGCATTTATTCATATTCGTTGTGTCAAGTAACGCGGAAGTTGTTTAAAAGGTCTTGTTATTTTATACTTGTTAATCGACTCTTGCTATTAAGATGACTGAGTTGGAGGCTCCCATGCATTTCAGCCGATAATTTACGACTTTATCAACCTTATATGTAAATATTAAGCTCGGAGAGTTGATTATCATTGTTGTACCCAGCCTATAGTTCAGTACTTTCTTTTTCTGTTCTGTATGAAGATCTCGTATATGTAACTTCAATAATAAGATTTTTTGTATCTCAGGTGTACCTGTCATATTCGTTATTTATGCCGCGGGAGCAAGCTTGTGTCCCGTCGTAGCATTCGGTCGGTTACACCGGCTTCCTGGTTTCTTCCAAGACAACATACAAAACGGAAATGCTAGTCGGTGTGTTTAACGACGGAGTAGGGTTTTCATTCTGTACAAGGAATCTGCTTTTCTCAATTTGTGGATACCGTAGACGAACTAAGTTTATTGTCAAAAACTGCTGTGTACAGTTTTGGCTCCGTGGATTTTAGATGTCATCTAACAGTCGTGTTTGCGATCTTGGCGGATTCTGACGTGTCTCCTGTTATGGTGTATCAACGAAGGAAGTTGTTCAAATTGTCAGTTATCTTAAAAATAAAATTTTAGTAGGAAATGCTTTCAATTTTTGTTTTTTTGTTTTTGGATGGTTTGTGCCAGTTAAATATTCTTTGGGCACCTTTGGATCTTCTCTAAGTTATTACTTGTCTGTTTTCGGGACACACGCTAATTTCTTGATGTAATATTGAATACTTAAGATGTTGTGGAAGTGAATGCTTTTTATGGCAGTGACCTGATATAAAGGTAATAATTTTGTGAGTTTTGCATTATTTATTGAACGTAGTCTCCTTGGAGACATGATGTGCTCTAAGCTGAAAATAATTTGTGTTGTTTCACGCCAGTTTTATGAACACTATTGCGTGGCTTTGAATTTTTGCCTTTTTGTTTCCTCTTGGTCAGTTAGTGGGCCTTTCCAGCTTTCTTATTAATATTTGTTCATGTTAATATCTCGGACTTATTATTTACGTAATAAAGATATGTTTGTATTTGGACTTCCTGTCCTTCCATTTGCATTCTTTCCCATATTTCCATAGGGCACGAAGGGCCGTACCAACTGGTATCAAAGCACGTTTGCCCTGGTAAGACGAGAGGGAGTGAAGCGCTGTTAGAGGAGAACGATGTACGTCCACATACGGTTTGTGTGTCGCAACATGCTCTTCGTGGCATACAACAACTGCCGTGGTCACCATGAACATAAGGTCTCTTGGCAATTGAACACGTTTAGGACATGGGGAAATAGCCACTTACTGGATGTCAATAGCCTGCAAGAACCATTTCCGAATTGCAGCAAATGCGCAAGATGCTTGGGATAATCTCTCGCAGAATGCCAATTGGCACTATTATGATCATTTGCATGAGAGAATACACACCTGCGTTGGCGTAAGAGGAGGGTACACTATGCATTGACCGATCCCCTTCACTGTGACATGCGTGTTCCATTTGGCCTACGTTTTCCGTATACTGCTACAAAATGAACTATTTGGCATCTCACTTGGCAATAGAATACCCTTGTCGTTGTGGGTGTTCCATATTTCTATCTGGGACTGAGTGCGAAATCCCACGCCATAATTACGTGAATTGTTTCCGTATTAGTGAAACGTATTTCGGGGGAGCATCTTATAACTCATGAATTAATCTGATACTTCCATTTTACAGTTGAGTCACTTTATTCTTAAGTGGATTGTTGCATCATTGAAAATTAGTACGAGGTTTTTCAACCATTTACTTTTACGATGACTTGAAGTCTGCTGAGAATCTTTTTTCACCAGTTTTGTTTAATGGTGATTTAACGATTTGTCTGTCTTTGTAGCCTACGAAGGAGATATAGTTTTCCTTAACAGCGCTGAGTTACCCAAGACTTGTAAGTATGAAGATCTCATTTTGTGTTACTCCTTTGAAAAAGGTTAGAATGTATGTAATTAACGAACATTTAAAGTCCATTTTTCGTTAGTCACAAGTTTCTCTTGCCCAAGTCAGCTGAAGAGAAACAAACGTACGTTGGTACAAGGAGTGTGAGTTTCATGACATCTAAAATTAGTGATGACTGGTACTCGACATGATAATTTTCTTACGTGTAAGAAACAAAGCTTGCTGTACTTTCAGCTACCAGCTTTCGGTTGCATTTCAAAGTGATAAAAATTTGCGGTGAGGAGGCATGGGGAGGGGTGTGTGGACTGTCACATCTGCCTGCCATCTTGAAAAGTAGCTCAAATTAGATAGCTGAAAGTATAGGAACCTTCGATTCTTACCTGTAAGAATATTTTGAAAGTTTATTGACACGCGAAACTACATCAGAAGCCGAGCGCAAAAGAGCTAGTAACGTATGCAACGTAGCCAAGTGTAAAATGATTGGTGGCAATTCTAATACGAATTTCAAAATTCATGTGCTGCATCCTGCTGATGTTTATAACATATGAACTGGAACCTATGCGTTATGTTACAGCGCCTGGCTCGGTGTGAGGTGCTCCACCGAAAATGAGAACTGCAGGTTATAGCCCGGTATTAAAGAACTCCAGTTTATTGAAAGAGACTTTATAGGTGTTATTGTTCATTAATCTTGTAGATAATCCGTTGCCAATATCAGATTCATTACGATGACAAAATAGGCAAAACTTACACACTATATCTTGATGCAAGTGGTCTTTACAGCTGGGTGATGTCGCAGTAACTTTTGGTGTCAAGTCTCCCCCAGAGAGAATTGAAACTTTTGTGGTGAAAAGCAGACCAGACGATTTTGGCTTAGCATGCATTTTAGAAGTGGATCTCAAGCATTCCGAGAGTATTTACGATTTTCCTTTACATTTGCCTCTACCCTGGGGGAAATGTCACCACAGTTTCATAGCATTAAACTTATAAAATTTGTTTTTGATCAGATGTGATAAGAAAATATGTGTTATTCGTTACAGAAATTTGAAACAAAGATTTGTTTTTAAAAGATTCATCGAAATGCATCATTTAGGCAAGCTTCATGGACGAAGCCGTATTTTGGGATTAATGCACAAAACACATTAGTATGAGCAATGATTCTGAGAAAAACTGTTCAAACTAATAAGCAACACTTTCTCTGCAGAAACCAAGCAAAATGTGCAAAAGAAGTGGGACATTAGAGCTAACAACATAATGCGAAGGGAGATATGGATTAACTGCATTAGTTGTGAAACCAAATTTTCTAACATTCGTTGTTAAACACCACTCACAGATTATCACTTAACCCTGTTCCAACAGGCCAACTTCTGGAACTGAACTCAACAGGTATAATATATTCTTTGATCTCTTTGATCAACCCATTTCAGTAAGAGTGCCCATTCGGATTTCTATAAAACCTTTCTACCGACTTTCGTATCTTATAACACGTTTCGAGCATACAACCTAATATTTACGATGATATCAGGAGTGATTTCCGTACACAGTTTCATACTTCGCTTTTCCCTGTAAATAGCACATGCAATTTTCCGATGGTGAATGAGAAAAAAAGGATTAATAAAAGACGAACTGAATGATTAACCTATAGCGGAATTTGGCGATCTATGAGCAGTTGAGACTGAATATGGACCCGTAATGTGCAAAACAAAGGGAATCCAGTAGTCACCTGTTAATAAGTTAACCATCGAAAATAACGATCAATGTGTGTTGAATTCGGAAGTTAAAGAAAGCTATGCACTATGTAAGTCAGTCGAAACACCATCTACACTCAAGTCCTCCGATTTTCTTGTCACGTCAAATTCAGACAATATCCCAAGTTTCCAATGGTTGGCCCCCATCATTTTATTTATTTCGTCGTTTCGACTGCCGTGAAACTGGCGCAACTCATATTTTTATGGCATCACGGAAATGGCACATACTGAGGTGGCGCCCTCTGTATCCCTGTATTATGTTCCTGTTCTCTTTATAACGTGCTTTGAAGAGCCACCACTCGCATCGGGCGGTAAACTACAGAAAGTCTTGAATGAGAATTTCACTCTGCAGCGGAGTGTGCGCTGATATGAAACTTCCTGACAGATTAAAACTGTGTGCCCGACCGAGACTCGAACTCGGGACCTTTGCCTTTCGCGGGCAAGTGCTCTACCAACTGAGCTACCGAAGCACGACTCACGCCCGGTCTCACAGCTTTACTTCTGCCAGTATCTCGTCTCCTACCTTCCAAACTTTACAGAAGCTCTTCTGCGAACCTTGCAGAACTAGCACTCCTGAAAGAAAGGATATTGCGGAGACATGGCTTAGCCACAGCCTGGGGGATGTTTCCAGAATGAGGTTCGCAGAAGAGCTTCTGTAAAGTTTGGAAGGTAGGAGACGAGATACTGGCAGAAGTAAAGCTGTGAGACCGGGCGTGAGTCGTGCTTCGGTAGCTCAGTTGGTAGAGCACTTGCCCACGAAAGGCAAAGGTCCCGAGTTCGAGTCTCGGTCGGGCACACAGTTTTAATCTGCCAGGAAGTTTCATACAGAAAGTCTTGTTTTGTGCTCTTCCTTTGTCAAGTGCACTTTTCCATGATTTGTAAAGTGCGTAGCAGCTGTCTCTGTTACAGATTGTTTTCACGTAGTCTGATTTCAGGTGCCCCTTTAATCACAGAGTCTAAACAGTTTGATACATGAACGGGAATACTCATTTCTTGAAACAAAATCTTGTGTGTATTTTTAGTGATGCTGATTCTCAGTACAATATCTTCTCTCGTCTCATCTACGCAGCCATTATGCCCAAACCACATCTACCAATTCACGTCCTTCAATATACTGATGACATTACACTCCTCGCTCTCTGTCCTACACCCGAGGAATTTCAACGATCCTTCCAAATTCACCTCGATCAATTTAATTCCTGTTGTAACCAATAGCTATTCAAGATGAATCCTTCCAAAACACAGGCAAAAATTACAGAACACACCACCCTCACCTTCCGTCTGTATGACTTCTACCTTACTATTTATGATCGTCCTATCCAGGTAACTAATACACTAAATTATTTGGACTAACAATCGACTGGCAACTGTAAGACTTATCTATTAACCATCTAAAATGAAGCCCACAACAGACTAAAAGTACTAACTGGCCGAACTTATCGACTGCACCCCTCCACTGTTCTCCACACGTATAAATCCAAATTCTATAAGTCCCTCCAGGTGCTGGAACGCTATGCACTCTGCCTTCGCTTTCCGCATCCTCTTACCTTCCCCCACATGTATCCCTTACCAACTAATCAAATTGCTGCTTTTCCCCACTCACATTGAACACCTCTGAAGTATCCACATCATCTGCAAAACTCTACTCCAATAATCCTATTGTTTACCCTCTACTTTCCAGTTCTCATACGCCGCCGTGCTTTCACCAACATGTCCCCCCAGTCCATCACCTACACACCCTCCACATCCTCCCTGAAAGAAACTTCAACCGTCTCCCCCTACCAGATAATGAATTCTGCACCAACCTTTACCCACCCTACCTGCTGTAATTGTCAATGTAATTGAACCTCACCAACAGCCATGTTATTTTATTTTATTTGGTAGGCTACCAGTTTCAACATTTCGTTATGCCACCTTCAGGCCCCATATGCACTTGAACATGGTATAATGAAATGCTGAAACAGGTATCCTTCAAAATAAAGTAAAAATACATATTACATTACACAGCTGTTGGTGAAGTTCACTGACATTTACTTAACCAAACGATGTCCCCTGCCCATAATGGACCAACAGAGATTAAATCTAACAGCTATAGGTCTTCACCATCCAGTTCACCTTATCAGTGCGTCCTCTACCTCCCTACCCCCTTTTCCATATCTACATTTCTTTCACCACCCCCATTTTCCTATTAACTGTTATTGTCACCAATTCCCCCCTCTACTCCACCCCTTTTCTGCCCTGCCAACCACTCCTACCCCACCACTCCTAAGCTCCAGGCCTCCATCCCTGTGTCACAACATTCCTACCCTCTCCTCATTGGCAAGCCTTTTCCCCTTCGTTAACTGACTCCCTATCCCATGGCAGGTCCTTTCAGTTTCTAATGGCAGGAAAGAGCTTCTTATAAATGTTTCAGCAATATGTTTTAAATGTGCGATAATTATGTTTCATTTTACCTTTTATTATAATTACTGTTTTAACTACCAGTGCATTAAATTTATCGTATGCCCCAAAACTAACATTTAAGTTTTCTTCTTTAAAAAGTTTTAAATACAATGTAAATGACAGCACTCTATGTTCCTTGTTTTTTTTCATCTAATTTAATTTTTAATTGTCAATTGGATGAACAGCACTGACAGCCCACACTCCACCCGTTTGGGAGGAGGGAGGGGGGAGGGATGAAATACCAGAAATGAAAAAAACTCAGCATAATAATCAGCAACAGTCCTTGTAGGCTGGTCCGCATAACTTTCGCCACACGTGCATGGAATATTATCAATACATTGTACTCTTAGGCTGAGGTTACCTTTAATGAGTCGCTACATTCTAAATTTTCCTGGGTGCTAGAAGACTAGTGTGATTCCTTGCCTGTTTAGAAGTCTATTTACGTTAGTAGTTGTTACACCATAGAATGGACGCCGAGCTAAGTGCTGATCCTTTTAGATTGCTCGAGCAGCATCGCGTCTTGATTTTCTCGACAGCGTCAATCTAGGACCACAGACAGAATACCGACCTTTTTAACTCCATCAGATGGTTAATTTCGAAGCAGACTTCGTCTTTCTGCAAAATACGATATTGCAGTACCTGCATTACTCTGATTACTATGCATGTCCAAAGGAAATTTGCACTATACTCAGAATAACACAGGCACTGCAAATGGTAAGGCGACCGCTCGCAATTGGCAGGTAATCCGGTTTCGAGTCTCGGTCCAACACAAATTTTCATTGTTGTCATTCCATTCTACGGCTGAGGGTAGTCCTTATTCGCAATCGCTAGTTCATTTGATGTATTTCGTAACGGCTGTGGGCGACGCAGTGCCTGTTCCTTTGGACATGCATGCATGCCCAAAGAAACTTCGCATCATAATCCGATTAACACAGGCACTGCAATATCATATCGTGTCGTATCCAAAGATATTAGTCCTTCGTTCTCCATCCTACAAATATTCGACTTATGGGACTTGTCTGTCATTGAAAACTGGCTTGTAGGAAGCCTTACCTCATTTGCTCCTGCTTAAGGAGGATGCAGCACTGTTTGCTGACTGATTATCATACAATGAAGGCTTTCACGACCGGATGTTTCAGTTGCCTAGAATTCTTCCTGGTTGTACGGCCGTGGTCCATGGAATTCTTATATCCCTGACGTTTTGTCCAAAACTACGTTGGACATTTTTGGAGATGCTCCTGGGATAGAAGAATTCCGTGAACCAAGGCCATAGAACCCGGAAGAATTCTCGTCGACTGATTATCTTGGTCACTACTATCGTTGTCAGTGGCTAAGTCTGTCTGTCACCAAGCTGGCGAGGCTTCCACTGTTACGTGCAGAGGACAGCATCTGATTGGCTGACATACAGACCTGTATCTTAGTGTGTGCAGCTTTCACGATACAGCTCTTAAGAGATCTATGCTGACCACTCTAATATACAAAGCCAGGACTATTTCAGACGAAGACCACCTCTGCTGTATTGGGTCACTGGGCATGCTGGGCAGAGAAGTGCTGACATCAGCATCAGCGCTTTCAGCTGGCACAACTATGCTTGTTACATTTTGTTGACATTGGCATCACCCCTTCCATACAATTATGCGAACCACATCTGGCCATGTGACTAGGCCAGGGAGGTGGATGAGGAAGGCCCTATCCCACGTATTCTTGCTTGAGTCCCTGCCTAACAGCTAATGGCTCACAAGTTTTAGTTTGCATGCATGTTGTCAGTGGAGCTTACAGTGTATTACTGGTCGACCTTGTAAAAATATCACTTTGTGCTACTTAGTTAGTCGTTTAAAATCACATTAACAAGTGTTGTGGCATTTTTTCACATTTATGGGACTGGAAGGTGGTCATCCAATTGTGTCGATACAAAGAATGTCTTCCATTGGCCGTTGGGCATTCTGCATTAGGCACTATGCGGCAGGGATTTTGTTTTAGTTGTTAGGTGTTATTTCTATTCGCATTTTCATAGTGGTCTTGCATATTACATTACGTATGTAGTTGTGTGTGTATTTTATTAACTGACACATACTATTCTGATGTGGTAATATTTAATTCGGTTCCTCATTGTGCTTGCAATGTGGGACAAAACTTACATGTTATACAGTGTTATTTTGTCGAACTTTCTTAAATGTCTAGCTTATAACACGATAACCATGTATTTTAATAAGTAAAACAGACGTGACAATTACGCCTGTAATGTTTATTACTGTAGAAAAATACAACCTGTCCTGAACTGAAACTTCCTGGCAGATTAAAACTGTGTGCCGGACCGAGACTATATCTCGGGACCTTTGCCTTTCGCGGGGAAGTGCTCTACCAACTGAGCTACTCAACCACGACTCACGGCCCGTCCTCACAGCCTTACTTCTGCCAGTACCTCGTCTCCTACCTTCCCAACTTTACAGAAGCTCTCCTGCAAGGTATTCGAACCCGGGTCTCTTGCTCGTAGGCAGATGCTCTAACTAGCTGTGAGGATGGGGTGTGGGAAGTTCAGTTGGTAGAGCACTGGCCCGCGAAAGGCAAAGGTCCCGAGCTGGAGTTTCGGTCCGGCACACAGTTTTAATCTGCCAGTAAGTTTCATATCAGCGCACACTCCGCTGCAGAGTGAAAATCTCATCCTGTCCTGAACTGCCAAGCACACAGTCTGCAGCCAGAGCTGTAACTGACAGCTTCTAGTGATTAAAATTCTTAAAGACAGAGAAAGAATGCACTATATTCCAATAATAGCTTCTCTGAGACTAAGATATGCACAGCTGCTTTTAAGCAACTGTGAGTTGTCCACTCCACCAGTTTGGTCGGCATTGCCACTCAACATGTTTTAGCTATGTGACGTTGTACACGCACACATGCACAGATGCTACAGCCACAACAAGAGGGTCGATCTCTGCTCCACTAATTAGCAGTGCGCAAGGTACTCCACTGCCTATCGTAATGTCTCATAATGTAAGATTATTTCCACAAATTTTCCAATCGGTGAGCAATTACAACAACAACATCCGTACGACACCGGTCCCCAAAACAAAATAGTTGCAATATTATGAGGTAAGGCTCTTCGACAATGTCGATTGCGCTTGTGTTGTCATTTGCTGTCTGTACACTGGTGGAGAAGATATCAATGCTAACAGAACTACTGGAGCGTGTAATGTAGTTATTCTGCAAGCCAATCTGTTGTTGGAGGTATCAGGTTAGCAGAAAATATCTGCAGTGCAACAGACCTCAGATGCAATGCTGGTGGAGCTATTGGCATAGCTATTGGATCAGGACATAGCTGTATTCGGCAATACAGTGTCACCTCAAACATTGCAGGAGCAACAATCGTCTGCATCCCAGCGGGCTTCTTCTGATCCAATGCTAGGAGAACTGACATAATCACAACATACAAGTATAGGAAGAGTATTACCGGATTCGACGCTCGAATACAATGAGTGGAACCTATTATAATTGGGGTTATACGCAGCAGCAACTGTGAGTTAGACAGTAACCATTTTGTTGAAACCTTTTTGTTATTACTAAAGTCGAAAACAGTGAGGCCAGCTTCTACCATTTAAACCAATAATGTCATGTTTACACTTAATTTTTCATGTTGTTTTACAGACCCTGATGTGGAGTTGGAGTTTTAGAGGCAATATGGGAGAGGTGTGCTAGCCCTGCACAATATTAGTAATTCGTGGGTTGATTGTGGGGGAATAAGCGCCCCCGACAGCTTTGGAAGCTAATAGGAGACAAGCAGTATTCGGCGTCACCGGTATAGAAACGAGCTGTAACCAGTTTCCAGCTATAAATTACACCAGTTTTAGTTTGAGTGCTGATGTTAGCAGCATCAGAATCAATATTAGTCCGTCACAAGTAGATTCAAGCACATGCTCTATGATTGGCGAGGATTTCGCACAACACCCAATCGATTTGTCGCAAATGACCTTGCATTTCGGATGCTGGTTAGTGCTCGAAGCGATGTGATTGCACCTGCAGATTTTATTCGGGAGCTGACATGCGACACTTTGGTTGAATTCAGTTCTGCGAAATGGTTGATGGAGAATTTCCACCAACAAAGTATGGACTCGGCTGTTATGCCACTGGAGACCGTGTTGAATTGTGTATGTCGAGTAATATATGCTGAACTGCATGTCCTCATTAAGCGCTTGGATAAGTTGAAACAGGTTAATGATTTGTTATTGGAATGTGACGTCTATAATTTCGACAGTGAAGGAAATCCCTCACACACTGAATAAGTGTGTTTACTGAAATTATCAGCCGGCCGCGGTGGTCTAGCGGTTCTGGCGCTGCAGTCCGGAACCGCGAGACTGCTACGGTCGCAGGTTCGAATCCTGCCTCGGGCATGGGTGTGTGTGATGTCCTTAGGTTAGTTAGGTTTAAGTAGTTCTAAGTTCTAGGGGACTTATGACCTAAGATATTGAGTCCCATAGTGCTCAGAGCCATTTGAACCATTTTTTTGAAATTATCAGTGAATGCTGAGTTAAATGTGAAATTGTTGGAACAGTGGTGATACCATCGTCGGTCTCACATAATATAAGTGTAAAGTTTCTTTATGTTAAAATAAACGTTGTAGTGGAAACATGGAATTTTATATACCTTGTGTGAATACCACATCTGTAATGTACACAAAAAACTCACTCACGGTCTAGTGTTACGTCTTTGATTTCTAATAAAATTGTCATCTGTCCATGACGGGACGATGCAGGATGAATTCAGTTAGATTAAATTCCGAAATAAGATACTGGATTGTTAGGCTTACCTTGGAGCAGACATAGACTCAGATCATAATATAGAAGTCATGAAGATAGGGCTGATGTTTAAGAGATTAATCAGGAAGAATTAATCCGCAAAAAAGTTGGATACGGAAGTACTAAGGAATGAATAGAGAAGCTTGAAGTTCTCTGAGGTTACAGCTAAATGCCGTAAGGAATAGAACGGTAGGCAGTTCGATTGGAGAGGAATGGAAATCTCTTGAAAGGGCAAACACCAAACTTCGAAAGACAAACGTAGGTACAAAGAAGGTAAATACAAAGAAACCGTAGCTACCAGAAGAAATACTTTAGTTGATCGACGAAAGAAGAAAGGGGCCGGAGTGGCCGCGCGGTTCTAGGCGCTACAGTCTGGAGCCGAGCGACCGCTACGGTCGCAGGTTCGAACCCTGCCTCGGGCATGGATGTGTGTGATGTCCTTAGGTTAGTTAGGTTTAATTAGTTCTAAGTTCTAAGCGACTGATGACCTCAGAAGTTAAGTCGCATAGTGCTCAGAGCCATTTGAAAGAAGAAAGTACAAAAATTTTCCGGGATGTTGAGGAGTACCGTAATACAAGTCACTTGGGACTGATATAAATAGGAAGTGTAAGGAAGGTAGGGCGAAATGGCTGCATGAAAACTGTGAAGAAATCTAAAGGAAATATCTGTCGGAAGGATTGATTCAGCAAAGAGAAAAGTCAAAAACCACTTTCGGCGAAATCAAATGCAATGGTGAGAGTGCAATGGGAATTCCGCTGTTGAATGCAGAGGAGAGAGCACATTGAAGGCCTGTATGAGGATGAAGACTTGTCTATTGACGTGGAAGAAGACGACATAGGAGTCGATATAGAAGAATTTCTGTCCAACAGTTCTTCAATAACGGTCTCTTGATAAGGCATAATGACATTTATAGCACAAAGCTGCACATCTGTCGGTGACGTCGCATACTCTGCGGTTGGTTTCAGAGAACTTGTCGTACTGTCGATGGGTTCATGTTGACGTGCTCTGGGGGCACAGAAATCACGTTGTCGGATGCCCTACTATTCATAGTGTGGGAACATAACTGAGCTTATCGACAAGAATACAAAGTTGTTCTACAGAGCGCATACTGATACGTGGAAATCGCACTCGTCCCCATGACTGTGACGCTGATATTAATTTCTGCTGTAACTGTCGTGAACTAAGCTCAGCCATTCGCGCTGGGACTCTAGAGGAGAGGCTGCAGAGCAATCAGAGAACCAATGACTGCCCAGCGATACTTTGCTTGCTGGCGCAGGGCTCTTCTCGGTATCTACCAAGATCGGGCATATGAATACCGTATGGTCGGTACCATGCCTAACGTACCCTGAGACAACAGTGATACCGTACCTTCTGGCGCAAGCTCTCCTGGTTGATGCCACAGCTGGAGGCACGAACGCCAGATGGCCCCTGGCGCTTTTTTCCAAGTCTCCTGTTCACTGTTTACCCCTGCAGCTGTTGCATCACGTTTCGTACCATAAGTATTCGCTACAGACTGTCGATACACCTGGAAGTAAATGTAGATTTCTAAATAAAAATCATCGAAGTAATTGATAGCATAGAAGTTATTACGTTTAAATTTTAATGTAAGCCTGGACTTGCACGTGTTTTGAAAAGAACCTGATGTGCCACCTGCTAGTGTGTCAAATGGTTCAAATGGCTCTGAACACTATGGGACTTAACATCTATGGTCATCAGTCCCGTAGAACATAGAACTACTTAAACCTAACTTAATCTAAGGACATCACACAATACCCAGTCATCACGAGGCAGAGAAAATCCCTGACCCCGCCGGGAATCGAACCCGGGAACCCGGGCGCGGGAAGCGAGAACGCTACCGCGCAACCACGAGCTGCGGACTCCTAGTGTGTCTTGCGCAATTGTAGACAAGACATAACACGTTACATATGCCTTACCTTTCGTCTTTTTGTACATAACTGTCATTCCCGCTATGCCCCTCTCTTCATCAACACTGTCATCATGGTGGAGACTGGACTGAATTAAAATAATTTTGCCTTTGTTAGGAATACATAAACAAGAGTAAAAGATTTTCTGAAGGCAAAGATACTTCAAGCCTCTGGACGATTAAATGATTTTGTTGATTAAAAAGGCAATTCCTTCACCAAAAACAAATAAAGCAATAATCTAACCTGTAGCTAACGGAACAATGTAACTAACAGAATGTGACACCGTAAAAATAAGAATCCTGTTGAGAATAAAATAGAATGTGACTGTAATGGCTTCCCTCGTATTATTTCCCCACAAAAGAGAAACGCAAATTATATCCAGTGCTGTTACTTCAGCAGTACTATCAGTCAGCAGTTACTGATAATTCCACAAAGAAGGTAATCGGGTCACGTGATTCGTAGCCGTTAAAAGGAAAAGAAAGACATTCATGTGGACTGTTAGTTCGTTTGCAGCTATTTATTGGTGGACTACATGCGTAAGCAACCGCTTACTGCATGCACTCACATCGCATGCACATTTTAGCGCGACTGCGGTCTCAGACCAACCTCAGTGCTCGTCCTAAGCTCATCATGTGTGGCCGCCGTTAAAATTATGTAATTTTTCTCTTCTTCTTTTTACAAACGAAATACTGTTATAAGCTGTTATGTCATCGATTCTACAACTGTGTCGATTGCCTCGTTAAACAACTAAAACTATAGACAGGACTGTGGCGAAAAGGAAGTTTCTCTGCAACTTTGATGTAACACCAGTTTAGTGAAGTAGGCGTTACAGCAGGCGTAATGATGGAACAGAAACTAAACTCCGTTCGAACAGTCGTTGCAGGCAGAACGGCACCGGTCGACCGCCGTGTCATCCTCAACCCACAGGATGCAGATATGGAGGGGCATGTCGGCAGCACACGGCTCTCCCGGCCGTTGTCAATTTTCGTCACTCCGGCTGCTACTTGCCAATCACGCAGCTCCTCAGATGGCCTCACAAGAGCTGACTGAACTCCTCTTGCCAACAGTGCTCGTCAGACCGGACGGTCACCCATCCAAGTACTAGGTAAGCCCGACAGCGCTTAACTTCAATGATCTGACGGGAACCGGTGTTACCACTGCGGCAAGGCCGTAGGCGATGTAACAAAAAGAAGAAGAAAAAAGAAATATTGGGAATCACCTAATAGAGATATTATCTTGAGCAAATAAATGAATACGAAGGCTTTTTCACAGAAGTGAATGACCGGCACTCATGTAACTGGAATCGTAATCACACATATTAATCATTTTTTTATCGCAAATGTCAACACCCCTATAGCTGTAGGGCGAGCGTGTTGTAATTGATTGATAGGGTTGAAAACAGTTGAAAGTACAGATGGCTGATCGCTTTCGGCACACAACGTACCACAGTGCACAGCGACTTTTCCCTAATACACTTACATAGTTTCAGATAAGGTCATAGAAGCAACCCATTCTGTTTGAAGCTATAAGGTTGTACTGGGTAAACAACACTGCTAATTCTATATTTAAGGATACTTAGGGAATAATAATTCGTTATTTTCACTTAGCACGAATTGCTTTATTATCTCCAGCACCTATGCGCTGCAGGTTAATTTCTGGCAACATGTTGTGCAAGTTGCGTTCGTGAAATAGTGCATAGTGATTCAGTATTCCTGCCGCTACACAATGACGAGAGCACGTGTTAGATTTTCAGTACCGTGTATGTGCTTAAATATACTATAAGATAAACTATGACAGATGCAGGGCCAAGGAACTATCCGAACAGTATGCGATTAGGTAGAGGTGATGTATATGTATACTCATGCAACCAATTACAATTTCAGAAAAATTGGATGGTTTATTCAAGTAAAGAGCTTCACAAATTGAGCAATTTTATAACGGGTCGGTAAACCTCTCACACTTATACAAGTACTTATTTCGCTTGGCATTGATTGATAGCGTCGTTGGATCCTCCTGAGAGATATTATGCCAGCCATTGCCCAACGAAATGTTTGGAGGGCGTTGCCCATAAAGCTCCAAACTTTCTCAGTTGGGGAGAGATTCGGCTACCTTCCACGCCAAGGAAGGGTTTGGCAAGCACGAAGACGAGCAGTACAAACTATCGTCGTTTGCGGTAGGGTATTATGTTGCTGAAATGTAAACCCGGGATGGCTTGCCATGAAAGGCTCAATTCGGAACGAGAATCATCAATCAACACAACTCTGCTCCAGTCAGTGTCTTGTATGTGTCCGTAAGATACGCATTTTTTCGGGCAATTTCTACAAGACAGAAGCTATCTACCGCCAGATAATCCCACTAAAAAGTCATGTAATTTCATAACTGCCAAAATTTACTGCTATTTTTCTCGTCTGTATTTTGCAAGAGAAGAATGTTTCGCTGCTTTAAGACGAAAGACAGCAGTGTAACTGCTGCTACAATTAGATTGTAAAAGAGAATTACCAAAAAATTTGGAACTGTTATAAAGTGTGATTGCCAGTTGTACATAAAACTTTTAGTATATATTCAGACAACTACAGCAATTACGGAAAAGGACATTTGCTCAATGCGTAGGTTGTTTTGATAACTGGTCAACTTCAATGTAATATTTAATACGACTCTCATACAGATGCACAATGGTTTCTACAACTTTTAGGTAATATATACTTGTATCGGTAACAAAGGTTAAGTACTGACTACGACTGGAACTATAAACTGTCGTAACGTACTTGAAGAACGAAGACTTTGCAGGAAGCTCTGTTCATTTAAACCGTTGTGCTACAGAAAGGAATGGTTTTATTTATGTATTTATTTATTTTGAATCATCAGTCTTCTGAGGACTGGTTTCACGCGGCCCTCCACGAATTCGTCTTCTGTGCTTTGTTCATCTCAGAGTAGTACTTGCAACCTAGGTCATCAATTGTTTGCTGGATGTATTCCAATCTCTGTCTTCCTCCAGAGTTTTTACAAAATTGTTAAGGCTTTCGTGGCCACTCGTTAACAAACTGCCTATTGGCTTCTGTCTTGGGTTCTTCGGCCGACGTTCATCTGATGATTTTACTGACGTTTCGCCAGCACGAGCGGCTGGCATTGTCAAAGCTTCGCACTCCATTGCCGGTGGTGAACTGGAGCCAAGCTCGCGGCCGCAGACTATATGTACCTGGAGCGCCAACGTCCGAGGGCTTCTCCTCGGTCATTTCCGGTGCGGTTCTCCTCTTACTACCTCCGACGGCCATTCGCTGCAGTACGGGAAGCCAGGATCCGTTTACCTTAAGGCTTTCCTCTTTCTTATTGAAGCTGTTCACGTGTTTTTTTTTTCTATAGCTTCTCTGAACAAGCGGGGGTGGTAGTGCTTATCTACATCCAGAACGTACGTGTCGTTTCACTCTGTGCGTGCTCTGCCACTGCCGATTTCTCCACCTGCTCCAACCTGCAATGTCGCTTATGTTCTTTGATCCTTGTGTTGATTGATCGTCCAGTCATTTCCGCATGTGCATGGTATACGGTATATTCCCGACATTGCAAGAGGATCCCTTTTCTCCTTTGCCGATCTGAGACACTCTTTGATCTTCCTTCTCTGTTTGAAAATCTTTACGCCGTGTTTGCGCAATGTACGGCCGATTCTGTCCGTCACTCTGGAAATGTATGGCAGAAAGGCCGTATCCGACATTTCTTTTTCTGATTCCTTACTTCGCTGAGTGTTTGGTTCTGTAACACTGCTAATATAGTTTGTGGAGTACGGTGCCCATATTTCTTCAGAACACTTTCCAGGTGTTGCATTTCGCTTCTGAGGTGCTGCGGTTCACATATTCATCCTGCTCGCATTGCGAGCGTATTAATCATGCCTCTTTTCTAGCTCGGGTGCTGGTTTGATAGTTTGTGCAGGTGTCGGTCAGTGTGTGTCGGTTTTCAATACGCGCTGTTCCAGATTTTCACACTCCCTTGTGAACAGCACATCTAGAAATGACAGTTTTTGTCATTTTCTACTTCCATGGTAAATTTTATGTTGGCCTGGAGGCTGTTCAAGTGTTATAGGAAGTCACCGAGATGTTCTCCACCATGGCTGCACACAACGAAAGTATCATCGACGTACCTGTACCACACCTTAGGTTTGCAAGTCACCAAGTCCAGTGCCTGTACTTAAAAATGTTCCACGAAGAAGTTGGCCACCACTGGACTAAGAGGATTACCCATGGCGACGTCTTCCAGCTGCTTGTATAAATTGCCATTCCACATGAAATAGTTCGTGGTGAGACATGCATGGAAGAGCTTTGTGATGGCTTGCGTGAAAATTGGGTCAATGTGCTCCAGAGGTTCACTGAGTGGCACTTTAGTAAACGAAGAAACATCAGAGCTGACAAGGATGTAGTTTGCTGCAAGTTTCTGTTTCTTCAGCTTCTCAATGAAATGTCCTGAGTCCTTTATGTATGTGTCGGTCTTCCCCACGAGCGGCTGGAGCAGAGAGGCCAAGTGTTTTGCCAGTTTATACGTCGGTGAGCCAGGGGCGCTAACAATCGGTCTTATTGGAACGTTGTTCTTAAGGATCTTAGGTAATCCATACAGCGGAGGTGGTAGGGCTTCTGTGTTGCGCAGGTTTCTCTGTATGTCAGCCGGCAGAGAAGATGCCTTGATTAACCAAAAAAATGGTTCAAATGGCTCTGAGCACTATGGGACTCAACTGCTGTGGTCATAAGTCCCCTAGAACTTAGAACTACTTAAACCTAACTAACCTAAGGACAGCACACAACACCCAGCCATCACGAGGCAGAGAAAATCCCTGACCCCGCCGGGAATCGAACCCGGGAACCCGGGCGTGGGAAGCGAGAACGCTACCACACGACCACGAGATGCGGGCTTGATTAACCGATTCGTATTCCGTGTGATACGCTGCGTCTGATCGGCTCATAATCTTTGGTCTTCATTACGACTGTCGCATTCCCCTTATCGGCAGGCAGTACCAGTATACTCTTGCAGGCGTTGAGATTCTTAACAGCTTGTACCTCTTCTTTCTTCAAGTTGCAAGCTGGTGGTTTTGCTCGGCGCAGTATTCTGACTGTTTCAGTGGGCATTTCCTCTTTCACAGGGAAGGGTCCGAATGGCCGCATCGGTGTTGACAATGATGTCCTCCATAGGTATCCTTCTCTGGATGATAGCGAAATACTCTCTTTTTTGAAGAACAGACACTTCCTCTTCGGTCAATTGTCGTTCAGTGAGGTTGACCACTGTGCATGACATGTCGGGAATCGCCTTGTCGGTCTGCTTCCGGCATCTTTCAAACTTTTTCTTCTGTCGCTCAGTACAGCGCCCGAGTTCGTTCTGCATGCTCCTGTGAGTGATGTTGTCGATCTTGTCCCAGTCGTCCCGATCCATTCTGCTAATTAGTTGACAGAAAATGTTCAAACTTTCCTGATCTGTTCTTGCCAAGTCTCCCCGTGTTGTACGAATTCGCTCACGAACAAAAACTCGTTCCATTCTGTCGTAGATACGATGTGCTTCGGTGGTGGTGAACAGGTGAAAGTTTAACCAGTGCGTGAAGTACACAGTTAAGCAAATTTCTTCCGTATGAAATACTCGAATGAAATTTTGGTTACACAGTAAATGGTTTCTAGTTTAGAAAAATACGTCACAACACCCAGTAAAGCAGACGATCGTAAGAATTTCTGTAAATATCAGATTTTAGAAAATAGGCGCCTAGCGTTTACTAAAATACCTTTCAATTATAATCTTTTTTCTCACAATAATTTAAACGAGATTTGCAGCTTTACAAAAATGTGCATCTGGCGCTTATTAAACCATCCGTCAATGGCAATTTATCTTTACAAATCAATTTGAATAATATTTGCAATTTTAGAAACACGAGCGCCTGGTCCTTACAAAACTCTGTTATTAATTTTCAGATTAACAACTGTAATTAATAACCATGCGCCACCGCTGTTAGTAAGTCCTTAACTGATATAAATTCAGATTACAAGATATTTAAGATAAAAACACGCCACGGCGCTTAGCAAATGGTTAACTAAATATCAACAGGTCAGTGCGAAGTAAGCTTCAAACTTAAAAGTTAGCAGCCATCAGAATAAAGCCAGATATGTTTAAGAAACGAAGATACATACGGTAAAGTTATTATTGTTTTACAGCTCTGACCTCGAACCGTCAGCTGAGCGACATGAGACGCCTCGGCATTTTCAAACACTGGCACGTGGGTCGGTCGGATGGCCGGTCGCTAAGAGAGCGGCGCCAGACCTGTGACCGAGCCTGGGGAACAAACCAGTTCCATTTAAGAGAGCGAGAGTGCCGTTCCTACATTGCTCCGCACACACAGTGCCTACACACATTAGCAATAGTACAAGAAGTGGGAAGTCAACCACAAGTCAGGGAATTAATACTGTCTTACGTGGCGCCTCAACAACCAGATTCAGAAACAGGGACTGGCAACATGGGTTGTCGAGGAGTTCTGGTTGGAAATCAATACCTGGAGGTTGTCACTCCTCCCAGTGGTGATATCGGCGTCCAAACACCACACACGTGAACACGAAGCCAGCAACACCACCGACAGGACAGAGTCCTTCTCTTACGCTGCGGGCAGGTAACACACTGCATACCCTCCAGGCTCCTAACTGCCACTCTTTTTCATAGCGCGGTATCACATCTACTCCCTGGCTTCACTCTCTGTCCATATACCACTCGCACCCTCGTTCAGACTTTCCTCGTATCACCAGCCAGGAAATTCTGCATGTAAGGATCATGAAGCAGCTACTAGCGATATATCGATTCGGAAACCACGGCTAAATTTACAGCATTTTTCTTTCTGAAGTTTATTTCTTCCCACTACATCGTACAGATATCGCTGCGTAACTGGAAGGCCACACACAGTTTACGTAGAGGACTAACAGTTTTTCAGCACCAATTTGCTGATGTGTATTCTGAATAACAACAAAATTAATTTTTTCATCATTACCTACCCTTATAGCCGCGGCTAGGAGTAGGAAGACATAACAGAAGTACACCGAGGCGACATATGTCGTTGGATTCTACCTAATATGTTGAAGTCGTTGAAAGTACCCTGTAGAAATACTGAGTCAAACTACCTCTTTAGCCATTAATCATTGCGTGAGTCCTGCCGCTGCAGTGTATTGTGCATGAACTAACCTCTTGATAAATATATTTTTAAATAGTCTCCCGTGCCAACCTCTTGATCGTAGAGTAGCACTTGCAACCTATGTCCTAAGTTATTTGCTGGACATATTCCAATCTCTGTCTTCCTCTTCAGTTTTTACCATCTACACTTCACTCTTGTATCTTCGAAGTAATTCCCTGACGTCTTAAGATATCTCATATCACAGTGCCTCTTCTCTTTGTCAGTGTTTTCTTACATTTGACTTTCCTCTGTGGTTGCGCGAAGAACTTCCTTACCTTATCAGTTCCATTATTATCAACATTCGTCTTTATCAACACATATCAAATGCTTCGACTCTCTTCTCTTTCCGTTTTCCAACAGTTCATGTTCCACTAACATACAGTGCTATGCCCCAAACGTACATTCTCAGAAGTTTATTTCTCAAATTATGGCATATATTTGAAACTAGATTTCCCTTGGCCAGGGACGAATTTTCTTCTATTGATAATCTGCTTCTGATGTCGCCCTTGCTCCGTGTGCCCTTGGTTATTTTGCAGCCTACATTGTAGAATTCCTTAATTTCATCTACTTCGTGACCATCAATCCTGACGTTAAACTTCTTGCTGTTCTCATGTTTGGTACTTTTTATTACTTTCATCATTCTTCAATTTACTGTCACTCCATATTCAGTATTCATTAGACTATTCAGCAGATCGTGTAATTGTTCTCCATTTCCACTGAGGATAGCAATGTCATCAGATAATTATATCACTGATATCCTTTCACACTGAATTTTAATTCCGCTCCTGAACCTTTATTTTATTTCCGACATTGCTTGTTCGATCTGTAAATTGAACATTAGGGACGAAATAGTACATCCCTGTCTTACATTGATTCTAATCCGAGCACTTCGTTCTTGGTCTTTCACTCTTATTATTCCCCTTGGCCCTTGTAGCTTAAAATGGTTTTCCTCAGAATTTTGAACTTGTTGCACCATTTCACGCTGTCGAACGCTTTTTCTAGCTCGATAAACCCTATGAGTGTCTTGATTTTTCCTGAGTCTTTCTGCCATTATCAACCGCAATATCAGAATTGCTTCTCTGGTGCCTTTACATTCCCTAAAGCCAAGCTGATCGTCATCTAACATATCCTCGATTTCCTTTTCCATTCTTGTACATATTATTCTTGAAAGCAACTTGGATGCGTGAGTCGTTAAGCTGACTGTGCGCTAATACTTCCACTTGTCGGCTGTTGCAGTCTTCGGAATTGTGTGGATGATGTTTTTCCGAAAGTCAGTTGGTAAATCACGAGACTCATACATTCTACTCAGCAACGTGAGTAGTCGTTTTATGGACATTTCTCCCAATGGTTTTTAGAAATTACGATGGATACGATGGAATGTCATATATCTCTTCTACATAATTTGATCTTAAGTATTTCAAAGATCTTTTGAAAATTGGTTCAAATGGCTCTAGCACTATGGGACTTAATTTCTGAGGTCATCAGTACCCTAGACTTAGAACTACTTAAACCTAACTAACCTAAGGACATTACACACATCTATGCCCCAGGCGGAATTCGAACCTGCGACCGTAGCAGCAGCGCGGTTCCGGACTGAAGCGCGTAGAACCACTCGGCCACAGCGGCCGGCAGCTCTTTCGAGTTTTGACTCTGGATCTCTCGATAATGTACCATAAATGATCGCTTGGCTCGACGTCGGGTGTAATGGATTGCCAAATAATTCACTGAATCTGTCCAGAATGTTTTTCAAATCAATTGCAAACAATTACGTCCCGTTGATATGACATTTTTGTTTGGGAACATGAAATCCTGAATGACTCAAAATGATCTCCAATTAGCCGTGCATAACCATTTCCAGTCAATGATCAGTTCAGATTTGCCAGAGGTCCCAGTCCGTCCCTTATAAACATAACCCACACCATCATGGAGCCACCACCAGCTTACAGACAGCCTTCTTGCGTGTTGATGGCTTGGGTCCATGGCTTCGTGGATGCTGCACCACACTCTGGCAGTGCCATCACTTTTTTCGAACGTAAGTTGGAATACTTCTGACCCGATCATGATTTTCCAATCATCCAGGGTCCGACTGATATGGCCATTAGCCCAGGAGAGGTGCTGCAGCCGGCCAGAGTGGCTGAGCGGTTCTAGGCGCTACAGTCTGGATCCGCGCGACCGCTACGGCCACAGGTTCGAATCCTGCCTCGGGCATGGATGTGTGTGATGTCCTTAGGTTAGTTAGGTTTAAGTAGTTCTACGTTCTAGAGGACTGATGACCACAGCAGTTAAGTCCTATAGTGGTCAGAGCCATTTGAATAATTTTTCTAGAGGTGCTGCAGTCGATGTCATGCTGTTAGTAAAGACAGTCGCGTCGGTGGTCTGCTGCCATAGCCAGTTAACGCCACATTTCGCCGCACTGACCAAACGACTATGTTCGATATACGTCACACGTTGATTTATGCGGTTATTCCACGCGTTATTGCTTGTTTGTTAGCAATGACAACTCTACTCAAACGCTGCTGCTCTCGGTCGTTAGGTTAAGGCCTTCGGCCCCTGTGTTGTCGCTGGTGAGAAGTAATGCCTGAAATTTTGTGTTCCTGGCGCACTCTGCCGCTGTGGATGGTACAAACGACTGCTCTGCTAATGCGCTGCCCTATTATACCTTGTGTATGCGACACTACCACCATTTGTTTTTATGCATATCGGTTTTGATGACTAGGTACCTCAGTGTAAAGTGCGGAGCTAAATTCTCTCTGTATGTAGATGTTTAACTGTATGCATACAGCTTTAATAAACTACAAATATGACACAGAAGCGCTACCTTAAATTAGGATAACCGGTTCAAATTAGAAGTGGTAACCACAAGCAGAGTTAAGCCGCTGGTGCCGCCTTTCCAGTGTACGTAATTTCGTATTTTACTTCTGAAATCTTGAAAACAACTGGCCAGTCTTTGGACCGTGGTACAGCAGAATCCATTTCCACAGAGTCAAGTGTTGTGTCATGCTTACGGTGGGGCCTGTCTTATTGGTTGCTCTTGTTATAAGAAAATTGCAGTGTGGCAGCTTACCTTATAACAACCGCATGCTAAGGTAACTTCTTGAGTAAATAGATTGCTTCGGTAGTTTACTAGGTAAGACGTAACGTTTGCTTGTAGATGATATCTCGGTTAATGTATAGACACTTTCGACGGCATGAATTTGAAATACTCTATTAGGTACACTTTCTGTAATATCGGAATATGTATATCTGCAGAAGCAAGTACAAATAAGCATAGTAGAACCATATTTCATGCAATGTTTTTAAAGTGTAATTTTATACATATTCTGATTGGGAAAAAACTGTAATTCCATAGTAATCTTTTGTTTTAGTATAATCTGTCCCTGCAACTTCTTTTTTGAAATATGAAATCTGATATTTCTGCTAATCATAAACCATGAGTTTATGTGTGTCATTTCAGCCTTCAAACCATTTTAGGGTGATAGCAAATACAAGAATTTTTTTGTAGAATATTGTCTTTATTTACACGTAATGATTAATATTTACAATACTGTTCAAATAAAAGTTTTGATGTGCTTTAAATTAGATATGAATCGTATTCAGGCGTACAGGCGCAATTACGTACATATATGGACATTTCTTCAGTAAATTCGGCCTCCACTGATTTTATGCTTGTAGTTTCGGTTGTATTTTGGTGCCGAATGAACATAGCCTTCTAGTTTATTGACATCCACATTTTTGGTACGCATATAATCGATAAAGAAATAATATTCAGCTCTAATATAAGGACGCTAGCTGCTCAGTCGGTCTGCAGGAATCAGTAAAGCACTGCACAAATCATTCAAATTTACCACAGTAGAATGTTTAATGTGCATGTCCGCACCCTCAGATTTTAACGCAAGAACTGGATCCCCATCTAAATCGATAATTAATGTCTAGATCCGTAAGACCAAATTGAGGAGCAAATCTCCAAGGTCATGGAACGTGTCAGTACATGGAGTTACAACATAAAAGTAATAACAGACAAAATAAAATGTTTATGAATCCAAAAGAAGTCAAACTATAGGCTGAAGTTCACACAATCCACAATATGACGTAGGAGTCAGCATATTTTTTTCAGGGAACTCCTTGACAGAATAGAAACAGCGACTCTTGAGGAAACTCTTCAGTTTCGATTTCAAAACGTGTGAATTACTGCTAACATTTTTGTATTATCGTGGTAGCTTCTTGAAAATGGATGCAGCAGTACACTACACACCTTCTTGCACGAGAGTTAAGGAACTGTGATCCAAATGCGGATTGGATTTCTGACTAGTATCAACCGAGTGAAATCTGCTAATTCTTGGAAATAAGCTGATACTGTCAACAAAAAACGACAATAGAATTATATTGAGAGGCTAATGTCAGAATACCAATACTAGTGAACAGTGGTCGACAAGAGGGTCGCGAACTCACACCACTTATTGCCCGACTGCCCGTTTCTGAGCCAAAAATATCCTTTGAGAGTGGGTAGTTACCCCAAAATATAACACCATGTGACATAAGCGAATGAAAATAAGCAAACTAGACTATTTTTCGTGTCGAACGATCACTTACATAAGGTACCGTTAGAAATGGAAAAATGGCAGGCTTAATTCTTTGAACAAGATCCTAAACGTGACCTTTACATGACAGTTAACTATCTATCTGAACACTGAAAATTTGAACCGCTGAGTTTCACTAATCGTGTGCCCACTCTGTGAAAGTAAAACATCCGGTTTTGTTGAATTGTGTGTTAGAAACTGTAAGAATTGAGTCTTACTGTGATTTAGCGTTAGTTTATTTTCGACAAGTCATGAACTTAATCCATGAACTGCACTATTTGAAACAGAGCCAATGTAACACACAACATCCTTTACTACCAAGTTGGTGTCATCAGCAAACTGAAATACACTCCTGGAAATAGAAATAAGAACACCGTGAATTCATTGTCCCAGGAAGGGGAAACTTTATTGACACATTCCTGGGGTCAGATACATCACATGATCACACTGACACAACCACAGGCACATAGACACAGGCAACAGAGCATGCACAATGTCGGCACTAGTACAGTGTTTATCCACCTTTCGCAGCAATGCAGGCTGCTATTCTCCCATGGAGACGATCGTAGAGATGCTGGATGTAGTCCTGTGGAACGGCTTGCCATGCCATTTCCACCTGGCGCCTCAGTTGGACCAGCGTTCGTGCTGGACGTGCAGACCGCGTGAGACGACGCTTCATCCAGTCCCAAACATGCTCAATGGGGGACAGATTCGGAGATCTTGCTGGCCAGGGTAGTTGACTTACACCTTCTAGAGCACGTTGGGTGGCACGGGATACATGCGGACGTGCATTGTCCTGTTGGAACAGCAAGTTCCCTTGCCGGTCTAGGAATGGTAGAACGATGGGTTCGATGACGGTTTGGATGTACCGTGCACTATTCAGTGTCCCCTCGACGATGACCAGTGGTGTACGGCCAGTGTAGGAGATCGCTCCCCACTCCATGATGCCGGGTGTTGGCCCTGTGTGCCTCGGTCGTATGCAGTCCTGATTGTGGCGCTCACCTGCACGGTGCCAAACACGCATACGACCATCATTGGCACCAAGGCAGAAGCGACTTTCATCGCTGAAGACGACACGTCTCCATTCGTCCCTCCATTCACGCCTGTCGCGACACCACTGGAGGCGGGCTGCACGATGTTGGGGCGTGAGCGGAAGACGGCCTAACGGTGTGCGGGACCGTAGCCCAGCTTCATGGAGACGGTTGCGAATGGTCCTCGCCGATACCCCAGGAGCAACAGTGTCCCTAATTTGCTGGGAAGTGGCGGTGCGGTCCCCTACGGCACTGCGTAGGATCCTACGGTCTTGGCGTGCATCCGTGCGTCGCTGCGGTCCGGTCCCAGGTCGACGGGCACGTGCACCTTCTGCCGACCACTGGCGACAACATCGATGTACTGTGGAGACCTCACGCCCCACGTGTTGAGCAATTCGGCGGTACGTCCACCCGGCCTCCCGCATGCCCACTATACGCCCTCGCTCAAAGTCCGTCAACTGCACATACGGTTCACGTCCACGCTGTCGCGGCATGCTACCAGTGTTAAAGACTGCGATGGAGCTCCGTATGCCACGGCAAACTGGCTGACACTGACGGCGGCGGTGCACAAATGCTGCGCAGCTAGCGCCATTCGACGGCCAACACCGCGGTTCCTGGTGTGTCCGCTGTGCCGTGCGTGTGATCATTGCTTGTACAGCCCTCTCGCAGTGTCCGGAGCAAGTATGGTGGGTCTGACACACCGGTGTCAATGTGTTCTGTTTTCCATTTCCAGGAGTGTATTTAAGAATTACCGGTAATACCAGAGGGCATATCATTTATATAAATAAGGAAAATTTATACATTTATAATTTATATAATATTATATTAATAGGAATAGGTGATGGATTTATTCAGTCATCATTTTTCTCTCTGGAAAAACCACCATAGTACACTACTGGCCATTAAAATTGCTACACCACAAAGATGACGTGCTACAGACGCGAAATTTAAGCGACAGGAAGAAGATGCTGTGATATGTAAATGATTAGCTTTTCAGGACATTCACACAAGGTTGGCGTCGGTGGCGACACCTAGAAAGTGCTGACATGAGGAAAGTTTCCAACCGATTTCTCATACACAAACAGCAGTTGAAAGGCGTTGCCTGGTGAAACGTTGTTGTCATGCCTCGTGTAAAGAGGAGAAATGCGTACCATCACGTTTCCGACTTTGATAAAAGTCGGATTGTAGCCTATCGCGATTTCTGTTTATTGAATCGCGATACTGCTGCTCGCGTTGGTCGAGACCGAATGACTGTTAGCAGAATATGGAATCGGTGGATTCACGAGGGTAATACGGAACGCCGTGCTGGATCCCAACGGCCTCGTATCACTAGCAGTCGAGATGACAGGTATCTTCGCTGCATGGCTGTAACGGATCGTGCAGCCACGTATCGATCCCTGAGTCAACAAATGGGACGTTTTGCAAGACAACAACCATCTGCACGAACAGTTCAACGACGTTTGCAACAGCATGGACTATCAGTTCGGAGACCACGGCTGCGGTTACCCTTGACGCTGCGCCACAGGCAGGAGCGCCTGCGATGGTGTACTCACCGACGAATCTGGGTTCACGAATGGGAAAACGTCATTTTTTCTGATGAATCCAGGTTCAGTTTAAAGCAACATGACGGTCGCATCCGTGTTTGGCGTCATCGCGGTGAACGCACATTAGAAGCGTGTATTCGTCGTCGCCATACTGGCGTATTACCCAGCGTGTTGGTGTGGGGTGTCATTGATTACACGTCTCGGTCACCTCTTGTTCGCATTGACGGCACTTTGAACAGCGGACGTTACATTTCAGATGTGTTATGACATGTGGTTCTACCCTTCATTCGATCCCTGTGAAACCCTACATTTCAGCAGGATAATGCACGACCGCATGTTGCAGGTCCTGTACGGGTGTTTCTGGATACAGAAAATGTTCGACTGCTGCCCTGGTCTGCACATGCTCCAGATCTCTCACCAATTGAAAACGTCTGGTCAATGGTGGCCGAGTAACTGGCTCGTCACAATACGCCAGCCACTACTCTTGACGAACTGTGCTATTGTGTTGAAGCTGCATGGGCAGCTGTACCTGTACTCACCATCCAAGCTCTGTTTGACTCAATGCCCAGGCGTATCAAGGCCGTTATTACGGCCAGAGGTGGTTGTTCTGGGTACTGATTTCTCAGGAGCTATGCACCCAAATTATGTGAAAGTTTAATCACATGTCAGTTGTAGTATAATATATTTGTCCAATGAATACCCGTTTATCATCTGCATTTCTTCTTGGTGTAGCAATTTTAATGGCCAGTAGTGTAGTTAACCTCATCCAAACGTCGTGTAATGCTCTCTCTTGCCAAGAATTCACGACATCAAAGTTACTGAGAGGTGGTAGACCAACATTCGCACATCTAGATCCTCTCGCAGTGGAATTTTATGTGTTGGTGAACAGCAGTTTCCGGGTTTGGCAGCTGCCGTGGCTCAGCTACGGTATAGTCGAATGACAACAGGTCAGGAAGTCATTATGGGGGCCGTGACTACTGATATGATGTGGCCTCGTCCGTAATAATAGAAAAGCCCTAAGTATAACGACATAGACAAACGCATAACAATAATAATAACAATACCAATAATAATAATTAGAGATTGACTCGCATGATACGTACTTATATAGTCTTCTTCTTCCGAGGCTATCGCTGCGATTGGTGGTGCTTAATGCTGAACTGTGAATGATGAAGTTCATGCAGTCAAAATATTCTAAAAAGATGCGCAACGTTTGGGGAGCTAATCTTACATGGAGCTCGCTGTGGGGCACTTTTGGGTGGGGCATGAGCATCTACATCTACATCCACTCAGATAGTCCGCAGCCACCGTACGGTACGTGTCGGAGGGCACCCTGCACCACTACTAGTCATTTCTTTTCTAGTTCCACACGCAAATAGGCCGACGGAAAAACGACTTTGTACACTCTTGGAAATTGAAATAAGAACACCGTGAATTCATTGTCCCAGGAAGGGGAAACTTTATTGACACATTCCTGGGGTCAGATACATCACATGATCACACTGACACAACCACAGGCACATAGACACAGGCAACAGAGCATGCACGATGTCGGCACTAGTACAGTGTATATCCACCTTTCGCAGCAATGCAGGCTGCTATTCTCCCATGGAGACGATCGTAGAGATGCTGGATGTAGTCCTGTGGAACGGCTTGCCATGCCATTTCCACCTGGCGCCTCAGTTGGACCAGCGTTCGTGCTGGACGTGCAGACCGCGTGAGACGACGCTTCATCCAGTCCCAAACATGCTCAATGGGGGACAGATCCGGAGATCTTGCTGGCCAGGGTAGTTGACTTACACCTTCTAGAGCACGTTGGGTGGCACGGGATACATGCGGACGTGCATTGTCCTGTTGGAACAGCAAGTTCCCTTGCCGGTCTAGGAATGGTAGAACGATGGGTTCGATGACGGTTTGGATGTACCGTGCACTATTCAGTGTCCCCTCGACGATGACCAGTGGTGTACGGCCAGTGAAGGAGATCGCTCCCCACACCATGATGCCGGGTGTTGGCCCTGCGTGCCTCTGTCGTATGCAGTCCTGATTGTGGCGCTCACCTGCACGGCGCCAAACACGCATACGACCATCATTGGCACCAATGCAGAAGCGACTCTCATCGCTGAAGACGACACGTCTCCATTCGTCCTCCATTCACGCCTCTCGCGACACCACTGGAGGCGGGCTGCACGATGTTGGGGCGTGAGCGGAAGACGGCCTAACGGTGTGCGGGACCGTAGCCCAGCTTCATGGAGACGGTTGCGAATGGTCCTCGCTGATACCCCAGGAGCAACAGTGTCCCTAATTTGCTGGGAAGTGGCGGTCCGGTCCCCTACGGCACTGCGTAGGATCCTACGGTCTTGGCGTGCATCCGTGCGTCGCTGCGGTCCGGTCCCAGGTCGACGGGCACGTGCACCTTCTGCCGACCACTGGCGACAACATCGATGTACTGTGGAGACCTCACGCCCCACGTGTTGAGCAATTCGGCGGTACGTCCACCCGGCCTCCCGCATGCCCACTATACGCCCTCGCTCAAAGTCCGTCAACTGCACATACGGTTCACGTCCACGCTGTCGCGGCATGCTACCAGTGTTAAAGACTGCGATGGAGCTCCGTATGCCACGGAAAACTGGCTGACACTGACGGCGGCGGTGCACAAATGCTGCGCAGCTAGCGCCATTCGACGGCCAACACCGCGGTTCTTGGTGTGTCCGCTGTGCCGTGCGTGTGATCATTGCTTGTACAGCCCTCTCGCAGTGTCCGGAGCAAGTATGGTGGGTCTGACATACCGGTGTCAATGTGTTCTTTTTTCCATTTCCAGGAGTGTATATGCCTTCGTCCTAATTTCTTCGTCCTTGTATTTTACCACCATCGTGATCCTTGTACGCACTGTATATTGGCGGCAGTAGAAACATTCGGTAATCAGATCTAAATACTGGTTCTCTAATTTTTCTCAGCAGTGTTCCTCGAAAAGAACGTCGCCTTCCTTCCACGAAGCATTAGAGTTCCCGAAGCATCTCTACAATATTTACGTGATGTTCCAACCTACTGCTAACAATCTAGCACCCCGCCTCTGAATTGCTTCAGTGTCCTCCTTCAAGCTGACCTGGTACGGATTCCAAACAATCGAGCAATATTAAAGAATAGGTCGCAGAACATCCTCTATGCTGTCTCCTTTGCGTACACACTGCACTTTACTAAAAGCCTCACAATAAACCGAAGCTGACCATTCGCCTTTGATACTACAGTCCTCATATTCTTGTTCCCTCTCATATCGCTTTGCAAAGCTACTGCCAGATATGTAAACGACGTGGCTGTCTCAAGCAGTACACTAATAATGCTGTTTCCGAAAATTACAGGTTTGTTTTTCCTGTTCGTCCGCTTTAACTTACAGTATTCAACATTTAGAGCTAGCTGTCATTCATCACAACAACGAGAAACTTTGTCTAAGTCATCTCGTATCTTCCTATGTCACTCAACTTCGACACCTAACCATACAACGTAGCGTCATCAGCAAACAATTGCAGATTGCTGTCCACGCCGTCAGCCAAATCATTCATATATATAGAGGTTAATATCGTTCCTATCGCAGATCCCTAGGGAACTTCTGACGAAAATGTTTCAAATGATTCAAATGGCTCTGTGCTCTATGAGACTTAACGTCTGAGGTCATCAGTACCCTGGAACTTAGAACTACTTAAACCTAACTAACCTAAGGACATCACACAGATCCATACCCGAGGCAGGATTCGAACCTGCGACCGTAGCAGCAGCGCGGTTCCAGACAAACGCCGAGAACCGCTCGGCCACACCGGCCGCCTTCTGACTCTAATCTTTTTTCTGACGAACACTCGTCGTGGAGGACAATTTACTGGGTACTATTACTTAAGAAGTTTTTGAGCCACTCATACATCTGTGGACGTATTCCACATGCTCGTACGTTATTTAAGATGGGGCCCTCCCTCGTTCCCATCCACTGCGTTGGCATTTGGCTGGATGCAATTCGCAGTATAAAAGTGCTTCTGCCAAGAACAAACAGTGGCACATTACTCTCACGTCCGACTTTAACAATCTGATGCTTCAGAAGGAACGGGTATTCTGTACATGGTAGAAGGTAAATCTTATCGAGGAAACCAAGACGTGATGCCATTTGATCAAGTCAGGATGATCAACACCTAGAGTACCGTCCATTGTGAGGTACAACAGCTACTAAGACAGATTGGGTGCAAAATAGGCAAGGAAGCAGACCAGTCTTCTAGCCACGAAAATTAAAGAATGTAACAACTTGTTAAAGATAATATTGGCCTGAGAGTACCACAGATTTATAATACTCCTTTCGAATGTGATAAAAGTTATATGGACCAGTCTATTCAGAATATTGGCAATCGTAGAGTTAAACGTTAGCGTCACCGTAAACATAGATTTCTCGAAAATCAGACATGTGCGAACAGAGCCTTTTAAATAAAAAAATTGTTTGAACCATCGAGAATTCTTGCTCACACATCGAATTATTGGGACTCTGTGATCAAGAAAGCAGCTGCACTCAGGATATGTAGGAACAACTTCGATAGAGACACAGGCTATTCACTTGTCAATGCACGAAAGCATGCAGTTGATAAATAAAGAGCGAGTGATGCCGCTAAAACCGAGGCTGGATAGAGAGGGCTAATATAATCTATGGACATAGAAGGCGCCACCTCGGCACGCGTTGTTTCCGCGATGCCGTGATAACGTAATCCAACGAATCTGCTTGGCATAAAAGTGGGAACCTCGCTAATATCTCGAAAGTAAAACTTAGCTTCTGACGACGATGATGTAAGAAGTTATTAAAAGCTTGGCATTTTATGGCTGTTTGGCCACGCAACTGAACCAATTTCTTTATAGCCAAGCAGTCCACTGTGAAAGACCTTGAAGCCGAAGTGCCACATAGTTCCACTATCAAACAACATAAATTAGGTTTACCTGTTCTGAATGGTAAACATTTCATACTTCTGGATAAGGTGAATACAGTGGCTTGGGATCACTATAGAATGAATATGGTTATGATTATAGATTTTAATGAAAACATCTGAAAAAGGTGAATAATATAAATACCAGAAAAATGTTAAAAATGAAAATTGTGTCTGTGTTCATGTGTGTATGTGCGTGAAATGTAATTTAGGATTGTAATTTTGATCTGTAACTGTAGTTGTAACTTGGAGTCTTGCTACCTTTGTGACTCATGTGATTTCCAATACTCGTACGAAAATACGCCTTTCTGATTGGCTATATTAAACTCTAGGACCTATACTTTCTGATGGCAGTTTATCTAATTTGGTGTGTTCTTTGTATATTTTTGGGGCAATTTATGTAATTTGTTTGTGTACGTTTATGATCAAGAAATGCTCATCTTAATTGCTCAGAGTGTGAAAATGTAAGAACAATGAATGTAAAAGCATTGTACGATTTAAACTGGGAATACCCCAATCAAAGCTAGAGTGTACGGAACAGCGGGTAATACGCAATGCTTACATTTACGGGGTACTAAATTTGAAAAGTAAGGGGAAAACATTTTACTATTTAAATACTGAATATCTTGCATAGCTAGAGCGTATGGAAAAGGCTATACTTAAATTTAAAATGTACTAAAAGTAAAAATATAAATATTGCACAGTTTAAACTCGTGTGATTTATGTGTGAAGATGCAACTACTTGTGTGTGTGTGTGTGTGTGTGTGTGTGTGTCTATATGTTGTTCAGAAACATACATCTTTGAACAGGACGTCAGTTCGAGCGATGTTTACATATATAACATGAAAATATTGTACATGACAGCATTTTACGCAAATATCTTTGCTTTGATGCCATTTTTACGTAAGTAAAGATACTCGTTTTCTTCTTTTAATACCCTCTAAAATACTACTCAGTCTTTGGTTGCCTCATTTTAATACCATACTAATATTGGATTGAGAGGCGGACGGGGAGCGGAAAAGGGTAAGTGGAGTGGGAAGGGAGGAGGCGTGGATGACGATCATGAGGTCTTTGATACAGGTTGGGGCTTTCCGCCATCTCGGCCTGTGATGTCATTGCTCCTGTATTTAGGTAACCCGCACTATCTCTTGCATTTCACGTCGGTTCTAGCGCTAGAGACAGCAGTGCATTTAAGTGCAAAGTGGGAAAAGTTCTCCAATCTTATAATCGTCACATATTCGTACATACGCTACTGGCCATTAAAATTGCTACACCATGAAGATGACGTGCTATAGACGCGAAATTTAACCGACAGGAAGAAGATGCTGTGATATGCAAATGATTAGCTTTTCAGAGCATTCACACAAGGTTTGCAACGGTGGAGACACCTACAACGTGCTGACATGAGGAAAATTTCCAACAGATTTCTCATACACAAACAGCAGTTGACCGGCGTTGCCTGGTGAAACGTTGTTGTGACGCCCCGTGTAAGGAGGACACATGCGTACCATCGCGTTTCCGACTTTGATAAAGGTTGGATTGTAGCCTATCGCGATTGCGGTTTGTCGTATCGCGACATTGCTGCTCACGCTGGTCGATATCCAATGATTGTTAGCAGAATATGGAATCGGTGGGTTCAGGAGAGTAATACGGAACTCCGTGCTGGCTCCCAACGGCCTCGTATCACTAGCAGTCGAGATGACAGGCATCTTATCCGCATGGCTGTAACGGATCGTGCAGCCACGTCTCGATACCTGAGTCAACAGATGGGGGCATCTGCAAGACAACAACAATCTGCACGAACAGTTCGACGACGTTTGCAACAGCATGGATATCAGCTCGGAGACCACGGCTGCGGTTACCCTTGACGCTGCACCACAGGCAGGAGCGCCTGCGATGGTGTGCTCACCGACGAATCTGGGTTCACGAATGGCAAAACGTCATTTTTTCGGATGAATGCACGTTCTGTTTACAGCATCATGATGGTTGTATCTGTGTTTGGCGACATCGCGGTGATCGCACATTGGAAGCGTGTATTCGTCATCGCCATACTGGCGTATCACCCGGCGTGGTGTTATGGGGTGCGATTGGTTACACGTCTCGGTCACCTCTTGTTCGCACTGATGGCACTTTGAACAGAGGACGTTACATTTCAGATGTGTTAAGACCCGTGGCTCTAGCCTTCATTCGATCCCTGCGAAACCCTACATTTCAGCAGGATAGTGCACAACCGCATGTTGCGGGTCCTGTACCGGCCTTTCTGGATACAGAAAATATTTGACTGCTGCGCTGGCCAGCACATTCTCCAGATCTCTCATCAATTGGAAACGTCTGGTCAATGGTGGCCGAGCAACTTGCTCGTCACAATATGCTGTCACTACTCTGTGGTATCGTGTTGAAGCTGCATGGGAAGTTGTACCTGTACACGCCATCCAAGCTCTGTTTGACTCAATGCCCAGGCGTATCAAGGCCCGTATTAAGGCCAGAGTTGTTTGTTCTGGGTACTGATTTCTCAAGATCTATGCACCGAAATTGCATGAAAATGTAATCACATGTCAGTTCTAGTATAATATATTTGTCCAATGAATACACGTTTGTCATCTGCATTTCTTCTTGGTGTAGCAATTTTAACGGCCAGTAGGGTATATTTCATCTATATCTTTAGCGAACTTTGCAGTTTCATGTTTTATTTCTGCCAGTAGTTATTGGTTATATCGAAAAAAAGTCTGTGGCTGGCAACTGAATTTCCGCTGATTTACACCGCTAAATGTACAGGGTGACAGAACATAAATTAGTTATAGATTATGGTGTACACAGACTTTATTCGACATGTAAACGCCACTATAGATATTCAAACTAGGTTATGACATGTTCGATACACCTGCCATCGTTGGCGACGATGTGGCGCAGACGCGTAACGAAATTCTGCATGAGCAGCTGAGGTGTCGGAAAATCGATGCTGTGGATGGCCTCCTGAATGGCTGTTTTGAGCACAGCAATGGTTTTGGGGTAATTTATGTGCAGCTTGTCTTTAATACAGTCCCACAAAAAAGAGTCGCATGTGTTCAGACCCGGAGAATATGAGTGCAATCGAGTACCCCAGAGCCACGATGCGGTCCCCAAAGTGCTCCAACAGGACATTAAACAGTCTCCTGGATTGATGGGGTCGGGGTCGTCTTGAATGAACCACATCTTGTCGAAATTAGGGTGACTTTGGATAATGGGGAGGAAATCATCTTCCAAAACCTTCACGTACCGTTCGGTAGTCTCCGTGCCACCAAGGAATAGCGCACCAATTATTACGTGACCGCGGCAGTGCACACCACACAGTCGCTCGTTGAGGTTGAAGAGACTTCTGGATCGCGAAATGCGGGAGTCAGTCCCCAAAATGCGCCAGTTTTACTTATTGACGAACCCATCTAAATGAAAATGGGCTTCGTAGCTAAACCAAACCATACTTATTTCCATCGTGCGCCACGGCTAACCATGTATTTTGATCGTCCTAAAACAAACCGTTCAGAAATAATTTCATATAGTTCAATAACTGTCACCTGTATTTATGGAACTGAGCCATGCGGTACGACCTTACCCCAAAAGTTCGTTGTAGTTCAACCGTCTAGATTTGTTGACGCACTGACTGGCAAAAATATGAGACAGATTGAATTTCACACATTTAAAGTATTCTTACGAACTGTGGGACAGACATACTAACAGAATATTTTCAGTTACTCCGTCTAATCGTCACGCACATCCTAGCAGTAGTAGGGTTACCTCAACCTCATAGTTTTTTCAGGAAAATAATGAATCACGTACAGCATATTCAAAATTTAGCTGAAATTGTTCCAGGCGATCCTGAGTTACATGTTTATGTAATGTATTTTTCACCAAACCTTCAGCCATGGGCGTTGTGAGAGTGTCTTACTCTCACAGTAACTTTTACCAGATAGCAAATGATAAGTCTGCCTAGTTTGGTAGAATCTGATTCAAGTGTTACAGGGATACGCTGGTATGTCACAGTCTTTGAACCGTCACTACTCATCCCCCGCATCGCTCCACCCTTCCACGAAAAGGAGGGTCGAAACATTATCACCACTGTCACCAGGTTTAACGACCTCGAAAACTACGAATTCAGTACTAATATCGGTCGTTATCCTTTACGTGTCACCCATACCCTTGCCTCTAGGAGTGGTTGCGGTATATTACTCCCGAAATAGACCCATAAATATTTCTAGAAATAATGAGTCATGTACGTACAAAATTTGAATCAAACTGCTTCAGACGTTTCTGAGTTAAGCTTCTATGCCACCTCCCTTTTCATCGCCGTCCCTACGGGTGTTAGGTGGTTCTTACCACCACAAAAATCTTCTTACAATAATCTGATTGACGAATGGTATATTACCAACATGAGTTACGATAGCCAATGCTTTAAAACAAGACCGCTGTGATATAACCAGCAGTTGTTCAATGTCCTCGGTTTTTTATTGGCAGTCGTGCAGAGCACGGAAGGAACTGCTGGTATCTGCTGGGCTGCAGCTCTGCTAGTCGGTAAATACAGCATACATTCCGGCCCCGCAGAGAAGCTGTTTCAATCCATTATATTGCGTTGGAACAAAGAGCACCAAATCAATGAGCCATTCCAATTTCTCATTTGTTTCGAGGACTGAAAAGCACGCAGCCGGCATTCCGGAGCTGTCACATCCTGCTGCAGGCAAATCGGTGAGTCGCTTTCTGCTGCCGCTGCTGCTGGCCGTGTGTCATTGCGTAGGTCGTTTGCCGAGGCGCTTGTGGGGCCACATTTGGAAAATAAGTATCCAACAGTAGTGTATACTTGTACTTAAAAATTCTAATAATAAAACAAAGGAGCAGTTCGCTAAACGACAGTCCTAAAAAAAGGAGGAACAGACACGATTATCGTTATATCAGAAGCAATAGGGGGGTCGATTAAAATGTCAGAAAAGATTGGACGAATAGCAGGAGAAAAAAACCTTTGTGGTGCAAATTGACAATGACAGGAAGCTGAATGATTATATTAAATAATTTGCTTACGCCATGTAACTACTATCTGCATTGTTAGGAAAAGGTATACTAATAAGGGATTCATTAGGATGTGACAAGTTCGTCGCTTTTTCCATGCCGTTATGTGGATATAGCTCCACAACAGTTAGCCAATAAATTGCTCAACATACGAGGTCCCATAACCTGCTCTGATGGTTGTTGTTATTTACATTGCTTCCTAAGCGCAGCGGGCTTGTAAAATGGTTCAAATGGCTCTGAGCACTATGGGACTTAACATCTGAGACCATCAGTCCCCTAGAACTTAGAACTACTTAAACCTAACTAACCTAAGGACATCACACACACTCATGCCCGAAGCGGGATTCGGACCTGCCACCGTAGCGGTCGCACGGTTCCTGACTGAAGTGCCTAGAACTGCTCGGCCACACCGGCCGGTCGCGGGCTTGTAGAGGCTATGTCGTCTTTTATTAATATAATTAGATAGACGTACGTAGATTTATTAGAATGAAATCAGTGAAGTTGTTCTTGATGATATGGTGACGTTGAGTCATGAGACGGTGTGGTGCTTTCGGCTCCTGCTAACATTTTCTAGGTCAGGGATTTACGTGTAGATGGGACTGAAAAAGAAACGATAGGAAATAGGAATGAGTATTGACATGAGTATTGTGAGAGGTCAACGTCGTGATGCAGCCAGCAGGTGGGACATAGGATGGTACATACGGCAGGAAATGCGGCAGTCGTTGAAAATGGGTGGGGTAGGGTAAGGTATAGATCACAGGATCAGTTGATCTCGCATGTTTTGGGAGGTGATGATAGTTGAAATTACCAAGAAAAAGAACATGAAATACGTTAACGTATAAGGATGGTGGGACACGACTTTAGAGTTTTTGTGCACCACAATACTGACTGATAGTGATCAGCCGTTTTGTGTGCTAAACACAACAACGTGTTTCGAGACAAAAACGTACGTTGTCAAATTAAGCTTATGAGGTTAAAACTCTAAGAATTATACCAACACATTTTATTAATGCATATGTTGGAATACTTTTTAGTGCTTTAACCTCATAAGCTGGAATTGACAGCCTAATAATAAGAACGTTGTCTCTTGAAACAGATTGCTGTGTGTAGAGCATAAAACATATGAATGCTACCTGATTTTACTGTTACGATGATGATGATGCAATAGTAGGCCAGGATTCTCTCTCATGGGGGATACAATCTAGTGCTGGGATTAGCTTTCGCGGGTTCCATAGGAGTTACAATGGCATTGCAGGTGTATTTCGAGTTGCTGGAACTTCATCAGCTGGTGAAGGATATGGGTTATAATAAATGCATACTGGAACTGAGACTGAGTATGTGACACTAAGGGGTATGGAGGATGTGGTAAAACATTAGATGGGCAGAGATCTATGCAACTCTTGCGTTAGTGTTTTTGTGATCAGAGCTTGTCTTATAGGCAGTCCCAGTATTTGGCTTTGTTATCAACTTTAGTCTATTGTACGTTTTGTTTTCTATGGTTCGTAGTTGAAGGTTCCAGGTTAGCTTTAGGTTGGGTGTTAATCCAATATATTGTAGTACTGTTATTAGATTAATAGGACGGTATTGGATCGTGAAGGAGGGTACGCAAGACGGAAAGTTTATGTGACTTCCCACAAAATTATTTCATGGGTTCTAGCAGGAGTGATGAAATGGTGGAATCATTGAAAGGAACGAAGAATGTAATCGACAGCAAGGAAATCGTCATCCACAACGTTTTGAAGTACGTACATGAGAGGGGATGGTGTAGGAACGTCAACTGTGACAGGATGCATCCTTGAGCAAGCCTGCTGTTGTATGGATAAATCGACGAGAGTGTATTATTTTATACTAAATAGGATGAACAGTGTGCTATCAACGATACATAAGGTGGACGTAGTTCACTAGAAGTATATGCCAGTGGAATCTGAACAGAAAAAGAGAACATCATTGTCTGATGTAGGCCTTTTCGACATTTAGATATCGAAACAGGGGCAGTTGGCATTTGTTCTGTTACTGGCACATGTGAGGGTGGATCGACAACTGAAAACTTGAATCGGGTGTAACAGTAGGTGATGGGGAGGGGTAGATACCTTTCAATGGGTTTGGTAGGCTTATCAGAGCTTGTCAGATGATGGGTTCATGGGATTTGCTAACACAAGGCTGATAGGAAGGCAGGAAGAGGTTTCCTTAGGAAATTTATTTGGTTTTAGGGCGAGGAGATTCTTCAACTGTTCAGGGTAGAAACCGTTATAGATGATGTTTTATATTGACTTGCAAGTGCTTCTGAGAAGAAGAATATACTTTATGTAAGGTGGTGGAATGTGATGGACTTTTGATCAGTGTCTGTCTTAAGTTCCTGACAACAGTAACTTCTACTTCGTGTGCACTGATCAATGTGTTTAATGTAGTGTGGAGTGTAAGCACCGAAAAACAAGAAGCGTTCAAAGATATACTGGACCAAGGTGTGGTAAAAGTCGGTATCATCATGAGCGGTGAATGTGCCTTGAGGTAATATTTAGACTGATAGGGAAGTGTTGATTGTATGTAAGAATGGATAGTGTGGAGTAGTATTCCGACCTGTCATCAGGCGGACAGCGTTCCAAACCTTGCTTAAACTTGTGGGTAGCGTTCTAATGAGTTTAGTACATGTCTATATCCAGTTCTTGCCACTGGTGTGCAAGTGTGCTGCGGTCAGGGCTGTACAAGAGCAGGCAGCATTCCCTAAATATTTCAAGAGTTCATGGGGGAAAGGGACTGGAGACGACGGCAGAAAAGGATATGTGGACAGCAGCAACTTCAGTCAAGCTTTGTCGTAAAAAGGAAACAGTATCTTTTACTTTTTGGAGTGTAAAAGGTTGGAGTACAATGCGGGCATGGATATGCTACACATTCTATCAACATGGCTGTAATCTGGAAGTAGCCTGGGTGGGATGTACTGGGTTTCGATTCTTGTTTGTGGAGATTTCGTTAGAACGTGCTCATTGTCATCTTCAGTAGTACCACTGTATGGGTGCAATCAAGTTGGATGCTATCTGGGCATGTAAATGTTTTGAAGACTGATATAGCTTGATGAATGGCCCCACCTGTGTTCTCGGGGTAGCCTCTCAGGCTAGTAATCCAAAGGCACTCGGTCCCGTTTTCGAACTTCACCACTGAATAAATTTCGAATAAAGAATCATCAGGAATGGCGAACAAAGATTTATGGCCCAAGAAGTCGTCCTCATTCTGTCAACAGCCTTGTCAAAGACGGTCGGGGAGCGGATAGAATTTCAGGGCACTCTCTTGCCCTTTGGGTGGGAAACTGCTGCTAAAAATCTAAAGAATCACCAATTATCAACAGCATTATGATCTCTCCATTGCAAAAATTCCAAACTATTTCCTGATTTTGATACCCGGAGAGGCTGCCAAGGGGGAAGTAACGCTGAGAAAAAGAAAGATTCAATAACGAACGAAGAGATAACGAGATGTGGAATGTCAGAAATTTGAACGTGGTAGGGGAGCTAGAAAATTTGAAAAGCGAAATACTAAGACTCAGTATAGATATACATGCCAACGTCTCAAGCAGAAGCAGAATGGGTAACTTAGAACGTAAAGGGAGACGAAAATCTAATACTAAAGAATGAAGAGATATACTTGAAATTCACTGGGGCTATAGATACTGCTATAATGAACAGATCAACAGGGATTTCAGTTGAAGACGAAAGGATATCTCTAAAAATCACAGAAGTTGGAAAGATAAACAAAGGTAGAAAGAAGGTAACTGCTAAGAAACCAAAGGTAACAGAACTACTTCAGTTGAACGACGAAAGAAGGAAGTAAAAGAAAATGTTCAGAGAAATACAGGAATGCAGAAAAACAAGCACTTAGGAATAAAATAAAAATGTGGTGCAGGGAAGCTAAGGCGAAATGGCTGCGTGAGAAATGCGAAGAAATGTAAAAAGGCTTGAGTGTAAGACGGTTGACTCAACACATAGAAAAGTCGAAGCAACATTCGATGAAATTAAAAGCACAATTGACAACATTAAGACTGCAATTGGAATTGTACTGTTAAATGAAGAGTAGACCGAGGATGGGTGGAAAAAGTAACCTGAAACCCTCTATGAAGGGAGGACTTTTCTGCTGAAATGATAGAAGAAGATGCAGTAGTCAATAAGAAAGAGATAGGGGATCAACTATTAGAATCAGAATTGAAGACAGAATTGGACGAATTAAGATCAAATAAGGCAGAGGGGACTGAGAAGTAGCAGAAATGAGAGTACCATGAAACTTAACATCAGGTTTGGGGACCAAAAAGTAGATAAAGTTCAGGAATTCAAGTATGTAGGCAGCAAAGTGACCCATGATGGACAGAGCAAGGAGGACAAAATGCAGATTATCACTGGTAAAAATGTCATTCCTGCCCAAGAGAAGTCTACTGATACCAAACATAGGCCTTAGTCTGACGAAGAAATTTCCGAGAATATACGTTTGGAGCACAGCATGATACGTGGGGAGTCGGAAAATAAGTTTCCCCTGTAGACTGTGGTCATAGTTGTGTGCGAAAGGAAAAAAAAAAAAAGAGAATGAGACATTAAAGATAAGACATATCTTTACTTTTCTACATAATTTCCAAGTACATTGAGACATTTGTCATACCGCATTATAAGCTTCAAAAAGGGTTCCAGCAAGATATAAGGGCGTTGCATGGGGAAGAAGCGTTGATCGGCTTGTTGGACGTCAGCATTGCGGTCAAAGCGCCATGTGCCGAGAGTCTTCTTCAAATCAGGATACAGACGGAAGTCACTTCGTGCGAGATCCGGACTGTAAGGTGGATGGTGTAGGAACTCCCAACAAAGAGTTGCAACATGGTTTTGCGTTGCCGTTGCCGTGTGTGGTCTCGCATTGTCATCCAACAGCAGAACGCCAGATCTGAGAAGGTCAGGCTGCTTTTTACGAATCACGTCTTTCAATTTCGACAGAGTGGCATAGTACCACGCAGCATTGATGGATGCATCCTCCAGAAAGTCCAGCAGCAAAACTCCTTTGGCGTCCCAGAAAAAAGGTGAGTAGCACTTTACCTGCAGACGGAGTGCTTTTGAACTTCTTTCGGACAGGTGATGACGAATGTTTCCACTCCATGGATGCGGCCTTCGATTTGGGCGTGTAATGGTGGACCCACGTTTCATCCCCCGTCACAATCCGAGACAGTAGGTCATTGCCAGATTCATGGTAACGCACGAGCTGTTCCTGGCTGAATGTCATGCGTTGTTCCATGTGTATCTGGGTCAGTTGGCGGGGCATCCATCGTGCTGACACCTTCCTGTATCGAAGAATGCCATGGTTGATCTTGTGAGCTCGCTCATGTAAGATTTAAAGTTCTGCCGCTTCTCCGTCGATGGTGATACGCTGGTTCGCTTTAATGATGCCATCCACCTTCTTGACATTTGCATCTGTAGTGGCCGTGCGCGTCCATCCAGGTCTCGGTATGTCCTGCACTTGCTGACGTCCATCACTGAATTGCTGGCACCATCTCCACCCTCTACAAGGCGGTTATGAAATTCTGTGCCTGGTACTCCACGTGCCCATTCATAACGATAACAGCTCTCACTTCTGCCTGTGACCACGACTCCAAAACGCACCTTCTCTCCATAGTTCCGGGAAGAGACTGGGCGACTCCATGGCCTGTTGTGTGCACCACGACCAAATAGTGGATAGAATTGGAAGGAAAATCACCATTGGCCGTATTTTGTTGTTTTATTGTCAGCAGCGATATCTGCTTGATCGTGGTCGATCTCTACCCAATGGTGTATCGGTGCCTTGCACTTGCGAGTTCACCTGCCGTGTCGTCTTTCGGCCATATCACACAACTCTGCCCACAGTCGGCAGGCAGGGGAAACTAATTTTCCAGCTCCCCCTCGTATATTTGGGAAACATGGGCTGTGGGAGGGGAATCGAAGAAAAGAAAGGGATGTACGGAAATCACTCACGGGAAGAAGGGACAGGATGCTGGAACATCTGATAAGCCATCCATGGTATTATAGGAAGATAAAGATTATAAAAACGTAGAGGAAGACAAAGATTAGAATACATCCAGCAAACAATTGAGGATATAGGTGGAAAATGCTTTTACGAGATGGAGAGATGGACACAGTATAGGAATTGGTGGTGTGTTACATCGAACCAGTAAGAAGACTAACGGATTAAGATAAGGAAAAAAAGCTTTGAAGTTAGAAGTAAGGCTACGTCACCTGAAAGGAAGGTAATAAACTGATGCCACCAGTTGAGTTCAGCTAGGGAGCTGAAGCAGATATTTAGCTGCTGTAGTAATACTGATTGGGATGAATGCGAAGTGTACAAGTGACTGTTAAGATTGTAAAATGGATGTCAAGGAATAGATGATAATAGACAGAATGATTGAATAGGGCTTGTGGAAAACGAGGAAATGTTTCCAGAATGAGACTGACACTCTGCAGTGGAGTGTGCTCTGATAAGAAACTTTGGCATGAAAGTTTGTAAGGTAGGAGTAAAGCTGTGAAAATGGGGAGCGAGTCGTGCTTGGGTAGCTCAGATAGCAGAGCACTTGCCCGCGAAAGGCATAGGTCCCGAGTTTCAGTCTCGGCCCGGCACACAGTTTTAATCTGGCAGGAAGTTTCGAGGAAATGTTGCAGCACAACCAGTAGGCATTGGTTGGTGGATGTCACTTTGTAGAAGGATGGGATGTGGCATCTGCATGGTGTGATGTATGAAACAGGTTGAACAGGAATGAAGATGGTGTTTAGGGTTTGGGGACTTTCAGATTGGTGAACAATATGGATAACAATTTTTATAAAATGGATGCAGTCCTGAGATGGCATAGTAGGGTGAAAACAGCTGTAGAATTCATAAAGCTCACAGATACTTGACGGGGAACAATTAGCATGGCCTTCATGTGAAGACGGTTAAAGCATAGAGAGAAGATTATTCCATGCATTACAAGTTGTGAGAAATTTGAAGTTTTATGTGAAGGTAATGGGGCTCAAAGCGTGAATAAGTAATTTTGGGCTCATTTCATTGTAGGCTATAGAGGTATGTATGATGTGTATTGGAAAATTTTAAACCTTCATTACGGACAATATGGCCAATACTGTTTAAAATACTGCAGACATACAAATTTCTAGGTTTAGGTTTGAGCTGGTTCCTGCACCATCTCCTAAAAATCTCATGATCGACACCCATCACGAGAGAATTTGTTGTTAGCAATACAGATGAGATTGTTTTAGATGGACGTGAGGTAGGGGGTGAGAGTGCACTGGGCGCCAGAGTCTGGAGTAGGGACCACAGATTGTTGTAGAGCTCAGGTTCATAAAAGAATATCAGGACATAGTCTCACCTAAGTATTATTTGGTTAATATGGCAGTTAGTTTAACGTTTACGAATTTCTGAAGAGATTATATTTGGGTTTCGAAATTAGTTTCTTGATTCATGTAAGGGGATGTTGTCTTGGTAGGTTGTATGGTAGGCATAGGTACGTGGATTGGTTTGAGAGGGAGGATTGTCGGTGAATGTTATCTCCTTTTACTCTGCAGTGACCATTTGGGCTAGGGATATGTTGTGACTTGATTCATGGGGTGTGTATATACCACTTTGTTAGGTAGTATGAAATATGTTGGATAATGGGTGGCAGGAAATGGGTATTCGTGGAAATGTCACTAGGGGCCCATGATGTCTTGAGAATGGTAGCGTAGGAAGCTGGACTTGTGGTACTGGTAATGACACTTGTGATGGTGTTCATGGTAGGTCTGATGATACTATTAGCGGTGGTACAGATATTGGAGTAAGTGAAGTCCTTGCAGTGTCGATGGTACTGGCACTGCTGCTGGTGACAATGATGCCGAAAACTGCAGGGCTTTAATATTTAATTGGGAGGATGTCATGAAAGAATTAAACCATCAAAAGGCATTACTGGTCAGGAGAATCCATCTAGGGTAGTTCAGTAGCTTGATACAAGTCATTCTGCATGTTGGCACTTCGGCGAACTGAACATCTTTGTGATGATGACCAGGTGAAATTATTATGACAGCGCAAATACCCAGTCTCTGACAGAAGGAATTGTCTGACTGCCAAAAATCTGTCCAGATATTAACGAGCTAGAGGCAACATTAACCACTGGAGCATGAGCTATGAACAGGAGATTAGGAGGACAGGGGGGGGGGGGGGGTAAAGAGGATGTCCTTATTGTGGGATGTGTTTATGTGGTTTTTGGCGGGTCCTTGAGAGTGATTGTGATGGTGGTGGTGATAGTAGTAGTATTATGATGGTGCAGCTACGTATTTCTCTCCATGGTCAAAATCTGGGCTGAAGGTGCCATGTCCACATCATTCGCGGAACAGGAGTCAACAGTGATGGCAAGGCTAAAACGCCCTCCTCTGCTAGTTGCGATGTGACAAATTCTGGTCTCAGGCAAAGAGACCTTCTTTGACAATTGTTGACGGCTCTACAGCTGCAGTGGCTCCAGTGGTGGAGAACGTGATAACTTTTGGTAGTCGTCTATGAGATGTTCGACGTTGACAGTGAAGATGATACCTTCAACAACGACGACATCGCGAAAACTTAGGAGAATCTTCATGACCAATATGCTATATAGCAAAGGACTCTAACCCTGACGTTGTGGTTCAAATGGCTCTGAGCGCCATGGGACTTAACATCTGAGGTCATCAGTGCCCTAGAACTCATAACTACTTAAACCTAACTAACCTAAGGACATCACACACATCCATGTCAGAGGTAGGATGCGAACCTGCGACCGTAGCGGTCACGCAGTTCCAGACTGAAGCGCCTAGAACCGTTCGGCCAGAACGGCCAGCCCTGACGTTGTGACCCGAATATCAGTTGGTTTTTTGCACCCTGGTTGGCTGAATGATCTATGTAGCAAGGACAGAGGTAGAGGATTTAGGAATAAGAGCCATGTTTTCCCTTACTTCGACATGAGTGAGGGTATAACATACAGTGAAGGAAAAGTATCATGCAGGAAGACGCAGGATGAAATATGTGTTAGGCTGCCTGTAGCAAGCTGCACCTGTGCTCCTGCTGAGAGCATGTGGAAGAGGCAGCGTAGTGCACCATCCCGCCGCCGCAGGAATACCGGCGCTTCCTCCACATCGCACGGAGGAGAAAGGAAATAAATTGCCCGCCGCGCAGAACAAAAGGCGGCAGATTAGGCCCACCGCCTGACGCGCCGCCGACAGCTAAAATATTGAATCACGCCCATCGATCTGCCGCGGCAGCCCCTCAAACGTTTATTTGTCCTTATTTGGGCTCCGCTGCCTCGCTAAGACGCACGGCACGTCCTTTGTTTCCTCTACGGCTCGAGGCTGGGACTTCGACTGGGGCCGCAAAATGGCAGGCTGTCGGCAACATCGTGCTGTGTCACCTGTATAGAAAAGGACTGATGCATGCAATAAAGGATGTGTTTCCCATTCAAGACAGTTTTATTAAAGCAAATGTAATGACACAAACGTCTCGCTTGAAAGACGGAATCAACACATTCGTTTGTCAATTTAGCTATTTCATTTTTACTCTGTGATAGCTCACCTTACAGTTACAGTGTTATTCTGATTGTCATTTGGATTGGAACTGCAAAGGTTCTTCATCTTTGACTTTTAAATATATATTGTTGCACGTCGAAGCTATCATCTTGTCAGAAACCGAATGGTGATGTGTTGCTGAAATACGTCTATTTTTTTCAATCTATTGTGTTCATTAATTTCCATTTCCACACAGAGGAGACACAAGGCACAGTTAGAGAAAACTTAGACCTAAGTCTAATAATACATAGTCCAGCAATAAATGTGGAAATGCCACACCTTTGTAACTCGAGAGAGAGAAATATATTGAAGCTGTTCTAAGTAGAACAGATAAAGTTATGGAAGAAGAATTCAGCATTAAAATAGATAATTTCAGAACATAGGCTGGATGTGGGACAAGCCAGATCGGAATACATGTCGGTGTGGTAGATAAACAGGTGTATTATTGACGCTAAAAATCCAGCTGTCTTGTGGCTACACCAACGTATTACCACCATCATCATATAGGAACAAGCTGACTAATTATCTATCCAAGACGTAGGGGCACTAGATATGGCGGAGTAATGGCGAGCTAAGGATTGAAAAAACTCAAAAATTGTGTCTTCTCTTCTCAATAAGAAAGATAGGAAAAGCCGAATGCTGAACGTAACGAAAGAAATTGTAAGTTCAGTTTCCTAGCTCAGCTTCAGGAAGTGAACTTACAGTTCCTTATCGATAAGTTACTCTGTAGCTGCGACAAATCATCAGAAGATGAACAACTGGCCCGAAACCAGTTACTAGAAAACAAAGAGAAGCGATTAGCAGACTGAATGTGGACAGTTTTTTGGAGATCAGTTTGACACATCCGGTCTCAAATGTCGACAAAACGGTCGGTGAGAATCTCGTGGGAAAGTAATACAGAATGAAGACTGTAGGTCTTCGACCATCTATTTGGACTATAAAGTGCAACGACATGTATGTGTCAATGTGTAAGGAGCTTAATGAGGAACGCAGGTGAGGATCAGTATACAAATCAGTTGCAAAACCAGCTGAGACAGTAGAAACGAAGTTGAAAGATGGGGCAGTTGAGACTAGGACACTGCCGCTCGCCAAGTGATGTCAAACAGTTGTAGAAATTATTGAGGAAGGGATATCTCTGTAATAGATGTATTACATAAATGGTTGTTTTAGACAGTACATAGTAACAAAAGTAGTGTTTTTGTCTATCCATGCGTATCATATTTTTTTCAACATACTGATAATCGTCTGAGTAACGCTAAGTATCAGTCCTAAGTTCAGCCAACGTGTGCGAACATGTAACACTTAACTGTTAGTAAAATAACTGACTTTACAAGCAGAATACAGCCATGTTCAACAGCAATGGACCTACAGTGATGTATCTAATTAATGAGTATTCTGAACAGTCTACAATTACACTTAAGAGCAGGAAACGTACTCTAACATTTCACTGAAATAATAACCAGTACACAAAATAAGGTAAAAAGAAATTATGCTTAGCAACGCAGTTCTTATGTCAGAGAAGGAGGCGAGATAAACAGGCATTCACACAGGCATATTTATAGTAGCACATGCACTGAGCACACTTAGGAAACAAACTGTTAAAAATTTGGTCATCCAAAGAGAAATCACGTTCATAACGTGGAACACTGCCTCCAGCCTCCTCCCCCCCCCCCCCCGCCCTCTTTCTTCTGAGTGGTTACATGCAGCCCATCACGAATGCCTCTGCTGTGCCAGCTTTTCCATCTCAGTGTAGCACTTGTAACTTACATCCTCAATTATTTGGTTAATTCATTCCAGTATCTGTTGTTAGGTAATTCTCACGCCGGATCCTGCAGGATGAATTAGGATCAGAATACAAGGTCACTAATTTTTCTAAACCTAGTGCTGGTCTGGGTCAGGTGTCAGAGGATTTATGTTCACTCTGTAAGGAATTTACCAAGGAAAACACCGTGGAAGATTTAGGTTCAGTCAGTAAAGACCTTACCTTGGTAAACACCGCGGCTATTGTAGGCGGGCTGAGCACCAGACTGAAATATTAAGTATCACCTGGTAAAGATTGACATCGGAATATCCCAGTGTGGAGATTGCTTCTGCTCTGAGACGGCATGATTGACCTCATTTGATCTCTTCCCTTCAGGAGACTTAATTTGGGGTTGGAACAGCTGCGTGGGTCAGGTGCGGGATCACATAATGTTGTGATTCCTGTTAATTCTCTGTGCAGGTGGGATTATACTAGGCGTGGCCTACACCTCAGCAGGAAACGGAAAAGTAAACTGACTGGACTAACAGCATAAGATTTAAGGAGGAGGAGACTTGCCGTAAGTGATAAAATACCAGTGGTTACAGATTTTGAAGCAACACCTTTTGAAATGTAGTAGTTAGGTCAGATGGAAGTCCGCTTCTGTGTGAAGTCAGGATTGAAACTAAAAGAAACAAAACAGCTTAATTCTGGCATACATGATTAGCAAACACAATTACTGGTTAAAAGTTTTCCCCAGTCAGCATAAATTTTATTCCCATCCAGTTTCATCTCAGTCTATGTGAGATGCCAACTGTGTCTAGTGTATCAAAATATTCGACTGCTAAGAAGTAAATTTAAATTACTACCTACAGGGTGGCATTTATTGAACTATATGAAATAAAATCGTCATAATTTCTGAACTGTTTGTTAGGACCTTCAAAGTGCATGGATGGCCGCTGGGTATGACGAGAATTAGTATGCGCATGCACACGCATCTTGTTGTCGATTTGCACTTAAAAATGTCACGCTACAACGTGCCTGAGCGTATAGCGATTGTAAAGGCCTACTATGCCAGCGATAACAGCTCAGTTGCGGCTCAAAGAAGGTTGCGACCAAAGTCAAGCTTAAAATAACCAGTCCAAGTGTGCTAACAATAAAGAATTTGATTTGCAAGTTTGAGAGAATGAGTAGTGTTCGTGATGACAGTGTTGCTCATGTCGGTCGTCCAAAACGGGCGATAACGCCAGAACACAAGCGCTGTGTTTCAAACCAACCCCAGGAAATCGATCAGATAAGCTGCGCGACAGGTGGGAGTCAACCAAGAGACACTGTTGTCGAAGATCTGCGTCTCTTCCCATACAAAATTCAAACCCATCAGCCATGGAGCACCAGTGCCGTTGAACAGTGGTTTTGTTTCACCAACACTATTGTCCGCAGTATTGTTGAACAAGACTTTAGTGTGAATATGGTTTGGTTTGGCGACGAAGTTCACTTTCACTTGAACGGATTCGTCAATAAGCAAAACTGGCGTATTTGGAGGACTGAGAACCCGCATTTCGCGATCGAGAAGTCTCTTCACCCTCAACAGGTAGCTGTGGTGTGCAATGTCCAATCGCAGAATATTTCCTGATGGCACGATGACTATAGAACGGTGGGTAAAGATTTCAGAAGTTGAATTCATCCCCATTACCCAAAGTGAACCCTAATTTTAACAAGATGTTGTTCAAGCTGGAAGGACTCCGACCCCATCGAAGAGTATTTTATGTCCTGGAGGAGCACTTCGCTGACCACATTCTGGCTCTGGGGTAACCAGAGGCCATTGGCATGGGCCTCGATTGGCTGCCTATTCTCCGCATCTGAACACATGCGACTCCTGTTTATGGGACCATATTAATGACAACGTGCAAAGCAATAACCCCAAAACCATTTCTGAGCTGAAAACAGCCATTCAGAAGGTCATCGACAGCAATGACACTCCGACAATTTAGCGGGTAATGCATAATTTCACTATTCATCTGCGCCACATCGTCGCCAATGATGGCAGGCATATCGAACATGTCGTAACCTAAATCCGAATATCTGTAGTGACGTTTACATCTTGAATGAAGTGTGTGCAATCAGTAGCTTGTGATTTTTCATGTAGTTCAGTTATTGTCACCCTGCATCTCCATTGACGAATTAGAATCATCCAAATCAGTTGACATAATCTGTTTCTCTGAACATCATGTGACCATCTGTATACTTGTATTAAGTGTTGCATGATTTAGGTTAGTTTCTCGCTTTTGTAGGGCAGCAGTGGAGGATGAAGGAGTTGCCACATTCATAAAATAAATTTAATAACATAAACATTCACAAGGTTTTTCCTGGAGCAGCATATGGATTTATGTATAACAAAGGTAGATTATCATAAGTCATTCATATCCATAAGTGTATACCAAGTACCAGCTTGTAATTTTAATCTGTTCATGTATCGCTTTGAAGCTCTGTTGGACTATTTAACAACAAACGAGAAAGAATTGGTAGTTGCTGGTGATTTTAACGCAGATTTTCTTGAAAACTTTTCCAGCCATACGTTAATGCAGTCAGCAACATTCTGATTCAAATTCATTCATACTGTTAAGCTTCCAACTAGAACAGGAGTGCAAAGGCGGATATTGATAATATCTATATGGAAATGTTTAATCAACAAAAATGTATTATAAAACCAATAATAAGTAGCCTCTCAGACCATGACATGCAGTTCCTTTTGCTGAATGTTAATACCAATCAGGATATAAAGGCTACTAAATCTGAGTTCTAGACATTAGTCAGTAACTCTAAAACTGTAGTGGGAATTAGAGTTACGGTTACGACAATTAAGATTAGACCAAAGTTTATAAAAAAACCTTGGGCTACTTAAGGAATGAAGGTATCCTGTAAGACAAAAAGGAGACTACAATTACGAGTCAAAAACACCCTGACGTAGACACCATAGAAAATTCTAAAACATATTGCAAAATATTGAAGGTAGTAACATGGACATTGAAACAAATGCACTATCATAAAAGGATAGTCATATCAGATAGCAAAATGAAGACAGTATGTGATATAGGAGAAGAAGAGACAGTTGGCCGCGCAGGATTAGCCGAGCGGTGTAAGGCGCTGCAGTCATGGACTGTTCAGCTGGTCCCGGCGGAGGTTCGAGTCCTCCCTCAAGCATGGGTGTGTGTGTTTGTCCTTAGGATAATTTAGGTTAAGTAGTGTGTACTCTTAGGGACTGATGACCGTAGCAGTTAAGTCCCATAAGATTTCACACACATCTGAACATTTTTTGAAGAGGCAGGTGGAATCAGAAATGGAGAGGAGCGCATACAACTAAGAGCAAACGATACATGGGTAACAGATGTGAGAAGTGTTGCTGAACTTTTCAGTAAGCACTTCATAGCTGTTAATGATAATATGGAGTTGTCTGATTAAGTAGGTGCTGCCATGAAATATCTTACGCCGGTCACTACAAATAATTGCAATAATATTAGTGTGACCCTCACAACACCAGTAGAAGTAATGTCAACCATAAAATTCTTAAAATCAGAATATATAGTGGCTGTAATAATAAATCAACAAAGTTGATGAAACAATCTGTCTCTGAGTTTAATGACATTGTAAGTTATTTGTGTAACCAGTCCTTTATTAGTGGAACATTTCCTGAATCTTTAAAATACGCTGAAGATAAGCCATTTTATAAAGAAATAACATCAAAATTCCGTACAGTTTCACTTTTGACAGCTTTCTCAAAACTTTTAGGAAAGATAATGTACAGTCGTCTTCTTAACCATCTGACAACAATTAAGTATTATCCAAGTGACAATAAGGATTTCTAAAGGGTTCCAATAATAAGAAGGCTATCTACATATACAGTGAGAATTAACTTAATTCATTAGTCAATAAATTATAGGCTACTTGTATATTTTGTGATCTTTCACTGTGTAAATCACAATATACTTTTAAGAACATTATAATACTACAGTGTAACAGGACATGCTGAAAAAGGTTCTAATTCCAGAGCTCTGACAGAAAACAAAGAGTGTAAATAGAAATGAGGTATACGTTAAGCTATTAGGCATCATCCAACTGGAAACCACTAACGTGTGGTGTCCTCCACGACTAAATCTTAGACCCCTTACTTTTTCTTGTGTTCATCAATGACCTTTCACCAGTGACATTACCAGATGCCAAGTTTTTTTCGTTTCCAGATGATACAAACATTGAAATTAATGGTAAATCAAGGATAGGCTTAGGAAGGTCGGCTAATGAAATTTTCATGGACATTGATAAATGGTTTCTGGTCGATTCTCTGACACTAAACCTTTAAAAAGTATGCTTGATACAATTCAAAACTTGTAACAGGTTTCCTGCCAGTATATGCCTAAAATGTGACGACAAGTAGACAGAAGACGCTGACAGCGTTAAATTCTTGGGATTACACTGATAACTCATTTGACTGGGAGGAGCATACCATAGAACTGCTGAAGTACCTTCAAAAATCTCTGTTAGCTATCCCGATGTTGTCAGGCATAGGTGACACAAAAATAAATAAACTAGCATACTGTGCTACTTTCATCCCAAAATGGCGTATGGGATTATACTTTGGAGTACATCATCATGCGAAGATAACGTTTTCCGAGCCCAAAAACCGTGCTATACGAATTTGTTGTGATGTGAACTGAAGAACGCCCTGCGAAGGGCTCTTTAAGGAAGTCGGATATTAATTATCGCTTCTCAATACATTTACTCCTTAATAAAAATTTTCTTCAAAATACCTATCATCTCTTCAGACCAACAACTTAGATCATGGAATCAGTACTAAAAATAAGAATAACTTTCATAAAGGTTTAAATTCACTTACTTTGGTTCAGAAAGGTGTCCAATATTCAGCAACACATATTTTCCGTAACATGACAGCAGCTGTGAAAAGTTTAACTAATATTAAAATTCAGTGTGAGAAGAGTCTAATGGATTTATTGGCGGCTAGTTCCTTCTACTCCACCGATGAATTCCTTAGTAGAAGCGATTGATGCCTGTTTGTTATTAATAATATCACATAACCTGAATATTATGTACAGTCTGTTTTCTGTACAAATTTTGTGTACTAATGTGATCATTTTAAACAAGTACTGTAAAAGGTTTTTAATTTATTTCTTTAATTAATGATGTGTGGCTGCAATAGATTAAGATTTATCATACACCTAAGTGACTGAACATTTAATCTTTGATGAAAAGTTTTATATCCTTTGAAATGTAAATATTCTTACGATTTTTTGACAGGTTCCACATTCAAAAGGTTAATTTCATGTGGGATCTGTGGAAGTAACATTAGCATATCTGTTCTTATGCTGTAAGTATTCTTGTTTTCTAACATGGTCCACATTCCAGAGGCTCTCCTCGCTATGAATCAATTGGAACGAAAAGTACATCTAATTACTGTAATATACAATTTTTATCCTCTGTAGTATCCTTTAATACCATGGAGGATATTCCCTGCTGTCTTAATGGATGTCCTATCATCCTAACCGTTACTCTCGCCAGAGTTTCGTGTATTCCTTTCCTCTCCGATTCTGCAGAGTTAATAGTCCACCTGCTTTTCACCATTCTTCTGTGGCATCATATCTCAAATGGTTCGATCCTCTTCTCTTCCTGTTTGCCCATAGTCCATGCTTCGCTGCCATAAAATGCTGTACTCTAAGCGTACATTCTCAGAAAATTCTTCCTCATTTTATCCGCTATGTTTGATACTAATACATTTCTCTTGCCCAGGAACGCCCTTTTTCCCATTGATAGAATGCTTATGTCCTTCTTCTCCGTCCGTCATAAATTATTTTACTGACCAGTTAGCAGAATTCCTGAGCTACATGTACTTCGTGATCCCCAATTCTGACGCAAAGTTTTTCTATATCCTCATTTCTTCAACTTTTCATTACTTTTGTCTTTCTTCGATTTACTCTCAATTCATATTGCGTACTCATTAAATTGTTCATACCATTCAACATATCCTGTAATTTTTCTTCCCTTTCACTGAGGACAGCAATATCATCAGCAGGTCTGATCTGAAATATCCTTCCACCTTCGATTCTTATTAGACCCTTGAAGCTTTGTTTTATTTCCACATTGCTTCTTCGATGTACAGGAAGAGTAGCGGCGAAAGGTTAAGTCCTGTCTTATATCCTTTTTACACCGAAAACTTCGTTCTTAGTCTTCCGTTCCTATTGCTCCTTCTAGTTCTTGTACAGATTGTGTGTTACCTGTCTTTATTTACAGCTCATAATTTAGAACATCTTGCATTATTTTACTCTATTAAACGCTTTTTCTAGCTAGATAAATCCTATGATCGGGTCTTGGTTTTCCTTCAGTCTTGCTGCCATTATCAGCCACAGCGTCGGGATTGCCTATCTGATACGTTATACCGTATCTAAATCCAAACTTAACGTCTTTTAACAGATTTTCAATTTCCTTTTCCATTATTATGTATATTACTCTTGTCAGCAGCTTGGATGCATGAGCTGTGAAGTTGAGTGTGTAGTAATTCTTGCACTTTCCGGCCCTTGAAGTTTTCAGAGTTCTGTGGTTGATGTTTTTCCGAAAGTTGATGGCATACCGCCAGTCTCATACATTTAACACACTAATTCGAACCGTCTTATTAGCGCTTCTCCCAATGATTTTACAAACTCCGATGGACTGTTATCTATTCCTCCTGCCTTATTTCATCGTAAGTTTTCCAAAAGTCTAAATTCTAATGCTGGATCACCTATCCCTTTCCTATCGACTCCTGTTTCTTTCATCACATCAGACAAGACGGCTTCGCCTACTCTTCCCACCTATCCGCTCCCTCTTCTGCACTTAGCAGAGAAATTCCCATCGTACTCTTAATGTTACCGACCCTCAATTTAGTTTCATTTAAGGTTTCTTTTTTCATACGCAGTCAATACTCCCGACAATAGAACAATTACCCATGGTTTCTCTGTAGCTACCATTCTTCTACCTATGTTTTTCTTTCCAACTCTTAAGACTGTCCTTTTTAGATACATCCATGCCCCTTACACTGAACTGACTGTTCAGCTACCCAGTATCGCGATATCTACAGCCTCAGAGACCTTCAAGCATATATCTTCATTTATTAGTATTTCCCCATCCCACATGTTTGTGTGTTATTTCTTTCTGACTCTTCATCATTAGTATCTTGTGATCTAAGTCTATATCCATTTCTGTGCATTTTTTGCAGTCCAGTGACTCATTTCGGATTTCTTACATGGTTGTCATGTAATGTAACTGAAATCTTCCCGTATCTCCTGACCTTTCCCAGGCATATCTCCCTACTTGTGATTCTTGAACAGAGTATTCCCTAAAACTCAGATATAATATAACTGTCAGATTGCAGGATCGATGACTGCTACGTTTCACCCACTTCTGCTAAAAGTCACAGGCATTTCCTATCGAAGATGGATCTTGTGAGCGACCATAGGGCACCAGAATCGCGTACGTGGAGACCTGTTTGAGACGGAGTGTGTACAGCAATCAACACACAGTCACCGAAATTGTAGAAATTAAGTACCTTGGTGCATTTTTCCGTGAACGTGAATGAGTGGGTCTCAGCTATGGTTGGGAAAACATATCCAGAACGTCACGTAACCGCCTCAAACCTGAACTGCTCCCTCAGCATATTGAGAGTTATGCTCCCCGAGCGGCCGGCGGTGCCCTCGAGGATGCCTCGCACCATTGGAAAAGTGATCGAGACGCTTACGATGACACTCCTAACCTCGTCAGCCTTTGTCCATTTTCTGTGTTGTTTCGACCACTGTCGTTTATGTACCACTGTGAGTAATGGATGTTAGAAGCCACCCGACTTCAAATTTCCATTGCATGAGACTTACTTCAAAGTGTTCGTTCACAAACTGTGCATTCACTAACAACAGCGATATATATATATATATATATATATATATATATATATATATATATATATATATATATATATATATAAAATTGGGCAACTTCATTCATACTATCATGCGCACGTCCAATCACGATACACGATATCTCCTTTCTGGAAGTCTGTCACGTCTTCTCGTCATCTTATTGCGTTGATTTCATACAACCAACTGCTACACGCACAGAACTTCATTTGTATAAGCTCTACACCAACCGCAGTATTACAGTGCTCCAAAGTAACCAGCACCATCTTTGAAGGGAATGTCCACTGGTATTATAGGTTTTACATTACATCTCATTATATTGAGAATCAACTGAGAGTTTCGGTTTGCAGTTCCACAAAAACGACAGCGTTATCCACGGAAAATTTCATGTACCTTCCGTCGTTGTCCATCAGGACATCTCTACAGGACATCTATCTTCAGAGCTCAAATGGTTCAAATGGCTCTGAGCACTATGGGACTTAACATCTGAGGTCATCATTCCCCTAGACTTAGAACTACTTAACATAACTAACCTATGGACAGAACACAAATCCATGCCCGAGGCAGGAATCGAACCTGCGACCGTAGCAAAAGTGCGGTTCCGGGCTGAAGCGCCTAGAACCGTTCGGCCACAGTGCCCGGCATCTTGAGAGCCTTCAGGCTCATTTTATCTAGTGTTTGAGCAGATGTTAGGAATTACGTTTTTGCTTTGTGTAGCTGGTCAGCCCAAACAAATAGTGCTTACGACGCTAGTGTCGACGGAAAGTGTTGGTTTATTTACCGTTACAGACAAAACTATTTTTGAAGTGGAATTTTCCGTTTCCATTCGACACAGCGGTCCAATATGTGTCTAGTCCGATATTCGTTTTATCGGTATCTATCAAGATGGAGAGTAAAACTTGAAAAATAGCCAGTAGTCCAGTATCGACAGCACTGTCCTGGCCAGGACTGACTGCTACCGTCAAGCACGCAGCGCTGCTAAGTCGCTGTTGGATTGCTGTTTATTCATCGTTTCTAATGCTTTCTTAATACATGTTGTTGTTGTGGTCTTCAGTCCTGAGACTGGTTTGATGCAGCTCTCCTGTGCAAGCTTCTTCATCTTCCAGTACCTACCGCAACCTACATCCTTCTCAATCTGTTTAGTGTATTCATCTCTTGGTCTCCCTCTACGATTTTTACCCTCCACGCTGCCCTCCAATACTAAATTGGTGATCCATTGATGCCTCAGAACATGTCCTACCAACCGATCCCTTCTTCTAGTCAAGTTGTCCTACTTACTTCTCTTCTCCCCAATCCTATTCAATACCTCCTCATTAGTTATATGATCTACACATCTAATCTTCAGCATTCTTCTGTAGCACCACATTTCGAAAGCTTCTATTCTCTTCTTGTACAAACTAGTTATTGTTGTGGCTTGGCAAGACAGCCAAACCGCTATGACAGGAAGCCGAAAGGCACGCGTTTAAGCTCACGCAGGCTGGCGTGAGGTCTGGAACAGGACAAGGAATTTATAGTAGCAAAGAACGTACGTAGCTGCTGGAATACTTAACTTTAATCCATAATTGGTGAACATCGCTCTTGACGGTACATGTTTTACAGCATCAATAGTAACTGGTAATGGCGCCTTGCTAGGTCGTAACAAATGACGTAGCTGAAGGCTATGCTAACTATCGTCTCGGCAAATGAGAGCGTAATTTGTCAGTGAATCATCGCTAGCAAAGTCGGCTGTACAACTGGGGCGAGTGCTAGGAAGTCTCTCTAGACCTCCTGTGTGGCGGCAATCGGTCTGCAATCACTGATAGTGGCGACACGCGGGTCCGACGTATACTAAGGGACCGCGGCCGATTTAAAGGCTACCACCTAGCAAGTGTGGTGTCTGGCTGTGACACCACAGATATCGTCCACGTTTCACTTCCAAACATGGCTACGCTCCATACAAATACTCTCAGAAACGACTTCCTGACACTTAAATCTATACTCGATGTTAACAAATTTCTCTTCTTCAGAAACGCTTTCCTTGTTATTGCCAGTCTACAGTCTACCTCTCTACTTCGACCATCATCAGTTATTTTGCTTCCAGAATAGCAAAACTCCTTTACTACTTTAAGTGTCTCATTTCCTAATCTAATTCCCTCAGCATCACCCGACTTAATTCGACTAAATTCCATTCTCCTCGTTTGCTTTATTTGATGTTCATCTTAAACCCTCTCTTCATGACACTGTCCATTCCGTTCAACTGCTCTTCCAAGTCTTTTGCTGTCTTTGACAGAATTACAATGTCATCGGCGAACCTCAAAGTTTTTATTTCTTCTCCATGGATTTTAATACCTACTCCGAATTTTTCTTTTGTTTCCTTCACTGCTTGCCAAATGTACAGATTGAACAACATCGGGGAGAGGCTACAACCCTGGCTAACTCCCTTTCCAACCACTGATTCCCTTTCGTGCCCCTCGACTCTTATAACTGCAATCTGGCTTCTGTACAAATTGTAAGTAGAGACGAGGTACTGGCAGAAGTAAAGCTGTGAGTACCGGGCGTGAGTCGTGCTTCGGTAGCTCAGTTGGTAGAGCACTTGCCCGCGAAAGGCAAAGGTCCCGAGTTCGAGTCTCGGTCGGGCACACAGTTTTAATCTGCCAGGAAGTTTCAAATTGTAAGTAGCCTTTCGCTCCCTGTATTTTACCCCTGCCACCTTCAGAATTTGAAAGAGAGTATTCCAATCAACATTGTCAAAAGCTGTCTCTAAGTCTACAAATGCTAGAAACGTAGGTTTGCCTTTCCTTAATCTAGCTACTAAGATAAGTCGTATGGTCAGTATTGCCTCACGTGTTCCAATATTTCTACGGAATCCAGACTGATCTTCACCGAGGTCAGCTTCTACCAGTTTTTCCATTCGTCTGTAGAGAATTTGCGTTAGTATTTTGCATCCGTGACTTATTGAACTGATTGTTCGGTAATTTTCACATCTGTCAATGCCTGCATTCTTTGGGATTGAAATTATTATATTCTTCTTGAAGTATGAGTGTATTTCGCCTGTCTTATACATCTTGCTCACCAGATGGTCAGTAGTTCCAATGGAATGTTGTCTACTCCCGGGGCCTTGTTTCGACTCAGGTCCGTCTGTGCTCTGTCAAACTCTTCACGCAGTATCATATCTCCCATTTCATCTTCATCTACATCCTCTTCCATTTCCGTAATATTGTCCTCAAGTACTCCCTCCACCTTTCTGCTTTCCCTTCTGGGTTTCCATCTGAGTTCTTGATATTCATACAAGTGGTTCTCTTTTCTCCAAAGGTCTGTTTAATTTTCCTGTAGGCAGTATCTATCTTACCGCTAGTGAGACAAGTCTGTACATCCTTACATTTGTCCTCTAGCCATCCCTGCTTATCCATTTCGCACTTCCTGTCGATCTCGTTTTTGAGACGTCTGTTTTCCTTTTAGCCTGCTTCATTTACTGCATTTTTATATTTTCTCCTTTCATCAATTGAATTCAGTATTTCTTCTGTTACCCAAGGATTTCTACTAGCCCTCGTCTTTTTACCTACTAGGTCTTCTGCTGCCTACATCTCTCAAAGCTACCCATTCTTCTTCTTCTGTATCTCTTTCCCCCGTTCCTGTTAATTGTTCCCGTATGCTCTCCCTGAAACTCTGTACAACCTCTGGTTTAATCAGTTTATTCAGGTCCCATCTCCTTAAATTCCCACCATTTTGCAGTTTCTTCAGTTTTAATCATAAATTTGTTTGTAATGGGAAACAAAGCGACTCTTTCTGTCGATATTGGGCGCCGCGTAAATGGCGTAACGAGCAGTAATTGCTTGGACTGACACAGTGCAAAAACGAAATTGGAAATAGCTACCGAAACACCAGGAACATGTGCCTGGTGACTCTTAAGAGAGACACCCAGTGTATTTTACGTACAGTAGCGACTCCACAACACCCTTTTTTGGTATCATGGATACACGTACATACTCGTCGGATGATTTCACCTCTTTGAGACGACGACTGAGGCTGTCTTTTCGGTCTCCAGATCATTATATAAGAGTAAAGCATATTCCGCAGTTATACAAAAGGATCGTCTCTGTTTAGCTGCCTGATGAGGCTTTTGAAAAGGGGAATCGCCTAGTTCATTTACCTGTCGCCTGATACGCTTGATTATCCCAGCGAATCGCAATAGTCAGCAGCTGTATGGTAAAAAAGTTCTTTGAATAACTTTTGATAATCAAGCGCGGTCATTTCTTCAGTATCCGATATATCGTCATTCGTACAACTACAGAAAGTAGGAATCGTTTGATTTATAATTTAGAAAGGCTGGAACCCGTTTTTCAGCGTTTGCTGTGTCATTCTCCATTTGTTGATATTATGATCGTTAAGTTGTTTTCTATGTAGCATTGATATTTTTACTGGCTTACGTAATAGCAAAACTATATTTCCCTTCCAATCAGAAAGTGCATTTTATTCTAAAATTAATGTAACGTTTCTTGCTATGTTCTTCGTACACTAGCTTTGGCTTCATTTATCTTTAGTCTGTGGTCAACTCCCTAAAATCGTTTAAATGTATGATAAAGTTTTCTGTTTTTGCAGCAACACTCTACCACAGAAACTGAATAAAGGCGTACTTTCCTTCTTTCTCAACGCCTTTCTCATCAGTTATGTGTCTAGTTTACATTGCCCTGCTCCGTTTAATTTTAGCTTCCAGAGATTCTGACTGCTCAATAAATTTAAATTCCTTTCTGGTATCACGTACCTTTCTTTTTGCCATTTTTAACATTTATTTCAACAGCATTTGTCACTGATGGCTACAGATCACTGTGAACCCCCTTTCGTTTACATAACAGGAGTGTTCGTATGTGTTTGACACACATGGTTTAAATCGTTACACTCACGATCTGACAAGGAAATTTTGGGATAAAACGTAATTACAGAAATGTCAGTCCCTGTTAACTCAAATAATCTACATTTGCGTGACTACATGTTCATACTTAAGTGCATGGGAGCGGGTGTCTCTCACTCTATATGTTTTGCGTTGAAAGTTCCACATACACTCCTGGAAATTGAAATAAGAACACCGTGAATTCATTGTCCCAGGAAGGGGAAACTTTATTGACACATTCCTGGGGTCAGATACATCACATGATCACACTGACAGAACCACAGGCACATAGACACAGGCAACAGAGCATGCACAATGTCGGCACTAGTACAGTGTATATCCACCTTTCGCAGCAAAGCAGGCTGCTATTCTCCCATGGAGACGATCGTAGAGATGCTGGATGTAGTCCTGTGGAACGGATTGCCATGCCATTTCCACCTGGCGCCTCAGTTGGACCAGCGTTCGTGCTGGACGTGCAGACCGCGTGAGACGACGCTTCCCAAACATGCTCAATGGGGGACAGATCCGGAGATCTTGCTGGCCAGTTGACTTACACCTTCTAGAGCACGTTGGGTGGCACGGGATACATGCGGACGTGCATTGTCCTGTTGGAACAGCAAGTTCCCTTGCCGGTCTAGGAATGGTAGAACGATGGATTCGATGACGGTTTGGATGTACCGTGCACTATTCAGTGTCCCCTCGACGATCACCAGTGGTGTACGGCCAGTGTAGGAGATCGCTCCCCACACCATGATGCCGGGTGTTGGCCCTGTGTGCCTCGGTCGTATGCAGTCCTGATTGTGGCGCTCACCTGCACGGCGCTAAACACGCATACGACCATCATTGGCACCAAGGCAGAAGCGACTCTCATCGCTGAAGATGACACGTCTCCATTCGTCCCTCCATTCACGCCTGTCGCGACACCACTGGAGGCGGGCTGCACGATGTTGGGGCGTCAGCGGAAGACGGCCTAACGGTGTGCGGGACCGTAGCCCAGCTTCATGGAGACGGTTGCGAATGGTCCTCGCCGATACCCCAGGAGCAACAGTGTCCCTAATTTGCTGGGAAGTGGCGGTGCGGTCCCTTACGGCACTGCGTAGGATCCTACGGTCTTGGCGTGCATCCGTGCGTCGCTGCGGTCCGGTCCCAGGTCGACGGGCACGTGCACCTTCCGCCGACCACTGGCGACAACATCGATGTACTGATGTACTGTGGAGACCTCACGCCCCACGTGTTGAGCAATTCGGCGGTACGTCCACCCGGCCTCCCACATGCCCACTATACGCCCTCGCTCAAAGTCCGTCAACTGCACATACGGTTCACGTCCACGCTGTCGCGGCATGCTACCAGTGTTAAAGACTGCGATGGAGCTCCGTATGCCACGGCAAACTGGCTGACACTGACGGCGGCGGTGCACAAATGCTGCGCAGCTAGCGCCATTCGACGGCCAACACCGCGGTTCCTGGTGTGTCCGCTGTGCCGTGCGTGTGATCATTGCTTGTACAGCCCTCTCGCAGTGTCCGGAGCAAGTATGGTGGGTCTGACACACCGGTGTCAATGTGTACTTTTTTCCATTTCCAGGAGAGTATTACCATAGTACGAGCAGACAATTATTACAGGCAACAATTTCCAAAAATGTGGCTACGAAGCTATCCGCGGTGGTGTCCTTGCACAAGAATTTCTCTGTCCACTTGCCGCATTGAATTCTGTTAAAATTCTAAACGTTCGATGATATACAGCATCATCTTCGTCTGGGACTAAAACTGACAGTCGTGGTATCCTTTGTTTTTTTTCTTTTCTTTTCGGTACAGTGCCACTGGTGGAGAGCTGTCTAACTCTCTTGCTTGATATGAGAGTAATGTTTGTACCTCTTACAAACACGGCACTGCAGTGACATCAAAGACATCATAGCACTGCACGTTGAGGGCGTGGCGGCGGGACTAGAAGTCCCGTACCAACATCCGACGCTATAAGTTTGAGTTGGCCAGGAAGATGTAACACAACTACAGAGATAATCAGAATGGTGGTCACACAAAGGATTGCATACAATAAGTGGCTGTATGAAAACACACAGTATCAGTGGCCGTAGCAGAACTATTGTTAGCCCAGTCCAAATCCGACTCCACGAGAGTGTTAAGAGTGAAACGTCCCCTTAGAACAATTATATATATATGAAACGTCCACTTAGAACAATTGTACATATTGACTGTGCTTAACCTGGCACACAATAATTTTAGCGCAACGCAATCTGATTATCAAAATTCCCTGCAAAAGAATGGCCCTGACAAACATTAAACTACACCTTTCAGAAATCACTTACCTCACAAAAATCTTCGCTACTCAAGCTACTGCAAAACAGCGAGCGCCACTACTGCCAGCTAAATAAAAGATTCAAACCACTGAAGGTACTAACTACTGATAGGGATAGTTAGCAAATGAAAGATATTAATAGAGAACAAACAATGTATTTACCTTAATATTCATAATTGACATTCAGTCTTACAGATTATCAAAACTCCGCCATCTCTCTCCCCACGTCCACCACTGCTGGCGGCTCACCTCCAACTGCCCAGCGCTACGCGCTGTTCGCATCAACAATGGCAGACAACAATTCAAACTAGCCACATACCGCACACAGCACAGCCAGTGATTTTCATATAGAGAGCGCTACGTAACGTTGCCAATAAGAAAACATAAACAGCAAACTTACATAAAGAAAACATAAACAGCCTACTTACAAGAGGAATAAGATGGCGGTTTCAGTGCCTGGGAGACGTGGCACAAATACGTTGAATCACTTGTCGTGTCGCGCAGGGCGCTCATTTATTGTAGATGCGCCTAGCTTTCTCCCGAACAGACGACTTTTCAGGGTCCGTTTTGGCCTCTTCGTGTACGGTAACAATCCTCGTGAGCGGAGAGGCATGCAGGTTCTTCCGAAGCACTTTACTCTGCAGGCGCTGGAGAGTATGCTTCCTGGAGGCAATAATAGAGATCAACGCAGAGGAGCCAAAAGTGCGGAAAGAGTGGAAACAGACCGGAACAAACAGAGCTTCGTGTCTAAGTTCAGTTCTGTGCTGGGTGTCGTAAACTGGGAAAGTTCCCTCTTTTATACCCACTGAATGGCATAGGATTGACTGATTACGTCACATGACGGGGGCTGAGGTGGCACTCTCTACGTCCATATATATTGGCCATTAAAATTGCTACACCGCGAGGATGACGTGCTACATACGTGAAATTTAACCTACAGGAATAAGATGCTGTGATATGCAAATGACTAGCTTTTCAGACCATTCACATAAGGTTGGCACCGGTGGTGACACCTACAACGTGCTGACATGAGCAAAGATTCCAACCGATTTCTCATACACCAACAGCAGTTGACCGACGTTGCCACGTCAAACGTTGTTGTGATTCGTCGTGTAAAGAGGAAAAATGGGTACCATCAAGGTTCCGAAATTGATAAAGGTCGGATTGTAGCTTATCGCGATTGCGGTTTATCGTATCGCGACATTGCTGTTCGCGTTGGTCGTTGGTCGAGATCCAATGACTGTTAGCAGAATATGGAATCGGTGGGATCAAGAGGGTAATACGGAACGCCATGCTGGATCCCAACGGCCTTCTTCTATCACTAGCAGTCGAGATGACAGGCATCTTATCCGCATGGCTGTAACGGATCGTGCAGCCACGTCTCGATCCCTGAGTCAACAGATGGGGTCGTTTGCAAGACAACAACCATCTGCACGAACAGTTCGACTACGTTTGCAGCAGCATGGACTATCAGCTAGAAGACCGTGGCTGCGGTTACCCTTGACGCTGCATCACAGACAGGAGCGCCTGCGATGGTGTACTCAACGACGAACCTGGCACGAATGGCAAAACGTAATTTTTTCGAATGAATCCAGGTTCTATTTACAGATTCATGATTGTCGCATCCGTGTTTGGTGACATCGCGATGAATGCACATTGGAGGCGTGTATTCGTCATCGCTATACTGCCGTATAGCGCGGCGTGATGGTATGGGGTACCAATGGTTACACGTCTCGGTTTTCTCTTGTTCGCATTGACGGCACTTTGAACAGAGGACGTTATATTTCAGATGTGTTACGACCCGTGGCTCTACCCTTCATTCGGTCCCTTCGAACCTCTACATTTCAGCTGGATAATGCACGACCGCATGTTGCAGGCCCTGTACGGGCCTCTCTGGATACAGAAAATGTTCGACTGCTGCCCAGTCCATCACGTTCTCCAGATCTCTCACCAATTGGAAACGTCTGGTCAATGGTGGCCGGGCAACTGGCTCATCACAATACGCCAATCACTAATCTTGATGAACTGTGGCATCGTGTTGAAGCTGCATGGGCAGCTGTAGCTGTACACGCCATCCAAGCTTTGTTTGACTCAATGCCCAGGCGTATCAAAGCCGTTATTACGGCCATAGTTGGTTGTTCTGGGTACTGATTTCTCAGGATCTATGCACCCAAATTGCGTGAAAATGTAATCACATGTCAGTTCTAGTATAATATATTTGTCCAATGAATACCCGTTTGTCATCTGCATTTCTTCTTGGTGTAGCAATTTTAATGGCCAGTAGTGTATATTGCTTGCACTGTCAGTCTAGCGTTGCTTGCACAGTCATCCGTCGCATCAGGCGACCCACGTAACTCTTGCCACTCTCGCAAATAATGTTGTAAATCCCCGGCAGTTTCACGCTGACCTTATCTTTCATGGGTCACAACATTTCTTTATTGTTCTGGGTGTCTGGAAGACCGATCTGATTGCTTGTTTGTTTAGTGCTCTACACATCTGATGGAAATAGGATCACATTTGAGGAAGTTCAGAAAATGGTCAATAGATTGCAGTGCAATAAAGCAGCTGTGGTGGATGAAATTAAGTCGGAACTCATCAAATACAGTGGAATGTCAGGTCTTAAGTGGCTACACAGGATAACTGAAATGGCCTGAGAGTCGGGACAGGTTCCATCAGACTGGAGAAAAGCAGTAATCACACCAATCTTTAAACATGGAAACAGAAAAGATTGTAACAACTACAGAGGTATCTCTTTAATCAGCGTTGAGGGTAAAATCTTCTCAGGTATTGTTGAAAGGAAAGTGCGAGTATTAGTTGAGGACCAATTGGATGAAAATCAATGTGGGTTTAGGCCTCTTAGAGGTTGTCAGGACCAGATCTTTAGCTTACGGCAAATAATGGAGAAGTGTTATGAGTGGAACAGGGAATTGTATCTATGCTTTATAGATCTAGAAAAGGCATATGGCCGGGCTCCTAGGAGGAAGTTATTGTCTGTTCTACGAGATTATGGAATAGGAGGCAAACTTTTGCAAGCAATTAAAGGTCTTTACATGGATAGTGAATGCTGAAGATAAGGTGGGTAGATCACGTAACTAATGAGGAGGTATTGAATAGGATTGGGGAGAAGAGAAGTTTGTGGCATAACTTGACTAGAAGAAGGGATCGGTTGGTAGGACATGTTTTGAGGCATCAATGGTTCACAAATTTAGCATTGGAGGGCAGTGTGGAGGGTAAAAATCGTAGAGGGAGACCAAGAGATGAATACACTAAGCAGATTCAGAAGGATGTAGGTTGCAGTAGATACTGGGAGATGAAGAAGCTTGCACAGGATAGAGTAGCATGGAGAGCTGCATCAAACCAGTCTCAGGACTGAAGACCACAACAACAACAACACATGGATAGTCAGGCAGCAGTTAGAGTTGACGGTAAATTGAGTTCACGGTTCAGAGTAGTTTCAGGGGTAAGAGAAGGCTGCAACCTGTCTCCACTGTTGTTCATATTATTTATGGATCATATGTTGAATTCAATAGACTGGCTGGGTGAGATTAAGGTATGTGAACACAAAATAAGCAGTCTTGCATATGCGGATGACTTAGTTGTGATGGCAGATTCGATTGAAAGATTGCAGAGTAATATTTCAGAGCTAGATCAGAAATGTAAGGACTATGGTATGAAGATTAGCATCTCCAAAACGAAAGTAATGTCAGTGGGAAAGAAATATAAACGGATTGAGTGCCAAATAGGGGGAACAAAGTTAGAAGAGGTGGACGGTTTCAAGTACTTAGGATGCATATTCTCACAGGATGGCAACATAGTGAAAGAACTGGAAGCGAGGTGTAGCAAAGCTAATGCAGTGAGCGCTCAGCTACGATCTACTCTGTTCTGCAAGAAGGAAGTCAGTACCAAGACTAAGTTATCTGTGCACCATTCAATCTTTCGACTAACTATGTCGTATGGGAGCGAAAGCTGGGTGGATTCAGGTTACGTTATCAACAAGACTGAGGTTACGCATATGAATGTAGCTAGGATCATTGCAGGTACTAGTAGATGGGAACAATGGCAGGAGGGTGTCCACAATGAGGAAATCAAAGAAAAACTGGGAATGAACTCTATAGATGTAGCAGTCAGGGCGAACAGGCTTAGATGGTGGGGTCATGTTACACGCATGGGAGAAGCAGGTTACTCAAGAGACTCATGGGTTTGTCGGTAGAGTGTAGGAGGAGTCGGGGCAGACCAAGGAGAAGCTACCTGGATTCGTTTAAGAAGGATTTTGAAGCAACAGGTTTAACATCAGAAGAGTCATCAATGTTAGCACTGAAAAGGGGATCATGGAGGAATTTTATAAGGGGGGCTATGCTCCAGACTGAACGCTGAAAGGCATAATCAGTCTTAAATGATGATGATGATGATGATGATGATGATATCTTACAGAATACAAGTCGCGCTATGCGTTAGTCCTCTTGGCTTGTTTCAACGGCGTCGCGACTTAGTTTTCTCAACAGCGTTGATCTGATATCACGGACAGAGAACCGTTCCGTCTGGACTTCAGATGATTAATCTCGGCCAGCTGGTATGGCCGAGCGGTTCTGGGCGTTTTAGTCTCGAATCGCGCGACCGCTACGGTCGCAGGTTGGAATCCTGCCTCCGGCATTTAGTTAGGTTTAAGTAGTTCTAAGTTCTAGGAGAATGTTGACCTCAGATGTTAAGTCCAATAGTGCTTAGAGCGATTTGAACCATTTTTTTACTAATCTCGGAATCGAAATGGCTCATGTTCTAAAAGGTTCTGGCTCTGCGTACTAAGGCGTTCGGTGTAGCTCTCTTCTGAGCTGGATGGTGAAAGCTGCAACCGTTGAGATATAAATCTGTATGCGTACACAGAATGGCCTAGTCGTCCATCTGATTTCCGTTCTACAAAACCAACTAAGTAGGACCGGCCGAAGTAGCCGTGCGGTTCTGTGCGCTACAGTCTGGAGCCGAGCGACGGCTACGGTCGCAGGTTCGAATCCTGCCTCGGGCATGGATGTGTGTGATGTCCTTAGGTTCGTTAGGTTTAATTAGTTCTAAGTTCTAGGCAACTGATGACCTCAGAAGTTAAGTCGCATAGTGCTCAGAGCCATTTGAACCATTTGAACTAAGTAGGGTTACTTCCAGTCCTTCTCCACCTCCACTGTACATCGTACGTTGGGATTAAAGAACTACCGCCATGTGGCCAGATCAAAATTTATCGTCAACCTACCTGAAGAAGCGAGAGGGCTGGAAAGGATAACTGTTGAATGCACGTTCTTCAAAATCTTCCATGAAAATTTTATCTACAGATGATGATAGTTGCGAACCCAAGGCTGTTCCATTAGTCCTTTCATAATAATTTACGTATACAAGACGTACGTGACCGTCGAACTTTGACAATATCATTTCAAAATTTCCGAGGAGAAATGAGTGATCAGCAGTTTCAGTGTGTCTTCCAATCGTACCTTCGTAATCAGGGAGACCACGTCAAGGCTAACCGTGACTTTATTTGGGCCAATGCCCACCCGATTTGTGATATCAACAAACATTTGTGAGATTGTAATATGATGCCTACAGAGACTAACTACAATTGACAAATGTTTAGTCAGATATTTTGCCAGCTTCTATGTAGGAGAGCAGATTATCTGATCGTAAAGGAATGCAAACATTATGTAGACAGGCAGACCACGGAGTCTGGGTGGCATCGAGGCTCCTAGGATTAAATTCTCCACAAGTTCGTCAGTGACCCGATTTCTGAAGTAGCTATCCTGCCTTAATGCAAAGTGCCAATGTGGCATCCTGCTTGAGAATTCGGTGAGTATTGTCTTCCAGTTACAAACACATTTTCTAACGATACTCTGTAGCATTAAGGATAACGGTAGTATGCCCCTTGTCCGCTGGTAAGGCAACTAACTCTTCATTCTTCTCCAACGATTTCACTCCTTGCTTTGCCACTCTGCTAATACTGGACTTAGGGAGTTCGCTGTGACTAAAATCTGGCTTGTAGCAAGCCTTACCTGATCTGCCGCTTCATTAGAAAGATGCCGAACTGCTACTTCTACTCCACTGATAATATCGACCACTGGTAGCTTTTATGGAGCTGGAGCGAAGTTAAATCGGACAATCTTTGGTTGGAGCACCAACATCACCTTTAATACAAGTATTTGGACTAAATCGGCGGTACAGAGCGCTGCGTGTTAAATAAGCATAAAACTTTGTTTGAACAAATGAGAATAACTTCTCACTTTTCGGACTATTGGGACTCTGTGTTCGAAGATGCTGTTGAAATCAGATTTTGTGAAAAGAGCTTCAACAGAGACACCGTCTACGAACTTAGCAATCCAAGCAATGCTTGGAAGCGTGTACTAGGTAAGGGAACAGCACAGAGGAGGAATAAATGAGGGAAACTCACCAAGTGGCGACTGCTGATGTCACCGCCTTCCTGGCCCTCTAGTCTACCTTTCAACAGTCCCAATGTAGTCGTCAAACCTAACTCGACCAGTTCACCTTTTGGTGCCACCAGTGGCTCCTTCGTATGAATATTTCCGAGACCCAGAGTAGTCATCATAAGACGTACCACCATCCCCTTACGGCTCAACAAATTTTATCTTACCATTTATGGTCGTCCTATCAAACTCACTGCTACCTTGAAATGCCTTAGCCTCGCCAACGACCGTCACTTCACCTGGACTCTCCATCTCCTTACGATCCGACACAGAACTCACAGTAGACTCCACCTTCTAAAACTACTGTCTTGCTGGACATGTGGACTGCATCCTTCCACCATCCGTCAGACCTATATATCCTTGATCGTCTCATCCTTTGCTAGACGTGCGTCGCCTCGATTTCCACCCTAACCAGATTCGAAATCGAACGCCATGCTCTTCGCCTCGTTTTCTTTATCCGTCTCCTGTTCCCCACACGGATCTTATATGACCTTCTCCTCTTCCCATATCTACTCCTTTTCAATGGACATCGTCCGTAGACTTGCTCACTCTCACCACCTGATGTCTCCTATCCTCCCTACTTCCTCGTCACGCCTGTTGCCGCATCTTTACCGTTGTATCCCGCCCTCTCTGCATCTCCACACCCTCCACCTCTTTTACCAACGCAACTTCCAATGCCTAACCCTCCCAGACGATGAGCTTCACCCTCCTATCAACTCTAAAACCACCTTTCCTACCTCCTCAGGGCTCCCTTTCCTCTCTTTTCCTTTCCCCTGAGCGCTTTTTCCTCTCTGCTACACTCCCTGCCTTTCCAACAAATCACTGTCGAGTCTCTGTGCTCCGTCCTGGCTTGCTTTCCCTCTACCACCCTGCCCATTCCCTACCCCTTGATGTGCCACCTGACCCCATCTTTCATCCCACCCATTGCAGGACCCTTCCCCCCACTGCCCCTTCCTCACCCTTCTCTTGCCCCATCTTAGGCCTTCACTCCCCTGGCAGGTCCCCCCACGCCCTCCCCCAGGCAGTTATAATCTTTGTCATGTGTGCTGTGTATCGTGCAGTGAATTTGAAGCACCATCGTTCTGGTGCGGACTATAATACTACGGCCTACTTTCATCTTGTGCTCGTGGTCCAGTGTCTTTCAAGTGCTATGCACATCGTCAAATGTGTTTTTATTTTTATGTGGGCCTTTCTTACTGTATCCCACGAACGTCTTTCTCAGTGTATTTTTAACACCCATTGTCTGCCCCCCCCCCTCTCATATTTATGTTATCATATTCCACTTTTTATCTTCTTATTATAACTTTTGTGTTATGTTTTTAATAAATGTGATGTCTCTTGGGTGGAGAGCGGTGGAATGTGCCGCTGACAGCCCTACCCTGTCCAAATAGGGCAGAGGAATTAAATAACAATAAAGGAACAAAATAGTGTTTACTTGCAAGTATGTGTGCATCGTTCCTTACAGTCTTCAGTTCTGCCCAGCGTTGTCTAGTAGTAGTGTCTGATTACATGTTGATTTGTCGTTAGTCTTCTAAGGCTCCGTAGTTTTTCATATATGTCCCTTTCTACAGGGGATCTATAGACGACAGGCGTTAGAGTATTTCGTCTGCCAGGTCTCTGTCTATGTGTCCGGCCGAGGCAAAGCTTGAATAAGGACAAGGACAGAAATCCGCCGCTAGGCGACGCTTCCGCCGCCCCTTCGCGCGACAGTGTGACGTCAGTATTGATGGCCGTCTAGGCAAGCACCACTCAAAGAGCTAGGGACCAGAGCACCATGCCTCCCACCACAAGTCACAGGTAACCATAGACAGTGACACCGATTCACGCGAACCCTGTCAACAGCCTCACATGAGGCACAGATCTTTCTCTTTGTCATCCGACAACTCCCATGGCCTCCTGACGACAGACGCTTCACTCAGTGGTGGTCAATCCATGTCGGCCCCCAGCACTGATACAAACGACCACAGCATGAAATCCTCATCAGGTGCTGTTTCGTCTATGCCATCTCGTTGGCAAAAAGGGCCTTGTGAGGGCTCTTTCGATCCTGATGTTATTGTAACAGTTCGGTGGACCACTGCACCCACACGTCTCAGTACCACAGCATACGTACTGAAACGTCCCCTTAGAACAATTATATAAGACTGTGCTTAAACTGACACACAATATTTTTTAGCGCAACGCAATCTGACTTTCAAAAATCCCTACAAAAGAATGGCCCTGACTAACATTAACCTATACGTTTCACAAATCACTTACCTCACAAAAATCTTCGTTACTCAAGCTACAGCAATACAGCGAGCGCCACTACTGCCAGCTAAATAACAGATTCAAACTACGGAAGGCACTAACTACTAATAGGCATAGTTAGCAAATGAAAGATTTTTATAGAGAACAAACAATGTATTTACCTTAATAGGCATAATATATATAGCAATACATGAAAACTTTCAAAACTCCGCCATTTCTCTCCCCACATCCACCACTGCTGGCGGCTCACCTCCAACTGCGCAACGCTACGCGCTGTTCACATCCAGCTGCCGCTGCCCAACACTACAATGGCAGACGACAATGCAAACTAGCCACAGACTGCACACAGCACAGCCAGTGATTTTCATACAGAGCGCTACGTAACGTTGCCAATAAGAAAACATAAACAGCCTACTTACAGTACCCTTGACTTTCTCAGTTCCTGTAACTTAATTAGCATAGATGGAAATTTCATTTATTGCTGCGTTGTCCGTTCATGGCTCAGTAACCGTAAATTTAATCATCAGAGTGAGTAGCACATCGTCAGTAATATTACAGGAGACAAAACAAAAACACTGCTGTTATCCAGCATGCTGTACACGGATGGATTGTATGCAAAGAATGAAGAGTTTCTGGCTAACATAAAATAATGAGAACTGATAATAACCGACACTATGCTGTCCACAATATCATAAAGTAAATTTTTAAATCTATAATTTCAGGTACTGCATTCACAAGCAGTCGTAACAACTTCCATGAAATACGTAATTATAGATATCTGGGAAAATTAATGTTTACAATTCAAGAGTGATGCTACAGCCAGCTTCCAAGCCATTCTGTATTACAAAGTATCTGCATCAATTTCACTGTACGGCAACATACGACCAGTCCTACATTCAAATTGATACCCAGCAGTGTTCCCAAGCTAACCTAACCCGCAAATCTACACATCGACACAGAACATAAATCGGATTGATCTTTCGGGATTCACTGTACATGGTAATGTATGCCCGACAACATGGATCATCATCGGACAAAGATAAATTCCTTCTCTATATCTTGTAGCCTGTAATGTAACTCTACAAACATAAGCGGAACCAAACTAGCTGTGGTAACGGTTAACATTCTTCAACAAGAAAGCCACACAGCCTGAAACCCTCGAACGTTTGCTTTTGTAAGAGCAGAAACGACTCGCCAGATTCTTCATACAGACATAGTGATGGAGATTGCATAGACAGTAAAGCCGGTAGGAGCGAGATCACATTAATTACAGTAAAATAAGTGTCGCGATTCACAAAAACAGGTGAAGTACCTGATGATGAATCCTTCTTGCTGCATAGCCGTGGCTGACGTTTTATCCAGAGCTGCTCTGGAAATCTTCGGAAGTGCTCCTGGCGATCCAGATTCTTGCCGACTGACCAGCCGGACGAGAGAGCGACACAAATAGTGTGGAAAGTGGGCGTGGTCTAGTTTACACGTGATCAGCAGAGATAGTCTTCCTCAGAGATAAAATTAACTATCGATCATTGCCTGTGAAGATTAAAAACTTATCTATCGCTTCTGCAGATCCACCATCTATATATCATTGACTTACGTGGCTCCTCCTTTTCCTGTAAGATTGACACTACGGTTTCACATATATATCGATATCTTTTCTATATAGTTGTGGATAATAGTTTGCCACAGAAGATAAAATTTCGGTTTCCGAAAACTTCACTTCATGATTTCCTGACTGTGATCATGCTCTGCTACAACTGATTTTTCTATTTTCCCTGTTCGGCAAAGACTTTTATGTTCTTTCAGACTAGTATTCACGCTTCTCTTGGCAGTTCCACTGTAGACCTTCCCACAAGTACACGGAATCTTATACACTCCACTTGCTGACAGAGAAGGGCCTTTGTCCGTTACAGTTTAATTGGTCTAAAAAGTGGTGTGATGTCATCTTTGTGTAAAATGCCAACTTGATCAGTTACTTTTTTGATAAAAGATAGAGAAACTGTGTATTTCCTTCGCTGTGATTTATCGTTGCCCTTTTTCCTACTGTTATTCGGTCTCCGAACCTTGTTTACTCTTTGTTTGAATAGCCATTCTTCTCTAAAGCCTGCTTCATCTGTTTTAATCCGACGTGTAGATGTTTCTGCGCTCGAATTCTTATGGTCCGGTCAACAAGGGTTTTAATGGCACTTATCCTTTGCTAGGGGTAATGGTTAGTGCTGTTATGCAACTATCTACTCGTATGTGTGACTTTCCGAAAAGTCTTATGTTTCAAAATTCCATCAGCCTGTCTGGTTACTAAAACAGATAAGAAAGATGTTGCTCTGACATTTTCCGTCTACATGGTGACCCGGATTTTTCAATTTGTACCATTCAAATAACAAAAGAGTTCTTCTAAAGCTTTTTTACCATGTGATAAAAACCACGAATGTATCACAGACAAAGTGATACGATCGATATGGTTTCTTATTCGTATCTTCTAGAGACGACTGTTCGAATTTTTCGATATAAAAATTAGCGATGGTAGGACGGGTTACCCACTGCGACACTATCAACTTGCTCATAAAATTCATCGTCACACTTGAACTGAGTAGAAGTAAGGTATTGTCTAAAGAAATAAAACAAATCACCTGGAAAAAATCCGTTACATGAGTCGGGACTTCATTAAGTGGAATTACAGTGAATAAAGACACTATGTCAAAACTTACAAGAGTATCTTCAGTAGTCGAAGTTACTCTTTCAAGTATCTCGATAAAATTACTTGAGTCTTTTTTTTATATGGTTGTAAAAGAGTTGCCAGATATACTGATATTTGATGTGTTGGGGAATCGATAGCACTAACAATTTGTCTCAGAAAAGGAGTAATTTTATGAATTTTGTGTACGCCGTAAAGTGTGGGACACATTGATTCATTCTTATCAACGCTTTCTTTTCTTATTTTTGAAGTATATGATTTTATCACAGTACTTATTTTGTTGCAACCTCCTAATATTTTTGTAAACACGAATGACATGCTCCCTTTAGTAGTAACGTAGGACAATTCGTTGTGCAAGAGTTTCTTGATGAATATAAGCCAGAAAAGCAATTAATTCGCCGTGTATTCAGTCCAGCATGAATTACGTCTTAAACTGGGTCTTGGACCTTATCCACTTTAAATACACTCTGTTCTTTTCTTCCGTAACGCGTGTGTTTATTTCAGTATCTCTCATTTGTAAGTCTGTGAGACTACCAAACAACACTAACGTAATGTCATCATACGTCAATACATTTTGAATTGTGTAAGTTAATATTTTTGTTTCCTATCGGCTGTATTAAGTTTCGACACCAGATGAATCCACGATAAATGTAGTGAAATGTTTGAATTAATTCTTTACACACAAGCAATTTTCAGATAGAACTTTCACAAAGATGTGACTGAGAATTATTATAGGGCTCTTTCGAATGCACGACTTGCTATTAAGTTTTTCTATCAGTTTCCCTGCGTTATATTTTGTAATAGAAGTGTGGGTGTTTTCACAACATTCACCGAATGGTATCATTAAGGGAAAATGATGCTTTTCCACGATACGATACACAGTTAAATGGTACCAGATGAAGCTAGTGCCTCATGGACAATATATTGTGATACAATAAACAGCACCTTGTTAACATACATGTACTCTTTGTTATGTATTCTACAGATATGTGTAATGTAAAGTGAAGGTTGTATGGAACCGAGTTGTTTAGGCACCCGCAGACAAACATCGAAACAAATAAGCAGCTACTGCAAGTAAATATCTGGAATCCATTATCTGTGCACCGGTGTTCCCTATCTCTGCCGTGTGGTTTTAATAAAGTTTAAACAAGAATGAGTAGAAATGTATATGTCGATCAAAGGTGAAAGAGGGCTATTTCTCAGCACTTCCATTTCCCCAAAATATATTTTGGGACTAAGGATGTCACATTTGCTGATGACTCTTCCAGGGTGTATAGCTGTGATCGAAGAAAATTATGGTTCGTGACGTTTCATCCAGAGCTGCGATGGACACCTTCGTGGTTGTTCCTGGTGACTCTGGGTCTTACCGACTGACGAGTCGGAGGTCGGAGAGCGTCACAAATACTGTGTCTATAGTAGGTGTGGCCGAGTTTATTCGTGATGAGCGGAGATAATCCTTTTCAAAGGTAAAACTTAATAATCGATTGACGCCTATCGATTCATGTCTGTCCATTCTACAGAGCCACTGTCCATATATCAATGTGTTTCATGGCTTCTTCTTTTCTGTTAGATTATCACTATGCTTACATATTTAGATGGTTTCTCTATAAAGTCGTGAATAATAGTCTGTCATAGTAGGTACAATTTCGCTTTTGAAAAACATTACTCTTCTACGGCTGATTTTTATGGTTTTCTAGTGAGAAAAGATATTTACATCCTTTTAGTCTTGTATTCACGCTACTCTAGGTAGTTCCAATATAGACCTTCTCCCCTTCTCTGCACTTGTTGACGGAAGAGGGCGTATGTCCTTTATAGATCGAAATGTTCGACTTATTTTCTTAGTTGGCATAAAAATCTCTCTGATGTCATATATTTCCGTAAAAATCTTGTCAACCTGACCAGTTGCTTTTTTGATAAAAGGGAGAAGAAACCGTGTTTTATCGTTGTCTATTTTTCTATCGCTATTCTATAGCGGAACCCTATTTACTTCTACCAACTGAAGAGAAGATTTCTGACAGCCCGTGCCCAACGTATTTATGCTTGTATAAAAGTAGTATTACTCTGAGAAGGGACACAATACGTGAAATGGATTATGTTAATAGTAAGTTGCTGCAACTGCATTTACTAATCGCTAGTAAGGTGGAGACAGATCTACGGAATAAAACAGACAACCTTAAATTTAGATCTGTGGAAGCTATAATGGAGTCAACTACTAGCATGCATAAGAATAAATTCGAAAAATTACAGACTAATTTACAAAGCATAAAAAATATGGTGACGTATGATACCGTTATTTATAGGTCAGGTAGATTATTGTCTCAAGACAAAATTTCTGTTCCTTATGAAAGCAATAAACTATGCTATAACAAGTATGAGTGTACCAGATGAGGAGATCATGACGAATATAGAAGCAGAAATACGAACCCTTCCCAAAGAAACTACAAACGCAGTTCGACTGGAAACCATCAGAGTACTGTGCCGCAGCAAACCTTTGGAAAGTAATTTAACGAAAGCTGAGAGAAAGCTCTCAAGGATTTATATGGAGATCAGGAGATAGCGGTTCTTCCGACTGACAAAGGCCATGCTGCAGTTGATATGAACAAAGAATATTATCGAAGCAAAATTTTGAATCTGTTAACTTCAGGACCGTACATACAACTTAAGAAAGACCCCACAGCTGGCGTATTGAAGAAAATAAGTACTGTGATGAAATCGTCTACTTCAGTTCAAAAAGAAGAAAAGAAAGCGTTAATAAGAATGAATCAATGTTTCTCACACTTTACGGCGTACAAAAAATTCATAAAATTACTCCCCCTCTGAGACAAATTGTTAATGCTATTGATTACCCAACACATCAAATACCAGTATATCTGGCAACTCTTTTACAACCATATATAAAAAAGTTCATTTTGTTGAAGAACCGTACAGCTTATACTAAGCTCAAATCTTGTGACTTTTCTAGAGGAAAAAAGGCTTGTCTCAACAAATCCAGTCTTGTGGAAAACAGTATTAGACGGGGCTCTCTGGCCATTCTGCTGTAAACATCGCATATTCGATTAAACGGTAATTTTTCTTTCACATTTAACCGTGCGAAAGGGATCGGAGGTGAGCACACAGAACTTGCACTGGAGAATTTGCCGTTTCAAATTCCGTTCTGGCCATACAGATTTAGGTTTTCTGTTGCTTCTCTGGGTAATTTAAGGCAAATGCCGCGTCAGCTCTTGGAAGTTCATTTTCCATCCTGTGTTGCGGTCAAAACGCTAACAATACAGAGAATCGCTAATATTTGTACTAACACTCTTCCACCACGCACTGTACTGTGTCTAGCAGACTACATATGTGTATGTAGGAAGTTTATTTATCTGTAAATGATAAACATTGTTAGAAGTGAAACTGTGTGTGGTATATATATTTACGGCAATCAACTATCACACGACGTTTTTGTTTCATCGTTCATTTCCAAACACTGCGGTAGAACGATTTGTTTTAATATCCTTTTACGTACTAGTCAGTTCCCCCTTCTTCACCAGTGCAGGACGGACGGTTATAGAAGTTATATATCAAGCAAATATAGCAAATGTTACGAATATTTTGGAGAGGATTTCCATTCTGGCGTTTATCTTACAGCAAGGAGAACCGCTTGAAAACCTTTCGTCTAAACCTAGGGATTGAAGCTATTTCAGTACATTTCTGCGACAATTTCGTCAATTTTTTTCCTAATAAAAATTAAGATTTGTTGCGATTGTTTTTTCAGTAAAGATGCATAATTTTTCCTGTAAGCATTTATTTTTAGTACTGTTTTTTCATTTACTATCAAAAACATTCTTGATCACAATTTATGTATTACAGTGACCGGTTTCAATCACTACTGTGGTCATCTTCAGACCTACAAGGCGTATACAAAGCTTTAATTAGAGGGCTACGTACATTAACGAAAATACATAAAGTTGTAAAGCTATAAAACGATGAATTACCAATGAGTAAGAACCCCCTCCTGCTGGAGGATCACTACTGGAGAAACCAGTGCACGTCTTACTATATATAATGTAGGTTCCATCCACTTCTGATGGAATGATGTCATTACTAACCAATGGGGTGTAGGTCGAACAACAAAGTAAAATTTCTTAATTAAAAGAACATTGTCATGAAATAAAAACAAACACACACTAAACTTGGCTTATTTAACAGATATTGTCAATTAAGAAGCGTTAAAAATATTTAAACATGTAGGATAAACGAACTTCGTTTTGACAGTACGTGGGCTGCCCTCTCAAGGGCTGTTAGCGAATCATTTGAAACCACTGGTTGCCATGGTGAAGTTGGACGCCGTTCCAAAGATGAGGCAGCAGGCTTCTTTCACTGGTGTTGTTGTAAAGTCGATAGGCAAACTAGTGGTTGCCATAGTGAGGATAAACGCCAGGGCAAAGATGTGGCAGCAGGCTTCTTTCTAACGATGTTGCGAAAGTCGAATGGCAAAGACTGTCACGTCAGACGATGTACTACTGAGCAGCAACATGTCTTTATTGAAACGATTTTCAATGAGTAGGCTGCAATAATCTTAGCTGACATGTATAGAACATGTTGCACAGATACGATTCACTGGTGTAATAAATAATTGTGATCAAGACTGTTTTTCCTGGTAAATATTTATAATACATTGATCACTGACACTCTCATAATGTATTCAAAAGTAATTAAGTTTTTCATTTAAATTATAAACATGGCGGTCAGTAGCAACCGTAAATAAGTTTTCAACATATGAGGTGTACAGCCAAACTAGTTGTGCAACCAGTTGTCTGTATATCTTGTATAATGAGGATTTTTCATTACGTACTCGTAAAATACCACGGATAGGTCCAGTAACGACCCAGTGAACAGCCAATGAATTTTCAGCCAAACTACTATCAGCAAGCTAGTAGTGGGGCTGAGTAAATCCGATTTGGAGGTATCTAGGAGTAGTTTTCCAACGCCTTAAAACCTTGAAAAACCTCCTCGAAACCTTGCTCAGAACAGAGAGACGGGGGAGCGGAATTACACTGAAGCGCCAAAGAAACTTGTATACAGAGACAAGGAAAAAGGTAAAATACAGCCCTGTGGGTGGCAACGCATATATAAGGCAACAAGTACCTGAAGCAATTGTTAGATCGTTAGTACTGCTACAATGGCAGGTTATCAAGATTTAAGTGAGTTTGAAAGTGGTGTTATAGTACGCTCACGAGCGACGGGACACAACATCTCCAAGGTAGCGATGAAGTGGCGATTTTCCCGTACGACCATTTTGCGAGTGTATCCTGAATATCAGGAATCCGGTAAAACATCAAATCTTCGACATGACTGTGACGGGAAAAAGATACTGCAAGAACGGTACCAACGACGACTGTAGAGAATCGTTCAGCGTGACAGAAGTGCAATCCTTCCTCAAAATTTCTGCGCATTTCAGTGCTGGGCCATCAACAAGTGTCGGTAGGCTAGCCATTCAACGAAACATCATCGACATGAGTTTTCGGAGCCGAAGGCCCACTCGTGTACCATTATGACTGCACGACACAAAGTATTACGCCTCGCCTGGGCCCGTCAATACCGACATTGGATTGTTGTTGACTAGAAAGATGTTGCCTGGTCGTACGAGTCCCGTTTTCAAATTGTATCGAACGCAAGGATGTGTTCGGCTATGGAGCTGCCGCGTACGTAAGCGTCCTGTCTGATCATCTTCATGGATTCATGTCCATTATGCATTCCGGCAGACTTGGGAAATTCCAGCAGGACAATACGACACCCCACCCTTCCAGAATTACTACAGAGCGGCTCTGCGAACACTCTTCTTAGTTTAAACACTTCCGCTGGCCACCAAACTCTGCAGACATGAACATTATTGAGCATATCTGGTGTGCCTTGCAACGTGCTGTTCAGAAGAGATCTTCACCGCTTTGCACACTTACGGATTTATGGACAGCCCTGCAGAATTCATGGTGTTAGTTCCCTGCAGCACTAATTTTGAAATTAGTGTTTCGGAACTTGTGCGGGCTCGTAAAGGCCTTACATGATATTACGCAAGTGCACCATTTCTTTGACTCTTCTGTGTATTTATATATATATAATACCTGTGTTTCATTAGTCTCACTATTCATAACTCGTTCTGTCTTGGCAAGATAAAAGACCACAATCAACCCATCTTTCATAGAACTTCTGCAGAATGTCTTTTCGGTGCACGTGTTTTCTCATATATTTAACATGCCAGGGAGAACTGGAAACGGAACTGAACGTGATTGATTTTTATTACGTTTTACATTCAGTATAACATGTTCGTTACTGGCCATTGAAATTGCTACACCACGAAGATGACGTGCTACAGACGTCAAATTTAACCAACAGGAAGAAGACGCTGTGATATGCAAATGATTAGCTTTTCAGAGCATTCACACAAGGTTGGCGCCGGTGGCGACACCTAAAAAGTGCTGACAGGAGGAAAATTTCCAACCGATTTCTCATACACAAACATCAGTTTGTAACTAACCTGTTACTACGGGTTATTCCTTATTATTGGGAATGGATATACTTATTGCTTATGAAATTAACGTCAGAAGAGTAGAGTCGCCACCGACTCTTACCATACAACTAGTCAATGATTTGGTCGAGTCGGAAAATAAATTAATTTGATCACAGACCAAAAACTCACAAAAATGCATACGTTGTGAGGTCGCTCATGGGGGATACGATGTAATTAATAGTGTTCCCCGTGCACTGTTCACGACAATCAAACATTTAAAATAAAATAGCACATGCAAGAACAAAAAAATGGTTCAAATGGCTCTGAGCACTATGGGACTCAACATCTTAGGTCATAAGTCCCCTAGAACTTAGAACTACTTAAACCTAACTAACCTAAGGACATCACACACACCTATGCCCGAGGCAGAATTCGAACCTGCGACCGTAGCAGTCCCACGGTTCAGGACTGCAGCGCCAGAACCGCACGGCCACAGCGGCCGTCCATGCAAGAACACTGTGCAGAAGATCAGCTCCAAGCAACACACCTGAAAATAAGACTTAATCTAAATCACTTGTTATAAAATACAAGGGGACACTAATCACTGGACCTGTGCATAAAGAAACGCATTGGATGTGCTAACGGGAAAGCTACGAGGTGAGTGGCTTAGGTGCAAAAACGTAATCTCGGAACACAAGAGAAAATTGTAGATAAAATCATTTATTCCTAAGATAAGGATGTGAGGCATGTACACGATTCCTGATAACACGTGGTTTGTGAAGACTATTCTATTTCTAGGTATAGTGCCAAATTCCAACAATATCACATCACACAATCATGTTAACATTATCTAAAACAAACATGCGATCGGACAGTTAGAGATGCCGGTAACCCAACAACTATAATGTTCTACCACGTGGTTGGCTCCCCACGGACGAAAGACACATAAAGAAAGGAAAATTTACGAGAAGGCATAGCTCTAAATACACTCCTGGAAATGGAAAAAAGAACACATTGACACCGGTGTGTCAGACCCACCATACTTGCTCCGGACACTGCGAGAGGGCTGTACAAGCAATGATCACACGCACGGCACAGCGGACACACCAGGAACCGCGATGTTGGCCGTCGAATGGCGCTAGCTGCGCAGCATTTGTGCACCGCCGCCGTCAGTGTCAGCCAGTTTGCCGTGGCATACGGAGCTCCATCGCAGTCTTTAACACTGGTAGCATGCCGCGACAGCGTGGACGTGAACCGTATGTGCAGTTGACGGACTTTGAGCGAGGGCTTATAGTGGGCATGCGGGAGGCCGGGTGGACGTACCGCCGAATTGCTCAACACGTGGGGCGTGAGGTCTCCACAGTACATCGATGTTGTCGCCAGTGGTCGGCGGAAGGTGCACGTGCCCGTCGACCTGGGACCGGACCGCTGCGACGCACGGGTGCACGCCAAGACCGTAGGATCCTACGCAGTGCCGTAGGGGACCGCACCGCCACTTCCCAGCAAATTAGGGACACTGTTGCTCCTGGGGTATCGGCGAGGACCATTCGCAACCGTCTCCATGAAGCTGGGCTACGGTCCCGCACACCGTTAGGCCGTCTTCCGCTCACGCCCCAACATCGTGCAGCCCGCCTCCAGTGGTGTCGCGACAGGCGTGAATGGAGGGACGAATGGAGACGTGTCGTCTTCAGCGATGAGAGTCGCTTCTGCCTTGGTGCCAATGATGGTCGTATGAGTGTTTGGCGCCGTGCAGGTGAGCGCCACAATCAGGACTGCATACGACCGAGGCACACAGGGCCAACACCCGGCATCATGGTGTGGGGAGCGATCTCCTACACTGGCCGTACACCACTGGTGATCGTCGAGGGGACACTGAATAGTGCACGGTACATCCAAACCGTCATCGAACCCATCGTTCTACCATTCCTAGACCGGCAAGGGAACTTGCTGTTCCAACAGGACAATGCACGTCCGCATGTATCCCGTGCCACCCAACGTGCTCTAGAAGGTGTAAGTCAACTACCCTGGCCAGCAAGATCTCCGGATCTGTCCCCCATTGAGCATGTTTGGGACTGGATGAAGCGTCGTCTCACGCGGTCTGCACGTCCAGCACGAACGCTGGTCCAACTGAGGCCCCAGGTGGAAATGGCATGGCAAGCCGTTCCACAGGACTACATCCAGCATCTCTACGATCGTCTCCATGGGAGAATAGCAGCCTGCATTGCTGCGAAAGGTGGATATACACTGTACTAGTGCCGACATTGTGCATGCTCTGTTGCCTGTGTCTATGTGCCTGTGGTTCTGTCAGTGTGATCATGTGATGTATCTGACCCCAGGAATGTGTCAATAACGTTTCCTCTTCCTGGGACAATGAATTCACGGTGTTCTTATTTCAATTTCCAGGAGTGTATTTAGAAAGGTGAAAGCTTATGCAGGCACAGCTGAAGGCAAACAGACATTCATACAGAAGCGAGAGCTCACTTCTTATCGACACCTTTGTGTGACGCTCTTCCGGCGGATCCAAGTCTGCTACAGAAATTTGCTAAAGGAAAAATCTGCAAAGTTTTGCATTCCTTGCTGCGACAAGGCAAAGCAATCTTCCATGTTTGAAAAGCGAGACCAAAAGCTAACGGCTCTCCCCTCGACAAGTAACAGCACGCCACGCGGTCAGTCTAACTCACCCTTCTTCGACTGGATCACAGCTGTGGACGCTTCCCGTACCGGCGGCAGACTGCCCTCCACTTCTCCAGCCTCTTCCAAGCTCCGTGTGGCCCGGAAAACCCAAAGATGCCATTTCCGCCACCAACATAACGCAGGTGGATTTCTCACAAGTAGCGAAAACCTCTTTGCCGACTTGACCACTACGAGAGTTGGCTATTCTGTACCACTGCTGCTGAATCTGTACGACTATCGCAGACTTTCTGCAGCAGACTACGCCACCGTCTAGCAACGTGACACACAACCACATTCATTCAATCACACCACTATGATAATTATGGGAAAAGAGAAACAAGGAAGGAAAGAGAAATACTAGTGAAAATGGGCTACCGGACTAATGAAAGGTGGCTACAGGACCCTTTCAAGTTGACCGGCGTTCTCTGGTGAAACGTTGTTGTGATAGCTCGTGTAAGGAGGAAAAATGCGTACCATCACGTTTCCGACATTGATAAAGGTCGGAATGTAGTCTGTCGCGATTGCGGTTTGTCGTATCGCGACATTACTGCCCGCCTTGGTCGAGATCCAATGACTGTTAGCGAGAATATGGAATCGGTGGGTTCAGGAGGGTAAGACGGAACGCCGTGTTGGATCCCAACGGCCTCGTATCACTAGCAGTCGAGATGATAGGTATCTTATGCTCATGACTGTCAGGGATCGTGCAGCCACATCTCGATCCCTGAGTCAACACATGGAGATCGTTTGCAAGACAACAACCATCTGAACGAACAGTTCGATGACGTTTGCAGCAACATGAACTATCAGTTCAGAGACCATGGCTGCGGTTATCCTTGACGCTGCATCACAGACAGGAGCGCCTGCGGTATACTCAACGACGAACCTGGGTGCACGAATGGCAAAACGTCATTTTTTCGGATGATCCAGGTTCTGTTTACAGCATCACGATGGTTGTATCCGTGTTTGGCGACATCGCGGTGATCGCACATTGGAAGTGTGTATTCGTCATCGCCATACTGGCGTATCACTCGGCGTGGTGGTATAGGGTGCCACTGGTTACACGTCTCGGTCACCTCTTATTCGCGTTGTCGGCACTTTGAACAGTGGATATTACATTTCAGATGTGTTAGGACCCGTGCCTCTACCCTTCATTCGATCCCTGCGAAACCCTACATTTCAGCAGGATAATGCACGATTCCATGTTGCAGGTCCTGTACGGGCCTTCTGGATATAGAAAATGTACGACTGCTGCCCTGGCCGGCACATTCTCCAGATCTGTCACCAATTGGAAACGTCTGGTCAATGGTGGCCGAGCAACTGGCTCGTCACAAGACGCCAGTCACTACTTGTGATGAACTTGATGAACTGTGGTATCGTGTTGAAGCTGTATGGGCAGCTGTACCTGTAGACGCCATCCAAGCTCTGTTTGACCCAATGCGCAGGCGTATCAAGGCCGTTATTACGGCCAGAGGTGGTGGTCCTAGGTACTGATTTCTCAGGATCTATTCACCCAAATTGCGTGAAAATGTAATTACATGTCAGTTCTAGTATTACGTATTTGTCTAGTGAATACCCTTTTATCATGTGCATTTATTGTTCGTGTAGCAATTTTAATGGCCAGTCGTGGATCTTTAAAGACTTGTTATAAACATGTGTGATTGCTAGATTATATAATGTGGGTGGAACTTGAAACTGAAGCACGTTGGTGAAGTGAGGTTGAAACATGACTGTGTTTAAACTGACACACAATATTTCTAGCGCAACACAATCTGGCTTTCAAAAATCCCTACAAAAGAATGGCCCTGACTAACATTAACCTATACCTTTCACAAATCACTTACCTCACCAAAAATCTTCGTTATTCGAACTACTGCAATACAGCGAGCGCCACTACTGCCAGCTAAATAAAAGATTCAAACTACTGAAGGCACTAACTACTAATAGGCATGGTTAGCAAATGAAAGATTTTGATAGAGAACAAACAATGTAATTACCTCAATCGTGTTCAAAAGTCATAATGTATATAGCAGTTCATGACATCTAGTCCTACAAATTTTAAATTTAAAAAAAAAAATTTAAAAAACTGTGCACAGCACAGCCAGTGATTTTCATAGAGAGCGCTATGTGGTGTTACCAATAAGAAAACCTAAATAGCCTACTTACATAGCACCCATGCTCCCCACAAAAAAATTTACAAATTGTTTTGGGCACTGGCCAATACAGATTTGAAAAACTTTTTCATAATTACAGTAAGAAAGATATCAAATGCACACACTTATTAATACAATGTTGGTCAAAAGCTAACATTTTCTCACAGTCCATAAAGACAGTCCTGATCATTCATCACAGTAAAACTGCCGTTTCTTTTCTCAAAGTCTGAGCAGTAAAAGATGATGCACACGGAAGTAGTGGATTTCCATGCAGTCTTGAAGAAGTAGTGTTGTCCTTCCAACGGAAAGACAGTGCTGACTCTTGACATGCTGACAGGTAATGGGCCACAACAGAGCAAACCCACAGCAGAGTCATTCGACGTTTTTAAGAATATTGGTAGGTAGGTCATCACAGAGCAGTCCTGGTAGAGATTATGTTATTGGTGGGCCACCAGAGGTGCAGACCCACTGCAGTCCTTGTAGAAATAATGGTATTGGTGAGTCATCAAAGTTGCAGACCCACTGTAGTCCTTTTAGAGATGGCCAGCAGCCATCTGTTATGATTGTGCAGGTGCACAATCACCATTGAAGAGTCTTGAGGATAATATAGCAAGTCCATGAACCACCACTTGTGCACTCACAAAATTTTTTTTTGAAATGTCCTTCGAACCAGCAATGCTGTTATCCAGTCCCTTGTTGAATTATTAAGACACGTGCAAACACTATCAGTCCCTACTTCTCACATATTGTCCATATACTATGACCAACAGAAACGTGTGCAGTAAAATGGAACTTACAAGTTAATAATATGATGAACTGGTGTCAATTACAATTTTATAACATAAGAATAGAATTAAAAAGGTACAAAATACATCATTAAAGAACATAACAATACAGATAACATTTGTAGTAAAGGCTTTACAAAAGAATCGAAATAACATATGCATCAGTGTTACAGGAATTATGACATGAGTACATACATAAAAGATCATAATAACTTTTGAAACATCAACTTAACACATGAGCATTAAAACAAAACAGAATTAATAATGTTTAAACATCTTTACAAAGAAAATAACATATTATCAGAAAAATTCTACAACATAACTCTTATTAGCTAAACACATTAAGACAGGAACAACACAAATTCACATAGTGTAATAACACAAAAATACAAGACAGGGTTTGCTTTCAGTGTGACATTTGGTATTGCAGTCCACCCCAAAACTTCATTCCATATATCATTCCTCTTATTTCAACATTTGTTTCCACAAAAAAAATTCTATCCAAGCATGCTTTCTGTATTTATACGTTCACACATTTCTTACCTCACTATTTATTTACCATTATCTTACCTCATCATCTATTTCCAAAAAAATCCTACCTAAACCTGTTGGCCCTAAACCCTACTTTTTTGATTCATATACTCTTTCAAAATTCTTTTTCTTTGGCCAAACCATTTTCTTATAGCTTCTCAATGCATTTCTTCCAATTCATCATAGTTAGTTTATTATATAGTGTACCCCCTCTTAATCTAACTTAACTCTATGGAGCTCAGATGCTAAACTAAGTGACAAGGCATTGCAGCAGCATAAAACAATTAATATAAACAGCAATGAAAAAATTGGAAATTGTCAAAGCAAGCTGCAGTAAATCTAAATTACCAAGCAATGCAACATTACAACTAATATGAGCCAATGTGTAGCAACAAGAAAAATAAATCAGTAGTAAAACTAGCTTAACAGAGTAATACAAAGTGAAATTTAGTAGCACTATGCCTGGAAAACAGCAACAGCAAATGTAATAACTTATATCTAAACATGACATAGCTCAAGCAGAAAAAATATTACAGTAAAAATGGCCATGTGTGATACCTACGTCACATCTTAACACTAGAGTGATGCATCCCAAAAACTTACGCTAGCAGATAATTTGCCAAATCGTAAAAAAATTATTTATGCAATTCCTGTGAAGGGAAATGTCTATTTATGTGCCCTCATTTTCTTGGAAGTAGATCATAAATTTATAATTGACTGGATCTGTAGGCATAAAATAACTATATTAGTACATCTATTAAATTTTAATTTAACCAATGCTGCAGTGCAGCTAGAAACTAGATATTAAACAAAATGAGTGAATAAATACCTAAAGCAAGCCATATGGCATTTCTCTCAACTAGCAAGACAATAGCCGTGAAATGTTTCTCATCGTTTCATTAGCCATTTTAGTAAACATCATAAATTAAGAGCTCCAGCTCATATATTTTCAAGTTTTAGTGTGTCGTATTTGCGATGCTTTCTACAAAGGAATGTCAATAGCGAGGATAATGGCCTCTTTTGTTTTTTTTCTCCACCTGTGTCTCTGAAAGGCACACACTAATGGCTTTTTTCCAGGTGACTGTCGAGCAGCTGCCCACGTAATGCGTTGTGCCCACTACGCATTACGTGAAGGTCACTTAACTTTCTTACCGAAATATTTACAACACGAGTTTGCACTACAGTGGCAGTCTCATATACAAAATTTCACGGGTCGAGAATTTGCGTTGCAAATGTGTAGAAACAAAATCTTATGAATATAACAGTGTCCAAAAAATTTTCGCCGGCATTGTGATACATTCACGCATTTACACACATTTCATAACTCTTAAAGTACGATTCTTGGTTTCCAACATCCTTTTTCACAAGTCAGAGTGCCTAACCACTACTCCTTATTCCATACCTTGTTACACATATACCTATTCGTCGACATTCATCAATATTTCATCATTATAAATATGTATCATAATCAAATTCCTCATATAGCATCAGCTTATTGATCATAAACATACCTCAACACCATAATACACGTCGTCGTCATAAAAATAACATCATAACACGTCAGTCAAATCTCAAAAACGTCGTAGCCTTCTGCAGTAATTTCAAAACGTAAAGAAAATTCTCTGCTCATTTCAGTAGTGTCATCTACCTCAAACATACTTTAAAAATCATGATCCCATACCAAATAGATTATTCAAAGCTCTCATAGTATCAGAATGGTTCCGAAAAAGTATGAACAATTCAGATAGTGCAGACAAAATACAATTTCATAAGTGTGAAGTTATCCAACTGTGTAATTGCGTAAACATGTGTCACTGACGTAGTAAAAAGATGTTTGTTTCTCTGTTAAATGATCAGATAGCTGTGTAATTTATGTATTAGAGAAATATGGTACCGATGTGTAAAGTTGTATAAGCAAATACCATATTAGCTAGGGCTCCTTGTGCTTGCCAAACACATGGTACACAAAGTAAGCGTGTACCCCCCTGAGGATTAATGTAATTATACCCTCAGGTGTTACAGATTACAGCAATGGAATGAAATGTATCACGGAAAAACTTTGTATCATTGTACTTCAAATATCTTTAAAAATAAATGTTTTAAGTACAAAATTAATCACTCAAATACGTGTACTGCGCTAAACTGTGCGTCTTGTTGTAAGATAATCTCTGTGGAAGTTTTGTAGTTATCGTCCTCCGAAAGCTAAGTTCTACAGAATTCAATGTACTTACCTCATGATAAACAAAAGTGAAATGCTTTGCGTATAGATATCTTAGTTATTACGTTTATTGCCGTGATGAAGAAAGTACTGTGCTGTAACGTATTGTTGTGCTACGGAAAAGGCTGTCTCAGAGTAGCTATGCCACAAAAGTTACTACTGAAACATGTTTTACTTTACAGAAGAATTCAGAAAAACTGTGCAGATATAAAACAGATACACCGCAAAAGCAACATTGTAAATTGCGTCACACATTAGTAGCGTCGTGATAAAATCGTGTAGCTATCACATAAACTAACCACTGTGTCATCTGGTATCTCACAGAAAGTACTTTAAATCCAGAATGTATTTTCAGGTAAACCAAAATGTTGCATTAAAATCTCATTAGCAGTATATGTTCTAAGTATGTAAGCCTTATAGTTGTTACGTAATCGTGCAACTAACAAGAAAGAATGTACACACACAGTAACACTGTGTCCTCTGTTCACTATCGCAATGCAGTGGTAATTACCGTCTAAATATGTTCCCTAGGTTCTAGACTGGATAGTTAACTTCAAAACGTTATTGCATGATAACAGTTTCAAAGTGTGACAAATTGTACTAGTAGCGTGAAGTGAAAAACTTTATAGCAAAGACTAAATTAAAAAGCAGATTATCTCTCAATAAACGGTTTTACATGTGAAATATGGTGTAAATCTTTACTCTTCCTAGTACGCAGTGTTTCAACTTCGACGCAATTATCATGTGGTATACGTTGGTAAAGAATACTGGAATTTTTCTCAAGGTTAGCGTCTATGTAATTTTTCTCTGAGCCAGCCGGCGCGAGTGGCTGCCTGCGTTGCAAGTCATTGTCTGTCTCTTTCTTGGCGCACGTCTTTATTAGGATTAGGAGACCTAACTTTTGCAAATTTCCCTGCCATGTTTGAAGCTCGCCAGTTCTGATGGAATTCAGGTCTGTCGTTTTGTTGGTAGTTTACATAGTTTCTTTCTTGTAGGTCATGTGGTGGAGAATTTCTCCCTGAATCGTAACTGCACGCTGGACCATTGTATCTGAAGTTATTCTGTCTCCCTTGATAATAATTATTTTGGTCCCCATATTGTCTGTTTCTCTGATTGTCTCTGTGATAGTCATTACCGTGGAGAGGCGATCTTTCTCTGTAATTATTACTACACTCCTGGAAATTGAAATAAGAACACCGTGAATTCATTGTCCCAGGAAGGGGAAACTTTATTGACACATTCCTGGGGTCAGATACATCACATGATCACACTGACAGAACCACAGGCACATAGACACAGGCAACAGAGCATGCACAATGTCGGCACTAGTACAGTGTATATCCACCTTTCGCAGCAATGCAGGCTGCTATTCTCCCATGGAGACGATCGTAGAGATGCTGGATGTAGTCCTGTGGAACGGCTTGCCGTGCCATTTCCACCTGGCGCCTCAGTTGGACCAGCGTTCGTGCTGGACGTGCAGACCGCGTGAGACGACGCTTCATCCAGTCCCAAACATGCTCAATGGGGGATAGATCCGGAGATCTTGCTAGCCAGGGTAGTTGACTTACACCTTCTAGAGCACGTTGGGTGGCACGGGATACATGCAGACGTGCATTGTCCTGTTGGAACAGCAAGTTCCCTTGCTGGTCTAGGAATGGTAGAACGATGGGTTTGATGACGGTTTGGATGTACCGTGCACTATTCAGTGTCCCCTCGACGATCACCAGTGGTGTACGGCCAGTGTAGGAGATCGCTCCCCACACCATGATGCCGGATGTTGGCCCTGTGTGCCTCGGTCGTATGCAGTCCTGATTGTGGCGCTCACCTGCACGGCGCCAAACACGCATACGACCATCATTGGCACCAAGGCAGAAGCGACTCTCATCGCTGAAGACGACACGTCTCCATTCGTCCCTCCATTCACGCCTGTCGCGACACCACTGGAGGCGGGCTGCACGATGTTGGGGCGTGAGCGGAAGACGGCCTAACGGTGTGCGGGACCGTAGCCCAGCTTCATGGAGACGGTTGCGAATGGTCCTCGCCGATACCCCAGGAGCAACAGTGTCCCTAATTTGCTGGGAAGTGGCGGTGCGGTCCCCTACGGCACTGCGTAGGATCCTACGGTCTTGGCGTGCATCCGTGCGTCGCTGCGGTCCGGTCCCAGGTCGACGGGCACGTGCACCTTCCGCCGACCACTGGCGACAACATCGATGTACTGTGGAGACCTCACGCCCCACGTGTTGAGCAATTCGGCGGTACGTCCACCCGGCCTCCCGCATGCCCACTATAAGCCCTCGCTCAAAGTCCGTCAACTGCACATACGGTTCACGTCCACGCTGTCGCGGCATGCTACCAGTGTTAAGGACTGCGATGGAGCTCTGTATGCCACGGCAAACTGGCTGACACTGACGGCGGCGGTGCACAAATGCTGCGCAGCTAGCGCCATTCGACGGCCAACACCGCGGTTCCTGGTGTGTCCGCTGTGCCGTGCGTGTGATCATTGCTTGTACAGTCCTCTCGCATTGTCCGGAGCAAGTATGGCGGGTCTGACACACCGGTGTCAATGTGTTCTTTTTTCCATTTCGAGGAGTGTACTCTGCCAACGGTTGTCATACGGGTGGTGTCTGTTTTGGTCACGATTTACGTTATAAGTATAGCCTTGTCGTGTATTTTTTCTGTCATCACGGAATTGTGGCAGATGTGACCTGTAATTCTTGTGCTCCTGTTTTCGCATTCCGCGATTGTCAGTGTCAATTTCCAGTTCTTGTAACAGTCCCTGAAAAGCTTCAATGTCGACTTTGCAACGTCCTGCTAAAATAATATGTCGTAAATGTTCAGGCAGTTTGATTAAGCAAATGCGGATGAGTTCTGAGGGGCTGTATGGGTTTGAAAGATACTGATTCTTATGCAACATGTCTTCAAAATATTTCATAAAACTGGAAAATTCAGATTGTTCGAAACGTTTCATCATTATGATGCTATGTTTTACTCAGTCTTGTGTAGCTTGACACCAATACGCTGACAGGAAGGCATGATGAAATTCTCCTTCACTGTGACAATCGTGAATGACCGATCGCATTCTTGCAGCTGGTTCTTTCTCCAAGTGGCCACTCATAAAATCTAACCTGTGCTCCAATGACCAGTTGGGAGGAAAACAATGAGAGAATTGATGAAGCCATGCTTGTGGATGAATGTCATTGTCAGAATTCTTAAATGTTTTGAATGTACGTGTAGTAATGAACAGCTTATAGCCGAAATCATTGTGTCGGCGAGTCGCACTTCGCTCATTGTTACTTCGTTTCTGCGGTTCCATCCCAAAATCCAATGCGACTTGCCAATTTCTTTCATAATTTCCGAAGTGTCCTGTGTTATCATTTTGTGGATGTTCCGTATTTCTATGTCCCTCTTCCCGTACTGGAGCGGGAGTGTCCTCTGAAATATGTAATACTTGTATTGCCTGCGTCAACTGATCTTGTACTTCCTGGATTTGTATTGTGTATTGATTTGATTTTCATTTTGTTTGAATTTTCTAATTTGTTCATACTCTTCTGTGTCAGTGAAGGCTATGGGTCTTGTGTCATTCAGATCATCATCTACCTTTGTAGATAAGTTAGTGAACTGATCCGAAAGTTCGGCTACTTTATCCGATAGTGAAATTATTTCCTCTGTGTGTCTTTCTGAACCAAGTTTCAGAGTGTCCATTTGTGTTAAAATCGAATCTACTGCGTCCTTCAAGTTTTCCTGAGTTTTTGCAAGTTGCGTAACCCAATCGGTAGATGCAACTGAGTCAATTTTAGCCCACAAGGTCTCATGATTTTCATGAACAATGGTTTGCAGTTCTTTTATGGCTGCTTCGTGATTCTGTAACGCATTTTCATGCCACGAAAAAATAGGTTGAAAATGCTCACAAATTTGTGTTTTTACGTCATTACAGACTTTTTAACATTTCGATTCAACGTCATGTAACTCAGTAGTTAAATCTTCACGTGTTTGTTCAAGTGTCGTGTCTAACTTTTGAAGATTTTGTTCCATTGCGTCTAACTTTTGAAGCTTTTGCTGTGTTTGTCTCTGATTTTGTTCCATTGTGTCTAACTTTTGAACCATTTGCTGTGTTTGTCTCTGATTTTGTTCCATTTGTTGCATTAATTGCAATAATAATGTACTAATGTCTGGAGTCTGTTCCTCTATGCTTTTCGGCAGAGAATTTGCACCGGTAACATTCACATTTTGACAAGCAGAAAATGTGTCTTGACTTATTTGAGAAAACGGTGAGGACGCAAAACCTGAATCTACAGTATTTGCAAGATTGTGTCCTGTCATTTCGGATTCCTGAGGCGAGCTCTTGCCGACCGGTCGATCGATAATGCTTCCCTGTTCACCAATTGTTTCACTGCCTACAGCATTATTTGCAGCCCGCTCCATTTCCCTATGCACAATTACCAAATTACTACTTTGAACATTAGTTAATTCATTACTCGGCGGCGCTGATAAGCTACGCTCGTCGTCACTATTATTTCTCTGTTTACTTTGGAGCCTAGTGTTACGTTTTTCACACGCCATTATTGTCACAATATTTCACACGACAACACAGAAAAGCACAATTTGAAGAGCAAAATAAGAAAACACATGAACATAGCACTGAAAATGATATCTAGTTAATTGCAAGCGCAGCTACGAAATACTTGGTGCAAATTTACATACGTGCCACACCTGTTTTACTGTACAACAATGAAAGACTGCAATTATAAAGGAGATTCTCTCTACAATTACGCGCTAGCAATAAACAAAATCTACATTAATTACACAAACTACAAGAAAAAATCAGAAGATTCCAGTGAGGTATTCTCGGCTAAGGGTCGACATATGAAACTTCCCCTTAGAAAAAATTATACATGACTGTGTTTAAACTGACACACAATATTTTTAGCGCAACGCAATCTGACTTTCAAAAGTTCCTACAAAAGAATGCCCCTGATTAACATTAACCTATACCTTTCACAAATCACTTACCTCACCAAAATTCTTCGTTATTCGAACTACTGCAATACAGCGAGCGCCACTACTGCCAGCTAAATGAAAGATTCAAACTACTGAAGGCACTAACTACTAATAGGCATAGTTAGCAAATGAAAGATTTTGATAGAGAACAAACAATGTAATTACCTCAATAGTGTTCAAAAGTCATAATGTATATAGCAGTTCATGACATCCAGTCTCACAAATTTCAAAACTCCGCAATCTCTCTCCCCACATCCAGCACTGCTGGCGGCTCACCTCCAACTGCGCAACGCTACGCGCTGTTCACATCCAGCTGCCCAACACTACAATGGCAGACAACAATGCAAACTACCCACAGACTGTGCACAGCACAGCCAGTGATTTTCATACAGAGCGCTACGTGGCGTTACCAATAAGAAAACCTAAATAGCCTACTTACAAGGTGCGCTCTTTTGACGCAGCTTTGTAGTACAGGCCTGGGAATGGTCGTTGAGTTTCATTTCTGAAGTTGGCTTGAGGCGCCGGTCTGGCAGGACCAAATCTCCCTGAACCTTTCTACCGTGCGGTCTCACGATTCGTTCCCTCAGAAACACATTCAGGACATGCGTTCGTTTGGATAGTAGACGTTTAACAGATGGAAAATTTTGAGCTACGGAAACAGGCGTTTTCTCTTCTGTTGGTAGAAGATGCCTGGTATCACTGAAAAATTTTTTTTGGATACTTCGTTTGCCCACTCGTAGCTTTTTTGTCTCTGTTTTTGAAGGCGAGCCAAGTTGAAAGCAGTCAGTCACGGCTATGAGATCGGATCAGCACGATAAGCCACTTTTGTCCGCACTTAGATGGTGACTTGGTTCAATCTTTCATGTTTAGAACTTATTTTAATTTCAAAATCATTTGTTAGAAGCGTAATAGGGCTCTCGCAAGTTACAATATTACTATAGTTTAGTCAGACACAGATTGGACCGAACTTATTCTTTATCCGATCAAGATTCGTTTCATGCATCATGATCTCTACTAATATGCCTCTTACTTTCCCCGGTGAATAACAAGCCAGTTTTGAAGGTTCTACGTTTGGTACAAGATGATGAATTTCCCCGTGAAGCTTTGTGTGTGAGTACAAGAGCGTTTATGTTACGTTCCTTAATCAACCCAGTCCTCGCTGAGTTCGGTTGGGTTGTTTGGAGGAAGAGACCAAACTGCATGGTCATCAGTCTCATCGGATTAGGGAAGGATGGGGAAGGAAATCGGCCGTGCCCTTTCAGGAACGATCCCGGCATTTGCCTGGAAGGATTTAGGGAAATCACGGAGAACCTAAATGAGGATGGCCGGACGCCGGATTAAAATGTCGTCCCCCCAAATGCGAGCCCAGTGTGCTAACCACTGCGCCAAATCGCTCGGTACTCGCTGAGTAATGATAATTACTAAAATTAGAAACTTTTTACCTTCACGGAAGCATACTGTGCGGGTTTTATGTGTGATAAATGTTCACTGACATTCAAGATTACGCTCCATTTTGCGAGTAAATGTCCATTCAGAATCAACGTTTTTTCGTTAAACTTTTCGACTATGTGCATACCAGCACGTCATCCCATCTCATGTGGTCATTAACCTAATGTTCCCTCTAAGAGAAATATGCTAGGTAGTATTTAGTGAAGGTCAATCCCTGATCGGACGTTTTTTTTTTATATTGCGTGGTTTCTTTGTGATAAAACATGTGGCTTAATTCCATTAATACTTCTCGAAATTTCAGATGAGTCGGTTTTCCGGGGAAGTTGGAGACTGATAAGAACTGGTTTGTTCAATGGGAATCTCACGGCTATGAAAGAGTCCATCTTACATAGGAAAAAAGGCGTCCCATCGAAGAACGAGCTACCAAAACGTACACGTTTTCAATAGATAATAATCAGTGGGCGCACTTCACTGCATGTTAATGACACTGACGAACCTGATTTTTCACGTATTAGTTGTAACGTGCAAAACAATGAACGACGCGATATAGAACGCCATCCTAGTGCACTTGTAAGAGCCTCAGCTTTTCTCACGTTCGCAGACGACCACTTGATCGACAACGTTTTCGACTGCCTGAAACCTAACACAGATAAAGACTCAAAAAGCCTTCGGCATGCTCGAGCGTTTGCCTTCCGTCACATTATGTATGAGAAAGCTACGTTTCGTGCAGTCATGATTGCAGATCAAATCAACAAAAACAATCACTTCGTTAGCAGGAGACAGCGTGGGCCCACCGGCAACACTAGCCTACCGCAATTGATCTTTCACTCCTCCGTCGCCATTGTGCGGAGGGACCATATCCAAATGTTCAAATGTGTGTGAAATCTGATGGGACTTAACTGCTAAGGTCATCAGTCCCTAAGCATACACACTACTTAACCTAAATTATCCTAAGGACAAATACATACACCCATGCCCGAGGGAGGACTCGAACCTCCGCCAGGACCAGCCGCACAGTCCATAGCTGCAGCCCCTTAGACCGCTCGGCTAATCCCGCGCGGCAGACCATATCCGATAGTCCCAGTGACAGTACATACTAACCTAATTTCACAATAGTACATAAAAAATTTTAAATTAACATGTCCACACAGAGCGTGTGTAACGCCAGAAATGCATATCCCTCTATTTCCATCTATTGTACTATAGATTTTTCCTTATTTTGTTAGCTGAAGATATGACATTTCTGTGTCTTCATATATTGTCATTGTTTTACTATTTGTATATATATATTTATGTATTTATGCCGATGTATAATTGGTTTGTTTTGTAAACACTATTTGTATTTTTACGCTGGGACTTGCCTAGGGAAAACTATGCTATCGAACGAATACATCGATAGGTCGTGTGGAGAACCGAAGTGTTTAGGATCTTTGGTAGTGTTAACTCTGCCGCGGGGAGCGCGGGCAGAGCAGAGAGAGTCTGGCTGGAGGAGGGCGGTGGAGCAGGTGTGTAGTGCGACGCTCCCGCGAGTTGCCGCGCTTTCGGGGTTTGGCAGCATGTAATTGCGCTCGACTTGCTATAATAGTTACTGACACGGTGTCGCGGACGGGAAGCATTAGCAGGCGCACATCAAGAGCCCGTTTCGTATGGTGACCGTGTCGAGAAGAAGGCGCGCCAACATCCAGCTTCTGCAACGGCGACGGCCGGCAATGAGTGACTGTCGCCACCTCCTCGATCGACGGCTTCAAACCTTCAATCAACCAACAAGGAAGACTGGAAGCACGTAAAGTTTTAGAACTGTATGGCAGACCTCAGCTTTTCAAACTGTTTCAAATTTAAAGAAACGTAGCATGAACCTTTGTTGCTCATTGTCCCAATTGCATTAACAAGCAGGGTCCCTTCCTTTTCCAGAATGAACCCGAATGTCGTTGAAATTCAAACGCCAGCATTAAAATAATATCATTCCATTTCACTGCTTTAATTTCAAAATTCAGTTAAAGTATTCATAGCAGGCTACAATATTTAGATTACACAAGCACAAATTAAGAGTGCGAGTTTGTTACCATATTTTAGCTTACCTGTGACTGCAGCTCAGCTTGGTACGTACTAAATTTTACTATTGTTAATAGTTCAGAATCATTTAATTCAAGTTCAAAGTTAAATCTCTTATTTCTAAATTGCGTAGATTCAAGTAGATTTTGAAATGGTTGTTGAGGTAGCCCAAGGCTAACCTTATTTTATTGAATTTCGTAGTGCTTCAGAAACAAATTTCACTATCAATTTCAGTCACTAAATTAACTTTCAATTTTCCGGTTTTATTAAATCTTTTGCTAAATTAAGTTAGAGTGTAGCGAAATTTATTACTTCTGACAAACATTCAGTTTTCACACAACACGTGTCAACCTTCAGTTGCCAAGCTTTTAGTGCTAAGTATATGTGCATTAATCTTTCATTTTCAGTTATTATAGTAGTTGTCAATGGGACTGGCGACCGTAATTTTCCCCAAATCTCAAATATCTAATTAACGCCAATTAATTGTTAACATAACGACTGCACATTTACTTTCTTTATTAACTTTACCCTTTTTCAAAATTAATTTCCACCAATTTCATTTGCAATTTTCCTTTCATTTAGATGTAACCCTTTCCTCCCTCTTTACTGACAAATTAACTTCGGTGACGATTGCTTTTCCCAAATTTCCATTAGGTTCACTCGGTGTAATTTCTCACTGTCATTAATGTCGATAAGTGAGGTGGAGGTTACACGTGGCGACCTGGTGACAGGACAATCTTCGGATTTTAGGTTGTTCTGGACACGAATTTTGTATTGTGCAAATCTCGTAACAAAGTACTGGTTACGAACAGGTCTTTACGTCAGCGAGAATAAGTAGTGGGAGGAATCCTAATTAGATTTTAGATTTGTCATTTATATTGAAAATTTGTAAAATGAGTGAAGGCAACAATTACTAGGATTTGGTAGACTTGGGTACGGAACAATCGGGCGAACAGTGGGAAACGCGCACCGCGGAACCCATTCTTCAGGGGCAGGGGGCTAGCATGAAAGATGCGACCGCCGAAACGCAACAAAGAGCAGAAATGGAATTCCAAACTTTAGAAAATGTTTCGGAATCGGAAGTGAAAATCAAATCTGAATCCTCTTGATGACGAATACGGGGGAACAATTAAAGAGGAAGACGCTACGGCAGTAAAACCGGTAGTTTCCGGGAATTTAACTGATTTATTGAATGTTTTGACTAACGAAATCAAGAGTCAATCGGCAGAAATTAAAGCTCAGTCTACCAAGCAAGAATATCAGTCTGAAAAAATTGACAGGAAGCTAGACAATCAGAACAAAGCTATTAATGTTGTTAACAACAATGTTGGAGTTGTTAACACAAAAGTTCATAAAATCAAAGAAGATATTGTTGTAATTAAAACCGAAATCGGTAATCTTAAACAGGAAATGATAGGCGTTCAGGTGGAAATTGCGAGCATAAATACTCGTTTTGATTCCGAAATAAGCAGAATCGAGAAAAGTGTAGGAGAAGCAGTTGCTCCGATCATCGAGAATAATGTGACGGAACAAATTCAGTTAGTGAAAAAGAGGATCAACAGAAGGTGGAAACTTTAAAGGGTTTAGTATCCGAAGTAGATACTAAAGTGAGGAAGCAGGCTAATACCAGCGAAGAGAAAAAGGGGGAAGTGGAAATGCTTGCTACAACTACTTGCCAAGTAATTACGAGAGTGTCGGAATTAGAAAAGAAACTTGACGAAAACCAGAGGTATCTGCTAATCAGTGCACATAGTTCGGAATTGTTGACGAAAGACGAGCGGTTCTACCCCTTGAAAAAAAACGGTATACACGCTCGGATTTCATTAGAAATTGTGAAAGAGTTTCACCCAGATCATGGACTAACGAGAGAAAAATTAATGCGGTTATTGACGTATTGGCTGGTGATGCCAAGCGTTGGAGCTTAAACCTCAACATCACGAACATGACTTTTGACGAGTTTAAAAATATGTTTCTCTCGCTGAATACTGGTCAGAGCAAAAACAACAATGGCGCGAATTTGTCGTATCGAGAACTTTCGATGCGAATTCGCGCGGCTCGATGAAGGAGTTTTGTGAGGGCTGGACCAGCAAGTTGGAATATTTGCGTGATCACCGCACAGAATCCGAAATAGTCTGGGAACTCTATAAGAAGCTTCCAGATGATACAAAACGCTACGAAGGAAGCAATTACAAGACAATCAGTGATTTCCTGGAAAGAGTTGAGGACGAGGACAGTTGGCCCAGTAATCGCAATAGTGATAGAGGCCGTGGTAACAACAACGGGTACCACAACAACTACAACAACGATAACCATGGGAATAATGCATACCGGTACCGCAAACATGGCAGCAATAACAATAATGTTTCGGACCGTAATAACAATCGGTACAATGCAAATACTAACAGGAATGACGGAAACCAGTATCATACTAACGTGATACGGACTTCACAGAATAGTAATAACGCCAGAGGGTATGATCAGCCGCCTCAGCGGCATCCGGGGAGCGTATCTGCTGGGATGAGACAGGGAAACCATTAGCCGCGCCAGTGAGGGGCCGACCGGGCGTGAGAAATTTTGGCGGCCCAACAACAATAGAAAACTGAGGTGTCATCGTTATGAAAATTCCGTATGGAATAATCAACGGCGGGAGAGTGTGCCAGTGTTAGGAGAAAGGAGTGCGCCCACAATAGTAGATCAGCTGTAGACACGGCAGTAGAAAATACATTCACTGTGAGTGAGAACAATTTAAGTAGTGTTCGGGAAATCGATTATAAAGTGGCAGCTGTAACACCCACAGCGGAAATGGAGATTGAATGTAAGAATGATTCGCGATTGTTGAGAGAAGATCAGATGTTAGATAACACGTCCGTCATCGAGCGAGGGGATGCAGAGAGGGATGAGGTCTGGTTAAGGCAGTTCGGTCGCTTATACGACGAACTAAGAGATTATAGGGGCCTGTACGGGAGAAGTGTTTATGGGGAGTGCGGGCAGGATTTGCCGCGTCTCGTCCCACAGGAAGATAGTGTTTGTGAAGTGATAGAAAGTTCTGGCCCTAACCGGCAGACTTTACCAGAAATAGTTGATGTTAATGGGGAGCACGAGCAGGATTCGTCGTGTTTCGTCCCGCAGGAGTTGGATGTTGAAGTAGTAACGGAAAGTTCTGGCCCTGACCGGCAGACTTTACCGAAAGTTATAGTGGTAGAAGTGGCCGACCCATCCGACGCAAAACTCCAGTTTAAACATTGCGAAAGTATTAAGGAGAAAGATTACTAGAATTTTAGTGATAGCCGGACACAATTGGAAGAAAAGCAAGCAGATTACAGCGTGTATGAGGTTAGAGCCGACGTTATACGGTCGGACGATAGCAGTGTGGGTTGCGCAGATCCAGAGAAAGTAATTGGAGAGACTACTGGGCACATTCCTCCAGGTAGATTGGCAGATGAGATCAATATGGCCAAAGATGAATCAACGAAGGTGACAATTAGTGAGTTAATAGCAAAGCAACACTCACTAGTTGACGTGTTTCAGGAAAAGGTTTCGGTATTGGAGGCGAAGCTACAGACTAAGCCTCAGGACAAACGTGTTGAAATTAAAACTGTATGTGAACAGAGGCTGAAAAAGCCGCCATATAAGCCTAATTTGGGATCAAAGCCGAATGGTTTTTTCTGGAATGACCTGGATATAGACGAGGATTTATTGTGGGAAAATAAAGAAACAGTCGAGGACAAGTGTAGACAGATAGTAGTGTCTGTTAATACGCACGACTTACAACTAAAGGTGTTGATTGACACCGATGCAGAATTGAGTGCTGCATCTGGGAAAATATTTGAGTTACTGAAAGACAGACCTGGTATCGTAGTTATGCCAGTAACAGGAGTGAAACTTATCGGTGCTACTAAGAAGGCCAGTAAATTGGTCACAAAACAGATTTATGTCAACTTCGAGATATGTTGAGCACGATTTGAACAAGAGTTTGTCGTCGTGCCAGACTTAACTACGGAAGTAATTATCGGGTTAGATTGGCTATTAAAGTACTGTGCAGTGATTAATTGCGAAAGCAAATCTTTGACATGTATATCACAAGATACAACAATAGTAGTTAGTTTTGACGAGGCAGGAGACGGTGTGCATAGGCAATACCAGCCTATACACATTGTTAACTGGCCGGATGACATTGACGGCTCTGAGCACTATGGGACTTAACTTCTAAGGTCATCAGTCCCCTAGAAGTTAGAACTACTTAAACCTAACTAACCTAAGGACATCACAAACATCCATGCCCGAGGCAGGATTCGAACCTGCGACCGTAGCGGTCACGCGGTTCCAGACTGTAGCGCCTTTAACCGCTTGGCCACACTGGCCGGCATGACATTGATGTAGGAATGAATTTGAACTGCCGTAACGTGAGGAATCTCGGCATTGACAAAAGTGTAGAAAGTGAATTGTAAGAGATAATCAAATTCCCTCCACGGATTGACATTAGTATTGGTGTGAAAAAAGATCGTTTGCGAGAAGTAATGAAGCTAAAAGCCGATGCTTGCATATGTCGTCATGACGCTAAAGCGCATTTTGCTAAGTTTGCAATCGGAGACTTAATACTTGTAAAATCTGATGAGAAATCAAGCGAGATTCACAATGAAATCTCAAAATTTGTTTATAATGGACCATATAAAGTCATTGGTATACCTCACACAAATGCTTATTGCTTAGAGTATCCAAGCTCTGGAAAACTATTAGGTATACGGAACATTGTAGACTTGAAATTGTACCAACCTAGGATTGATTAATACCACAGAATTGGTAGTTTGTACAGTACGTAAATATAGAGTGTAAAATTTAAACGATTTGGTAGATTGCCATGCTTTTGCCTGACCAAGAGGACATTAAAGAAGTTGTAATCAATAAGTAATTAATTTTTACTAAATGATTTAAAGAAACTGATTATTAATCTACTGAAAAATCCAAGCTGCTAGTTTAAGATTTCAGCTGAGTCACAGTAGATTAAGGAATGGAAATATGATTTTGTAACAAGCTGTAAAATTTCATGAATATGTGTTTTACTAGTCATTGCCGATGTTCTTAGACGATGTTTTAAGTTTCAGGCTTGTACATGTGTGACGATGGACAGTGTTGAGTTATCCACTGTGACAGTGTTAATGGACTCCTTGAGATTGCTCGGGAGTGGGTTTTTCCGAAAGAATTCAGAGAAACGGACGTTTTGGAAATGCCGTTAGACAGGCCAGTGAGATCAAGCGTGCCGCACAGGCGGGCGCAACAATACTGGCGAGTCGGAGCCGCTGGTCGGCTCTTCTGCCGCTATCGGCATTTTTTGTACTTGCGGGTACGGAGGGCGGAGTTGTTTTTCTTCCTGGACAGCTGGTGTGAAAGAATTCTGCTGTCAGTATTTATGTTTTTTCGATCTGCTGTGTACTAGTTTCTTGTTTAGCGTTAAGGGGACTCTCATGACGAGAATATTAATTATGAAAAGATTATATAAAAATGTGTATTCTATGTAATTAATTATTAATTTGCGTATTTTGATCTACCTGTTTTTATGACCATGTACTCTGATTAAATATATATAATATATAACATCAAGAGCCCGTTTCGACTGGTGCCCGTGTCGAGAAGAAGGCGCGCCAACATCCAGCATCTGCAACAGTGACGGCCGACAATGAGTGATTGTCGCCACCTCCTCGATCGACGGCTTCAAACCTTCAGTCAACAAACAAGGAAGACTGGAAGCATGTAAAGTTTTAGAACTGTATGGCAGACCTCAACTTTTCAAACTTTTAAAATGGTTGCATCATAAAATTACAGCAACTTAGCATGAACCTTTGTTGCTCATTGTTCCAATTGCATTACCAATCAGGGTCCCTTCCTTTTCTGGAATGAACCCGAGTGTCGTTTAAATTCAAACGCCAGCATCATTCGATTTCACTGCTTTAATTTCAAAGTTCAGTTAAGGTATTCATAGCTGGCTACAATATTTAGATTACACAAGCACAAATTAAGAGTGCGAGTTTTGTTACCGTATTTTAGCTTACCTGTGACTGCAGCTCAGCTTGGTATGTACTAAATTTTACTATTGTTAATTGTTCAGAATCATTTAATTCAAGTTCAAAGTTAAATCTCTTATTTCCAAATTGTATAGACTCAGGTAGCTTTTGAAATGATTGTTGTGGTAGTTCAAGACTAACCATATTTTACTTAATTTCGATGTGCTTCAGAAAGAATGCTCACTATTAACTTCAGTCACTAAATTACCTTTCGATTTTCCGGTTTTATTAATTGTTTTGCTAAATTAAGTCAGAGTGTAGCGAAGTTTATTACTACTGACAAACTTTCAGTTTTCACACTACATGTGTCAACCTTCAGTTGCCACGTTTCTAGTGCTAATTATATGTGTAATAACCTTCCTTTTTCAGTTACTATAGTAATTGTCCTTAGGACTGGCGACTGTAATTTCCCCCAAATCTCAAATATCCAATTACCACTAGTTAATTGTTAACGTCATGGCCGCACATTTACTTTCTTTATTAACTTTACCCCTTTTCAAAATTAATTTCGACCAGTTTCATTTGCATTTTTCCTTTCATTTAGATGTAACCCTTTCCTCTCTGTTACCGACAAATTAACCTTGGTGACGATAGCTTTTCCCAAATTTCCATTAGGTGCACGTGGTTTAATTTTTCACTGTCATTAAGGTCGATACGTGTGGGGGAGGTTACACATGGGACTGGCGACCGTAATTTTCCCCAAATCTCAGATATTTAATTAACGCCAATTAATTGTTAACGTAACGACTGCACATTTACTTTCTTTATTAACTTAACTCCTTTTCGAAATTAATTTCCACCAATTTCATTTCCCTTTCTCCTTCATTTAGATGTAACCCTTTCCTCCCTCTTTACCGACAAATTAACTTCGGTGACGATTGCTTTTCCCAAATTTCCATTAGGTGCACACTGTTTAATTTTTTCACTGTCATTAAGGTCGATAAGTGAGAGGGAGGTTACATGTGGACAGCGCCAAAACCGTTTCTGCAATTACTAATATTCGGACGGTGCATTCACTATTTCGGGAGAGCCAAGGGTGCAGGACATAAACTACGACAATCGCACCTCTGGATCACTCGCAGCCGAGAACCACATTTCCGGATTACTCGCATCTGTCCGACCCAGTGTATGTGACGCCTGAACCACCATAATTAATAGCAAATACTCAATTAGCGTGTTATCTGAAATGTCAGTATGTTCTCGTATGCTCGCAGGGGCACATTCTGTCCAAATACGTATTTTTTAACAAATGGACGATACCTCACTCTTAGACTGTTAATCTGTCCCTTTGACAGAGTGGCCGCGCGGATTGAGGCTCCATATTACGGATTTCGCAGCCCCTCCCGCCAGTGGTTCGAGTCCTCCCTCGGGCATGGGTATGTGTGTTGTTTTTAGCATAAGATTGTTTAAGTAGTGTTTAAGTCTAGGAACCGATGACCTTACCAATTCAGTCCCCTAGGAATTCACACACATTTCAACATTTGTCCCTTTGAGTATGCTGCTGTGTATTATGCTCTTCAACCAACACCTTTGATCTATTGCGAACACGAAACTTAGTAATATCACCTAATTGCATAACTACGAGGCGTGTTTTTTAAGTAAGTACCGTTTTGAAATTTAAAAAAAAGACGTGCTAAGATATATATATATATATATATATATATATATATATATATATATATATATATATATGTGTGTGTGTGTGTGTGTATGTATATACATTTACATGAAAGACTGTACCTTAATCTACGCACTGACGCCATTACAGTCTGAATGTTACTTGTTTACTTAGTGTTTAAGATGCCTCCGATAGTCATTAGTCCCGCCGACTATGAAGTACGGGATGTTGTAAGATTTCTTAGTGCTAAAGGCGTAAAAGCGATCAATATTCATCGTGAGATCTGTGCAGTTTACGGAGAAAACTTTATGAGTGATGGAATGGTAAGAAAGTGGGTGAGAGCATTTAAAGATGGCCGCTTGATGAACACCGGAGTGGGCGTCCTTCGGTCGTTAATGGAAGTTTTGTGCAGGAAGTGGACAACAAGGTGAGAGAAAACAGACGCTTTACGATTTCCTCCTAATGTTTCTCGTAGTGTTTTGTATGGCATTGTAACCGATGACTTGACTTACCGAAAATTGTGCGCGCATTGGGTACCGAAAATGTTGACGGATGTGCACAAAACCAAACGTTTACACAGTGCATTGACTTTTTTGTGCGGTACCACAACGACGGTTATGATTTCGTAAGCCAGATTGTTAAGGGTGATGAAACATGGGTGGCCTACGTCACACCAGAATCAAAGCAACAGTCCATGGAAGTTGAGCAAGGACATCGTTTTGCTGCAAGACAATGCATGTCCGCATGTGGCGAATCAGACCAAAGATCTCATCACATATTTTCGATGGGAAACTCTAGATCATCCTCCGTACAGCCACGATCTGGCGCCCAGTGACTGCCATCTGTTCCTGCACTTGAAGAAACACCTGGGTGGTCAGCGTCTTCAAGACGATGACGAAGTCAAAGCAGTGGTGATGCAGTGGTTAATAAGTCAGGCGGCAGACTTCTGTGAGGAGGGTACTCAAAAACTGGTACAACGTTATGACAGGTGCCTCAATATTGACGGAAATTATGTAGAAAAGTGGATTAAGGTACAGGCTTTCGTGTAAATATAAAATATTGAGATATTTTAGCACGTCTTTTTTTAACTTCAAAACGGTACTTACTTAAAAAAGAAGCCTCGTACTTCCGTAGCAGTCGGCCGCGGTGGTCTAGCGGTTCAGGCGCTCAGTCCGGAACCGTGCGACTGCTACGGTCGCAGTGAAACGTCCCCTTAGAACAATTTATACATGACTGTGCTTAACCTGACACACAATATTTTTAGCGCACCGCAATCTGACTGTCAGAAATCCGTACAAAGGAATGGCCCTGATTAACATTAACCTGTACCTTTCACAAATCACTTACCTCACAAAAATCTTCGTTACTCGAACTACTGCAATGCAGCGAGCGCCACTACTGCCAGCTAAATAAAAGATTCAAACTACGGAAGGCACTAACTACTAGTAGGCATAGTTAGCAAATGAAAGATTTTAATAGAGAACAAACAATGTATTTACCTTAATAATCATACTATATATAGCAGTTCATGACAAATTTCAAAACTCCGCCATCTCTCTCCCCACATCCACCACTGCTGGCGGCTCACCTCCAACTGCGCAACGCTACGCGCTGTTCACATCCAGCTGCCGCTGCCAAACACTACAATGGCAGACAACAATGCAAACTAGCCACAGACTGCACACAGCACAGCCAGTGATTTTCGTACAGAGCGCTACGTAACGTTGCCAATAAGAAAACATAAACAGCCTACTTACAGCAGGTTCGAATCCTGCCTCGGGCATGGATGTGTGTGATGTCCTTAGGTTAGTTAGGTTTAAGTAGTTCTAAGTTCTAGGGGACTGATGACCACAGAAGTTAAGTCCCATAGTGCTCAGAGCCATTTGAACTTCCGTAGCATCACCAAACAAAAAATTCTTCAATTCAGCATAACTGTACTATCATTCTTGTGCCTACTGTTTTTGCATCATCTAGATTCAACAGTGGCAATCAAAATTATTGGAGAATGATTTTTAATAAATACATCTTACTAACAACATAATAACAAAAGAAACCTTAAAGTTCGTTTTTTTATAGACAGAAAATGTTAAGATTGATCTGTGCACGCCAAATCCACGTTTTTATCGTCACATACAGAGATGTGTTTGTAGGAATGCCGGTTTATTACAGTGACTCAGTAGACGCTCCTGAGCAGCGGACCCAGACACAAACAATAAGCCTGGAGCAGCAAAGCCGTTATAGGCTAAAGAAAAATCCGAAGTACGGCAATTTCGGGAAAAATGGTCTATAAAACAAGTTCTAATGCCAGAATAACAAATTTAAAACCGGAAAGCTGTTGAAGAGGAAAGTTCATAGCGAGTATCCGATTACTGTTAAAGGGAGATGACATAGACGGTATTCACATTAAACACGACACTGGCTTTAAATTTCAAAGCCGGTCCCTTTATGTGCAGACCACTGCCAGAGGTGTTGCCCACGAATTGCGGCAAGAGCGATCGTTAAAACGCTTGCAGGCTCGCTTTGGCAGCGCCCTCGCTGGTGTGCGAATAGCTTCGTGCACCACGTAACTGGCAGTTACAGCAAGCAATTCAGCTGTTTAATGAGCACGTAAGGACATGAGAAAATTCAGACTATTAACGAGGAGGGCGAGGGGATGCTGAGGTCTCTGCCAGAGACATCCACCTAGAAGGTGCTGCCAAACGAAGAAGGAAGAATGGGATTTTTAGACTTCCGTGGCCGTTGTCGCTGACGATAAAATCTTCTATGATCGGAGGCCTCGCCATCTTCCACATAAGTTTCCTCAACACGATCAACGCTTCGACCTGTCTGCTGGGATCTTCTGGCTTTAACATTTTCTTGAAAACTAGTAGATCTTGAACAAGATCCCAGCAGAAGGCTCCAAACGTTGATGGTATAGAAGAAATTGATATGGAACAACACGCTGCCTAATACGCTAAAAGATTTTTACCCTGAACATTAAGGTTTAACGTTCCGTTGACGAAGTCACTGGAAACAGAATACCATGTTGGATTGGGAAATATGGGAAGAAAAATACGTCATGCTTTTACCTTAAGTGGTTTAGGAAAATCACAAAAACCAAGTTCTGTATTGCCGAACGGGGATTTAAACCACTGTCTTCTAGAAAAAAAGTGGTTCAAATGGCTCTAAGCACTATGGGACATAACATCTGAGGTCATCAGTCCCCTAGACCTACTTAAACCTAACTAACCTAAAGACATCACATACATCCATGCCCGAGGCAGGATTCGAACCTGTGGCAGTAGCAACAGCGCGGTTGCGGACTAAAGCGCGTAGAACCGCTCGGCCACAGCGGCCGGCTCGTCGTCTAGAAGCTAATCCAGTTTCTTAGTACTGCGCCACTTGCTGTGTATGCTCTCGAGGTAGATCTGCGGGCTGCGTGGGGAACCAGTAGCGAATCTCGAGGATACCAAAAGTCCTGATAGGCAGTGAGATGCAGATAATGAATAGATTGTCAATAGGGTGCACTCCTGCCGTGATACGTTTCAGTATTATGTAAGTTTTCAGACTTTCGTGACCGTTGTCAATGAAGTTAAAAGCTTCTGGGTTGCTAGACAGCGTCATGTTTCTTGAAAGAATCGACGTTTCGACCCCTGTGCTGGAATCCTCTTCAGGATCTTGTGGTGTCCACTGTAGATTGAGCACTGTCAGAGAACAGCGTCGCTTCTAAAGCACGGATAAGTGGAATTATTGGTTAAAAATCTTGAGCTGCCACGGATGGGCCGTGTTATAGGATAGTAAGGGAATTTAACCCGCGCAAATGCCAAAGAAGGGGATTGTTGGCTAAAACTCCTGGGCTACCATTGGTGGGAAAATTTTACCCAGTAATCCGACGTGTCCATCACAAGGGGAAAACTCCGGTTTTAAGAGATGGAGATCACGGTCTCTGAGAGCGCTCAGTCAACAGTGGACTACACGAGATCCTGAAGAAGAGCTCATCAGAGGGATCGAAACGTCGAATGTTTGAAGAAATAGGACGCGGCCTAACAATCGAGAAGATTTTAACTTCAATGTTTATGTTTCTCTGCATATACAATATGCTGCACATGGCGTATGAGGCACTAAAGTGTAGAAATCCTAAGTTTCTAAATTTGTGATGAGATCTAATGGGACCAAACTGCTGAAGTCATCTACACTACTTGATCTGAATTAGACTAACTTACTCTAAGGACAACATATACACACACTCGAAACTCCGACGGTAGGAGCCACGCGAACCATGTAATGCTTTTGCGACCAAGCTGCTACACCACGCGATCTAAAGCGTAGAAGTTGTGAGCTAGCGAGGGCGGTCTAGAAAAATCACGTGTGGTGTATGAAATATCAAGTAGATCCTACACTCCCTATAGTTGTCCGACCCGATAGCTGAATAGTCAGTGTGACGGACTGTCAATCCTCTGGGCCCGGGTTCGATTCCTCGCTGGGTCGGGGAATTTTCTCCTCCCAGGAACTGGGTGTTGTGCTGTCCTCATCAGCATCCTATCATCCTCATAGACTGCAGGTCGCCGAAGTGGTGTCAAATCGAAAGACCGGCATCCGGTGACCCGCCTGCCCGACGGGGGGCCCTAGCAATACGATTAAATAAATAAATATAATCCCCATAGCAATGTTCGGAGTGAAACGAAAGCGATACATACTGCAGCGAAAGGAGTTGGCTGTGATGAGAGCCACGCTTAAATAACTAATGGCTCCGCTTACTTTATTTGCGGCTTGTAAATATCCCCTGATATTTACGGACTGAGTTGGCGCACAAGTGTTCCTTCTCGTGTTGCGATGGAGAACTTTTCAGGTCTTCAGATAGCAATGATGGTGCCCTGTGTCCACCCACCCCCATGTATCGGCCCCTAGCCCCCCCCCTCCCCCGTTCCCCATCCTGCCAACTGGAAACGGCATCTTCAATTGTGTCACAGGAGAAGGGGTTACGTAGGGAGCGATGGTTGTATCCTTAGAAGATGTCGGCCGGCCTGTGTCTGTTGACTGCAGTGGACCAGAAGGTTGGCAAATAACGTGTCAAGGCTTCGTCCTTTCTTGCATTTTCTGTCATTGATTTAACAGTGCTCGAAAGGCGTTCAGAACTCCAAGGTGATAGAGTTTGAAATCGTGCTGCTGTGAGACGCAGAACTCCATTACTGTCGCAGAAAGATATAACCTGTGGCTACATACATTATGTATCTTTACCTGATATGATAGTGTTATAGGCGCTGTCGATGGCGGTAGTGATTGCTGCAACCTCTATAGTCATTGACGTTGTGGTTAACATCATGGTGGACTACCGAAAATGGATCAAGACACCGTCACTAGACACATGGAGCCCAAGAAAGGTGCCGCGAAATCTATGTGAAGACATTGCCATTACTACTGCAGCGTAAGTCACGTTGCGGCGACGGTGAGTGGATCCGCACGCAGCATTCTTGATATTTACGTCTTACCTGGCCACTGTGCCTATTAATAGGATTCCTCCTCACCGTTCCACTACAGGAATGCTGAAGCAGTTGCAGCACTTTCCTGCGAGGTAACTCTGGGATTACCACCCCGTAGTCGGCGGATGCTGTATCCAGCAGGAGATACCGCGCATCACGTTGCATGGACGGTACACTGAATGGAGAGTCCGCCACACTCGCTGGTTGTAGGTGACGATTCGTCGTAGCAAAGCGTCGTTAATAGTGGCGGCCGTCACTTGAACGTCAGAAGTCAACACCACACTTGTTACTGCAAGGGACATCGGCTTCTGTCACTGTTCATGCATTTCCATGTGGCACACGCTTGTATATATTCCGTACATTTCATTTTGTAGAAGAAGAAGATCCACCGAAAGGCTACATCCTTCTTGTGTGAATAATAAGGCTCAAAAGAAATAAAAGATTTAACTGTGAGCCGTAGTAAAAACGGCTGTTTTGAAAAGCGCGCCGCAGCGCGTAGTGTAAAGCAGTCTCCCTCCATTTCTGTCGGTGGCGCCGCTGTGGCAATCGCAGCTTTGGTGTCTCCCTCTGGTGTGAAAGGGGAAAGGTTGCCTGTTTACGTGCATTTAGTGGGCGCTATCAGCTCGGCAGTCGGTTAGTCAGATGAAGTCAGTCGGACGCAGTTGGTCAGTTTGTCAGTCTGACTCTAGGCAGTTGGTCAGACGGCTCAGTGTCGGGCAGTCAGTGTCTGTCTGTCAGTCGGTCTGCCGTACGTTAAGGTGGTCAGTTGGAGTGAGGCTTGGTCAGTCTAGCGTCACCAGTTGCTGGTCTGTCTCTCGTTTGCATTTGTGCGGCAGTTAGTGTCTGTCCGTCGTTTGGAGTTCTAGTATGTCTGTCGTTTGGATCAAACTTTAAAACCGGCACGAGGGGGTGAGTCTGGGCAGTTGGTCAGCCGGGTCAGTGCGGGGCAGTCAGTGTCTGTCTGTCGTCCGGAGTGCTAGTATGTTGGTTGGTTTGTGGGATTAAAGGGACCAGACTGCAACGGTCATCGGTGCCTGCTAGTATGTGTTAGGCCGCCAGTCTGCTCGAGTCTGCTCAGGCAATGGGCATTGGCGGTTGGATCGATCGGTTAGTCGGTCGCGCACTGAGACACCTGATGACTTGCCCGCCTGGAACGTCGGCACATGTGAGGTGGCCACGTGAGACCGGTGGCCGCGCCGTATAGCGACGCGTAGTGGCTTCACGGCCGGCACGAGAGCGAAAGGAGGCAGCCTACGACATCAGTTTAGCCCAGGGCCGCACAAGGTGCATGCACCGGTGCATCGCACAGTGAAGAGTGCAGAAGACGGCTGCGCTATGTTGACGACGGTGCAGACCCCCCACTCCTCGGCTTTGCGCAATAGCGCTGCTTCTCACTCCCTTAGCTTGTGTCGCTCGCGCCGCCTGCCTCGACCTGTTTCAAAGCTTTTACCCTGTTGTCTTCGTCATTGCCAAATACTAATGTACACTACGTGGAGAGCTTAGTTTGGTGTACCGGCACAAAAGAGATCTATATAATAACTGTAATGGTAACAATTTTAAATTTGGTTTCAACACAAATGTATCTTCCTATGGTTTTTTTTTTTTTTTTTTGGCAATTATGCTACTAAGATCTGGAACAAGAGATTGGCGGACAGCAATTCTGAGAGAATTTTTGAAATTACAATTAGAAATACTCGCATGCAATCTAGTTTTTGTACAAGACAAAACAGAAAAACAACTTTCACATACACAAGTGGAACCAAACATAGAAATAATCTTCGCTGCTTCTCTGTGTAACTTGGGAAATTCTTTCTTCCGCAAATTCTGGTAGAATTGGAGCAAACCTTTTGTATTGTAAAACACATCCTTTCGGTGAGCATCGCTTTGCAAATCAGTTAGTTCGAAATGTAAATCTGAAGGCGCACTTTCAATATCCATAGAAAAAGGTTTCACAAAAACATCGAGAATTGGCTTCAGGTTGGTAATTTCCTGAAACAATAACAAAGCCAATGTTAATAAATGAAAGTAATGTAAGCCGCTGTTTCGAAGTACTAAAATGCGATAGATTTTAATAAACATGTAATGTGTACTATTGGTTTTAATGTAATGTTACACTTGCATATGTAACGCAATCTCCTTTATTTAGCTGTATGTCTTATACCGGCACATTACCTGGAATCGGTCGTTAAACGCATTTTCAGGGGATTGTAGCACCTCGACGTATTTTTCAAAGCGCGCTCCTTCCTGCACAGATGCTGTCAAACAAAACCATAGTACCGTTTTGATTAGAGCGGTTATAAAAATCAGGCTGTTTTAATAAAGGTACAATTTATATCTCGCTTACCTAGTTCAGGAAAGTGTTGCGTATTTTTCTCTGAAAGGTTGTTTTTAAGGAGCTTCAGTTTATACTGGAAAGCGTTTATTTTCCTGATCATATCGTTGATGAGATTCTTTTTGGAGATTCAGACTTAAATCATTTAGGAGAGCCATAATGTCTGCTAAAAATCCTAAACCAGCTACCCATTCAGGGTCATGAAAAAGTGGCTCCGGACGTCCTTTGCTCTCCAAAAACTGAGCCACAGTGTGGCGTACTCAAAAAATTCGGGAAATCACTTTCCCTTTGCTCAGCCAGCGCACCTCAGCGTGGTAGGGAATATCTGGATACTCCTCTTCAAAGGAAATCAAAAATTCTTTGAATTGGCGATGAGTGAGTCCATGAGAACGAATGTAGTTCACGATACGCACCACTACCTTCATCACATCTTGAAGACCGATGACTTTCGCACAAAGAGCCTCTTGGTGTGCAAAACAATGAACGGAAGGTAAATTCGGCATGTTAAGTTTTTTCCGCAGTAGGCCAATAAACCCTTATCCTTTACCGCACATTGCTGGTGCCCCGTCTGTGGTTACGGAAAACAGCTTTTCCCAAGGGAGTCCTATTCCTTCAGCTGCCATTTCAACAGCTGCTAAAATATCCGCCCCTGTAACAGTGTCCTTCAACGAAATCATATCCAGGAGCTCTTCCGTTATATGTAGGTCGTCGTCCACGCCACGCAAAAATATTGCTAACTGAGCTGTATCGTTAATATCCGTGGACTCATCAAGTGCGATGGGGTACGCTAGGAAGTTTTCAATTTTGGCTGCCAGTTGTTCATGCAAATTCTCAGCAATGGCGTTGATTCTCCGATGTATTGTCATTCTGGAAAGTGGTATTCTGCTGTACGCGGGAGCTAAAGTCGGATTCATTGTCTCTACTACGTCCAACATAATGTTTTTTATTAATGGCCCGTCCATAAATGGCCTCCCAGCTCTTGCTAAACGTAGAGCAACTTTGGAACTAGCTCTGAGAGTCCTTTCGCAACACCCCTCATCTTCTTCACCCTAAAGTAGAGAAAAAAAGATATGTTAGAAATAATTTATGCGAAAACGAAAACTAAGGAATCTAAACAAATGTTATTTCGTTTCACATGACCTTTAAACAAAATGTACATGCTAAAGTACTTGCAACAAACCTCGTTTGTACATACAGAATTCTCTTCTGCAAGAGTTTGCAACTCCGTAATTCTTCCTCTCTGGCATCCCCTGTTATATCACTATACTTTTCTGAATGCAATTTGCTGTAGTGCCTTCCAATAGACGATTTTATGACACACCTAATTAGTGTACCGTAGATTAGACATTTGGCTTTCTCGTCACAACGCACAAAAAAGTAGGAGAGTTCCCATTCCGGTTAAAATTAACTTTCGGCAATTTTCCCCTTTTTTTTTTTTTTTTTGAGCAAATGGTTCCATTATTCCGGTAATTGTCTTGCGCTTACGTATTCCAATGTTGACTAAGCCGTCTGGCAGCGCATTCGGCAGCGCACAACGTCGGCCTCACATAGCAAGCCGAATTGAGGCGAAGTATGCCGAGTTGAACCGATGCACTGTGCAGGCACTCGCTGTACCTCGCTTTGCACGCGTGCGGTTTTCCGTGTTTGTGCGACCCTGGTCTAGCCGGTAAGAGTTGCGACACCGTGAGACGGGAGATCGGCGCGCCTTCCTGCGTCCGTTGAAGCGGCTGACAGCGGACGGTTCAGGAGAGCGTTTTGAGGGTCTTGCGCCAGATCTTCGCCAGAAATTGAAGTTTTCAGAAGTTAAGTGATTTGAACCGTAATTTTACTTTCAAAATCTTTTCTTAAGGAATTTACTTTATTTACTAGCGATTCACCAAGAACATTAACACATTTAATCACACTAGGTGAGCGTGGATGTAGTTGCCAGGAATTAACTGATGGAAAATAGAATTACCTTTGACAAATGTGAATTTTATTCCTAAAAGCCTTTTCAAAAACCGATTTAAAATTACAATCAGAAAGCACCCTCTAAATATCAAGTTACAGTTATCCAGAGGCAGAATCACAATTTTTTTTTTTTCAGTAGCAGCCTTCGGGCTGAGAAGCTTCCGTTTCCTTTCAGCACGGCCGTAGTCACGACCGCTCACAACGACCTCTGAAAAACTATGCTGGTACAATTCTGCAACACACCAGATTACTTTAAACTAAAAACTCACACAAACACATTAACTATCCACCCGGTAAGAGGAATGGAAATGATACAAACACTCACACTAAGAAATTATTTGCCACCAAAAGTGCAATTTGTTTTTAAAAGCGCTCTTACAGTGGAGAAGTGGCAACTTTATACAAATTACTATTTAAATAAAACCCGTGAAATTCAGACTTACATAAAATGTAAAACATGCTTTACATTACACATATACCGCCTCGCAAGGTGATAGGCAAAATAAAAACATATTTCAGGAATTCGGCCTTTACCTTAATTCTATAAGCAAGCTGGGGACGAGAGACTAACCAAGAAAACATGTAGAATTTAACAAATAAATGGTAGATCTTTCTCCGCTACGAAATTCCACCTATTCTCTTCCATTATCGGAGAACTGGTACCGGTTTTGGGTGGTAGCATAGTGTGGCTATTTAATGGAACCTTCTTGACAAATGCACTCGAGAGTGTCTCCGAATCTCTTCAGTGCCAACTGAGGATGTTTATTTTTAGGTGCAGGTAGTATTTATATGAGCATCACCCTCTGCTCGCGTAGATGTATGCAGCTTCGCGGAGTTTCTTGCAATGGTAGACGTGTAAGGCGCAATAAACGCTGTGGGTTGCATGCTGTAACAGTCTGCCTTAGTGCAGGATGTTTGGAAAAATGTCTACATCATTTATTGTTACATTTCAGTTGTACATTTTGGGTGAATGACTAGTTTCGCTCACAGTGTAGTTGCGTAAACAACATGTCGTATGTGTAACGGAACAAAACAGGCTATTCGATGATGTTGCGATCTGTATATAAGGGGCAGTGAAAAGATAGCGAGACAGACTATATAACGAGAATGGCGCGCAGGTAGGTGAGTCTATACAAGTGTTCTCTATTGGAAAATAGGAAGAAGCAGCGTGACTGCTCACCACTGTGCCATTTGAGAATTAGACGTGCTCGACGTGAGGCCAGAGAGTCGTGTACGCCTCCCAATTCACTGCAGAGGCCGGGGAAGGGAACTTCTGAATTCGAAAGGAGTGTCAGAAAGAGAAATTCATCCCCGAATGTCTACTGTGCCACGTGCGTGTGTATCTGAATGAAGTGAACAGTTCCGAGACAATCGGGCGTCACTGAAAGACAACTGTCGCCAAAGGAAGTTTTATCTTGCCATTACCCCTTCTGTCATTGCTACGGCGAATGCTGCCGTCAGAAATAATCGACACTAGACGGTGGAACGCATTCGTCTCATGTTGGACATCAGTCACAGTACTGCTCACACCGTCATGAATCTGAAGATCCAAAAATACGTTCGCATTGGTGTCTCCACAATCTGTCGAATGAACAGAATATAATATCATCACATCAGCACGTGGAACGGTGATACGATGAAGAATATCATTTCCTGTCCGGTATTGTCACGAGAGATGAAACATGGAGTAATCATTTTGAGCCAGAGAGAAAACGTCAGAACTAACAATACAAGCAAATGGATTCACTTCCATCGAAAAACTCCAAATACGTGCACGCCAGCTCTGAGACGGTCACGGCGACCTTATTCGTTGACAGCAACGGCCCGCTGTTCGTTGACTTCCTGGAACCTGGTCTTTACGCTGACACTCTGCAGAAACTGAAATGCGACATCACGTCCAAATGCTTTGGAATTTTGAGGAACGGCATCATTTTGTTGTTCGACTATGTTGCCAAGTTTCGCTAGGTAGCTCTTGCGCAACCTCCATGCAGTTACGATCTCTGTCCATGACCATTTTTAAGAGCCCTGAAGGAAGACGTCCGTGACCGCCGATTTGCTTCGGCTATGGACGAAGTAGTACGCGCCTACAAAGATGGTTCCATAGGCAACCAGTAACATTTTTCCATGAAGGCATTGACCGACTTGTCTCTTAGCGGAATACGGGTATTAACAGTCAGGACGATTACTTTTGAATTAAGAAACAGTTTACTTACGTTTTTTTGCCAGATTTCTCGTTTTCATTTAAGTGCCCCGTACTGTTCCGAAAGCAGGCCCTTGTATCTACCCAAGCAATGTAGTGATCTTCAGTCCGAAGACTGGTTTGATGCATCTCTCCGGGCTACTCAGTACTGTGGAAGGCTTTTTATCTCCGTCTGAATCTGCTTACATTATTCATCTCTTCCTCTCCCTCTACGAATTTTATCCTCCACACTCCTGTCCAATACTAAATTGGAGATATTTTGATGACTTAGAATGTGTCCAATGAACCGATCCTTTTCGTCAAGTTGTGCCACGAATCTGTTGTCTACCAACTTATATTCAGTATTTCAAATTATTTACACAATCTGCCCATGTAGTCTTCATCATTCTTCTGTACGTCCACATTTGGAAAGCTTTTATTCTCCTCTTGTCTTAACTGTTTATCATACATATTTTACTTCCGTATGTGGCTACATTCCAAACAAATACTGACAGAAAACACTTCCTGAAATTTCAATATATATTCTTCTGCAGAAAAGAAGTTCTTCCACTTATCAGTATACCTCTGATGGCCTCTCTACTTCTCCCATCACCAGTTGTTTTTTTGCACAAACAGCAAAACTTGTCAACCACCTTTAGTGTCTAGTTTGCTAATTTAATTCCCTTAGCATCACCTGATTGAATTCGACTACATTCCGTTATCCTTGTTTTGCTTTCGTTGGTATATGCTACATCCTCCATTCAAGACTCTGTCCATTCCGTTCTTCCGTTTTCTTCACTGTCTCTGACAGAATTATAATGTCTGCGGGGAACCTCGAAGTTTTTATTTTTTCTCCCAGTACTTTAATTCTGACTCCAAGTTTTTGTTTGGTGCCCTTTATTGCTTGCTCAGTGTAAGTATTGAATAAGGTGGAGGATACTCTACGACCCTGTTTCTCTCCCTTCTCAACACCTGCGTCCCTTTCACACCCCTCGACTCTTACGATAGTCGTTTGGTTTTTACACAAGTTGTTAACAGCCTTTCGCTTCCTGCATTTTTCCCCTACTACCATCAAAATTCGAAACGGAGTAATCCAGTGCTTTTAAAAACTTTATATAAGTCTAGAAATTCTGTACATGTAGATTAGCCTTTCTTCACCTGTCTTCTAGTGTTCCTACATTTCTCTGTAATCCAAACTGATCTTAGCCAAGGTCGGCTTCTACCAGGTTTCCCATTCTTCTGTAAATGAAGCCCGTCAATATTCTGAGACATAGCTCCTATACAGGGTGAACATTAATAACACCATCAAACTGCAGGGATTGATTCTTAGCCGCGCGGGATTAGCCGAGCGGTCTATGGCGCTGGAGTCTTGGACTGTGTGGCTGCTCCCGGCGGAGGTTCACAAAATTGCTCTGAACACTATGGGACTTAACTTCTGAGGTCATAAGTCCCCTAGAACTTAGAACTACTTAAACCTAACTAACCTAAGGATATCACACACATCCATGCCCGAGTCAGGATTCGAAACTGCGACCGCAGCGGTCGCGCGGTTCCAGACTGTAATGCCTAGAACCGCTCGGCCACTTGGGCCGGCACCGGTGGAGATTGGAGTCCTCCCTCGGGCATGGGTGTGTGTGTTTGTCCTTAAGATAATTTACGTTAAGTAGTGTGTAAGCTTAGGGACTGATGACCTTAGCAGTTAAGTCCCATACGATTTCACACATATTTGAACATTTGATTCTTGGGTGGAAATGGAGGAAAAAAGTTGTGATATATGTCTGGAAATGCATCGTTGTTATGTTAGATGGCGCTGACGAATGACAGTCCCTCTGATCATGTGCCGTGTGGTCCTTGTGTATTGCAGGATTTAAGATTGACATGTTGTTGTTGTCTTCAGTCCAGAGACTGGTTTGATGCAGCTCTCCATGCTACTCTATCCTGTGCAAGCTTCTTCATCTCCCAGTACTTACTACAACCTACATCCTTCTGAATCTGCTTAGTGTATTCATCTCTTGGTCTCCCTCTACGATTCTTACCCACCACGCTGCCCTCCAATGCTAAATTTATGATCCCTTGATACCTCAGAACATGTCATACCAACCGATCCCTTCTTCTAGTCAAGTTGTGCCACAAACTTCTCTTCTCCCCAATTCTGTTCAATACCTCCTCATTAGTTACGTGATCTACCCATCTAATCTTCAGCATTCTTCTGTAGCACCACATTTCAAAAGCTTCTATTCTTTCTTGTCCAAACTATTTATCGTCCATGTTTCATTTTCATACATGGCTACACTGCATAAAAATACTTTCAGAAACGACTTCTTGACACTTAAAACTATACTCGATGTTAACAAATTTCTCTTCTTCAGAAACGCTTTCCTTGCCATTGCCGGTCTACATTTTATATCCTCTCTACTTCGACCATCATCAGTTATTTTGCTCCCCAAATAGCAAATCTCCTTTACTACTTTCTCATTTCCTAATTTAATTCCCTCAGCGTCAACCGACTTGATTCGACTACATTCCATTATCCTCGTTTTGCTTTTGTTGATGTTCATCTTATATCCTCCTTTCAAGACACTGTCCATTCCGTTCAACTGCTCTTCCAAGTCCTTCGCTGTCTCTGACAGCATTACAATGTCATCGGCGAACCTCAACATTTTTATTTCTTCTCCATGGATGTTAATACCTACTCCGAGTTTTTCTTTTGTTTCCTTTACTTCTTGCTCAATAAACAGATTGAATAACATTGGGGAGTGACTACATCCCTGTCTCACTCCCTTCCCAACCACTGCTTCCCTTTCGTGCCTCTCGACTCTTATAACTCCCATCTGGTTTCTGTACAAATTGTAAGTAGCCTTTCGCTCCCTGTATGTTACCCCTGCCATCTTTGGAATTTGAAAGAGAGTATTCCAGTCAACATTGCCAAAAGCTTTCTTTAAGTCTACAAATGCTAGAAACGTAGGTTTGCCTTTCCTTAATCTATTTTCTAAGATCAGTCGTAAGGTCAGTATTGCCTCACGTGTTCCAACATTTCTGCATAATTCAAACTGATCTTCCCCGAGGTCGGCTACTACCAGTTTTTCCATTCGTCCGTAAAGAATTCGCGTTAGTATTTTGCAGCAGTGACTTATTAAACTGATAGTTCGGTAGTTTTCACATCTGTGAACACCTGCTTTCTTTGGGATTGGAATCATTATATTCTTCTTGAAGTCTGAGGATATTTCACCTGCCTCATTCATCTTCCTCACCAGATGGTAGAGTTTTGTCAGGACTGGCTCTCCCAAGGCCGTCAGTAGTTCCTATGATTGACATAGCGTACAGTATGCAGGAAATTTGTCGGGAACAAGCAGCGATGGTGTTTGTGTACGGCCCAGCCGATGGAAAGGTTCGAGAAGCAGAACGGCTATACCACAACATGTACCATTACGGATAGCAACCACATCAAAGAACATATCAGGCCCTTTTTGGACGTTTGTATGATCATTGGTCCGTCCATGTAGACAATCGTGCAAAGAGGCGGCGAACTCTGAGTGTATCAAATGGTTCAAATGGCTCTGAGCACAATGGGACTTAACTGCTGTAGTCATCAGGCCCCTAGAACTTAGAACTACTTAAACCTAACTAACCTAAGGACATCACACACATCCATGCCCGAGGCAGGATTCGAACCTGCGACCGTAGCGGTCGCACGGTTCGAGACTGTAGTGCCTAGAGCCGCTCGGCCACTTCGGCCGGCTGAGTGTATCAGATTCGGATTACCGGGTTCGACAGGATGTTAAGGTGAACCCTACAGCTAGCTCCATGCAAATGGTCTGCTAACGTGGTGCAAGGCAAAGTACGATTATGGATATCCTGCATGACAACCGCTACTATTCTTATCATCTGCAATCCATGGAAGCCACTTTGAACATCTTTTGTGACGTGGATGCAACGCAGCTCTGTACTGTGTTCCTGGACGATTTGTTGTCGTTGCACGGACACTGTCCGTTTCGGACACATGTTCTTACGACATTTTGTCTGCCACTTTCAGTCAGGAATTCGACCCTGCAGTTTGTCATATGTATTTATGTTCAGCCTGTATAGATACGATGGATTGTTTATGCATCTGCATGAATATGAAGATAATGAATGTTTTTGAAACTATACCGCAAATATGTGCAACTGAGTTGAGTATATGTATCGTTGCTGGATTCCCTCCCGACGATTATTTCTGCTATGGTAAGATTCGTTTGATGACGATGGAGAGTTGACACAGCTCTCCATCCACTCTCTAAGGGTCTTCAATAAATGGAGATTCATTCTTGCAGGTTCATCAAAGTCTGATGAAATCTCTGTCTGCTAGCTCCTTACATACTCACATCCTGAAGGCAATTGTAATCCTCACGCTGCTTGGATGATGATTTGTTTTCCACTGTTTAGTGGCGTGCCGTGTTGGTACAAAATCAGTCTGATTCTTTTTCAGGTGTTCCAAAGTCAGCGAGAAGCTTGTATTTTCATTCCCGTTTGGTCACTGTTCAATAAACGCGGCACACAGCGCTTGCAAAAGTTTTCCATACCTCTTTCTTCGAATAAAACGTATTGTACCGTTTACTTTGACACAAATTTAGTGTAGACTTAAGCTGTGGACTGCCAGTGTTACGTTGCCATGACTTCATTTTTGTTGGAGTATAATGCACACTGATCGTTCCTATAAGAAATATGGTCACGGTTAAAATCACCTGTCCATTATTGTAACTGTTAAAAATGAACCTAGACTGTTTTCACCAATATTGGACGATTTTTATTGGCCATAAACTGTCTAAAACAAAAAAATTTTAATAATCGCATTTCAGTTTTAAATATTAAAAATGATTACTTTCGATCTTCGCACAGAACCCTATTCTTCAAATTCAGTTGACGCCTGACTGATTTTACTGAGCCACACTTAATTTTAAATTATCCCATATTGTTAATCTTACCGAATGAAGAGCATAGTGTGAAATGAGCGACATATTTCAGCTGTCACTGTAAGTAAATGTGTCACTGTGATCAAGGTCATTTCTAACAAAGCATGGCTCTGAGCACTATGGGACTTAACTTCTTAGGTCATCAGTCCCCTAGAACTTAAAACTACTTAAACCTAACTTACCTAAGGACCGATGCGATCGCGTGGTTCCAGGCTGTAGCGCCTAGAACCGCTCGGCTACCCAGGCCGGCCATTTGTAACAGTTTTTCTGTGTATCTGTTTTGCAACACAGCCAATAGCTCAGAAATAGTTTCATTGAAATATTCTTGTCGAGGTTGAGAGTCTCTCTTTTGCCCGTGTTTGCAAACAAATTTGTTTTTGGGTAGGTTTCGCCTTGAGAAAACACAATTACTTTTCTTTTTACGTCTCCTGAAGTAACGGCGTGAGCAAAACACATATGGGTAAAAGAAAGAAGTAAAATAAATTGTGTTTGCTCAAGGCTGATTCATCCAGAAAAAAATTATTCTAATATGGTTCATTCTCGTACCTATATCGATTCCTGCTACTGCATGCCACCCGACATACACCATTTGCCAAGTTCAATTAAACGAAAGCCGGTCGGGGTGGCCAAGCGGTTAAAGGCGCTACAGTCTGGAACCGCGTGACCGCTACGGTCGCAGGTTCGAATCCTGCTTCGGGCATGGATGTGTGTGATGTCCTTAGGTTAGTTAGGTTTGAGTAGTTCTAAGTTCTAGGGGACTGATGACCTTAGAAGTTAAGTCCCATAGTGCTCAGAGCCATTTGAACCAATGAAACGAAACTGGAACAGACGTGTTAGGCTAACGACTATAACAGGTACACCGAGGCAGCACTGTCTGTTATCCATGAGATGTTGCAATGCCTGTATTATTAAGAAGAACAATGCATGCAAGTCCGAATGAACATAATGTGTGCATGAGTACAGATGTGAGACAGGAACGACGACAAATAGACGTTTGGTTCCAGTCGTGCACGGATAGCCGAAGTGGTTAAGGCAGCCTCTCGGGTAAAGCGGGAAATCCAGGGTAGGGTCCTCGTCCAACACGAAATTCCTTTGCCGTCTTTCCCTTACACAGCTGATGGTTGTTTGTATTCGCAACTGCGGATACATTTTATTTATATCATGAATGCATGGACTGGCTTTGCTTTGAAATGTTCCTGTGTATCTTTTAGGTGTTCCTCAACTTGTGTGGAATTTATATTTTTTTTATTGAATCTTGTAAGAGAGGCGACATCTTTCAATATATTTAGCCAGTCAGATGAAACCTGAACATATATTTTACAATAAGCAGAAGCGTATAAAAATGATAAGGTGATACTTTGTTCTAATCTATGTCTGTTCATCTTTGGAAGTGTAATTGGATAATTTATTCGGTGCCGATTAATTAGTGAGAAAGCTTACGTGAGACCGACTCTCAGCGTTCAGAGAACGTAAAGGTGGCGTCAGCGAACGCATCACTGTGATTAAAGTGCGACTGTCCGCTAACAAATATTGTTTCTTCCTCTCTCGAGAATTCCCAGCAACGTTTCTGTAGACTTTCTTGAACAAGGACTACTTTCCTTAATTGAATACAGTAGCATAACGTAATGCACAATTAAGACACGTTTCAAAAATTGCCCAGTAAAATTCATAGCACACTGTGAACGTTTGGCCAAAGTAGCAGTAGCAGCTGGTCATCTTCACTCATTTCCAGAGCTACACGTCACCTGCGTATCAAGGTTTTGCACATACGATTAGTGTTTTTTTAATCAAGTACCCTTTTAAAATTAAAATAAAACAATTAAAATTGTCAAGGAAGTTTTATTTTTACCCGTATAATCTACTTTTCTACATGATTTCCACCATTGTGGAGGCACTTATCGTATTGTACAATCAGTTTAAATACAATCCCTGTAGAAACCGGCCTCCTGAGCGTAACTTTGGACAAGTTAAACGGTCTGTAACAATTGCATAAATCACACTTTTGGCACTGATGGGTAACGGGGTGATACGCGAATTTGCGAGAACTTTTAGAAATGCCCGTGCCAATGCGCATGATGAGGAACGAATTGGGTGACCTTCAGTCACTACTGACGATTTGGTACGGAATATTGATGAAAAGGTGAGAAGGAACAGATACTGTACGATGTGAGTGATGGGTTTTCTCCAGTGTCAAGAAATTTACTTTGTACAGTTGTCACAGAACATTTATACTACCGAAAATTATGCTCAGGCGGCAGATTGCTATGAGGGTGGTATTTACATCTGGCTGTAAGACACAAGTGCCTTAATACGGTTGGTATCACGTAGGAAAGTAGATTAAACTACAAACTTTCATGTGAAAAACAAAACTGCTGAGAAAAGTTGACTTGCCTTATTTTTGTTTCAAAATAGTACTTACTTAAAAAAGCACGCCTGGTATTTTCCAGAATGCCTGTTATAACTGTTGTGCCCCCTTTCATCCGACACACAGCTCCTTGGAATTCTGCCTAATTTCAGTATCCCCAATATTAATGCCGAGCTACAATTTTCAAAGATGTGAGTATTTTCGAATACAGTTAACATTTGATATTTTTAGTATACATGTTCGGTTACATTTGAAAGGCTTATTTCAATAGTGGTAAAAGTCAATTTTTGTTCATCTTGAGATACAGAGTCCTAAAGTTAAATGAGCGCTGAAAAATCTGCAGTTGAGATACCAGAAATATTCAAGCATATGGCTTCTTGCTAGAGATGAACATTTATTTCTGCTTGTTTGGAACATTGATTGCAGAAGCATTATAGGCAGAAAAGTGGAGGTAATGGACTTGTCCCACTATTGAAATAAGCCCTTCATTTGGTTTCTTGGAAGTATACGCATACAAGGCGCTAAAGCGCTCAACGAAAATGCCATCAAGGCTACTCACTCATATTACATTAATCTGGTTGATGTCCAGAAAAACAGAGCACAGAGTTCCGTCGGAAGCATAACGGAACGTGCATCCCAGAATTTCAAGCACACTTCACATCAGTAGCTCTACTGAATTGATACACAATCATACTGTGAGAAATAATTTTCTTTGACGCTGAGCGCACAGTAAACAAAGTACAGTTCTATGCAGAGGTGACGGCTTTCGTACATCATTTGTGACTTTCAAAAAACAACAGAGATATTTTATTTTCTGTGTGCGATTGCCCTTTAAAAGTGTGTGGAATGGTTTCCTAGTGCTGGCGGCAGAGATTACTTCCAGAGGTTTAATATTATGAAATGACATAGCAACTTACGTCAGACATGGACACATTACACGACGACAAAGAGCTCCCAGAATGTAAGAGTGCGATGTACAGTAAAAGAGAGCCAGTCGACGGTAAATTATCTCTCCACGTACGGACGAATTACATTTTCAAGAAAGGTTTTAATCTCATCCCGCAGGCGCTCCACTATTTACTCTGAAACTGGTAAGTACTTACTTCGAATGTTACTAGCGAATTCACTATCACAGGGCTGCTTCCCCGTCAAAGAGAGAGGGAATAAAAGAAAAACATTCGGTTTCTATGAATGCTGTTGAAATTTTAGGTTACAGAAAATGGTGAGCCCTGACAAAAAAAGGTACGAAGAGATTTCTACAGTCACAGCTGACGAGCAGTCTAGCGTCGCTATGGGATGTATTTGCACACGTACTGCTATCAGAACTTCGTGCGCATCAGAATAACCTGAAGTCACTTAAATGATCATTTACTTGCCGGACAGCTGCGTACATCGTCATCTTCCCCACGTTGTATGTTTCCTAAGGACTACTCTTCTCAAACCCACAGAAAACTTGAAAATTACATGGTGAAATCTGATCGAGTAACGACTTCGTATTGTTGACTGCTTACCCTTTATGGCTTGTTGTTGTTGTTGTTGTTGTTGTTGTGGTCTTCAGTCCTGAGACTGGTTTGATGCAGCTCGCCATGCTACTCTATCCTGTGCAAGCTTCTTCAAATGGTACAAACGGCTCTGAGCACTATGGGACTCAACTGCTGTGGTCATCAGTCCCCTAGAACTTAGAACTACTTAAACCTAATTAACCTAAGGACATCACACACACCCATGGCCGAAGCAGGATTCGAAGCGGCGACCGTAGCAGCAGCGCGGCTCCGGACTGGAGCGCCTAGAACCGCACGGCCACCGCGGCCGGCACAAGCTTCTTCATCTCCTAGTACGTGCTGCAACCTACATCCTTCTGAATCATCTCTTGGTCCCCTCTATGATTTTTACCGTCCACGCTGCCCTCCAATACTAAATTGGTGATCCATCGATGCCTCAGAATATGCCCCACCAACCGATCCCTTCTCCTAGTCAAGTTGTGCCACAAATATGAAGAGACATTCTATTCAATACCTCCTCATTAGTTATGTGATCTACCCATCTAATCTTCAGCATTCTTCTGTAGCACCACATTTCGAAAGCTTCTATTCTCTCCTTGTCCAAACTATTCATCGTCCACGTTTCACTTCCATACATGGCTACACTCCCTACAAATACTTTCAGAAACGACTTACTGACACTTACTCGATGTTAACAAATTTCTCTTACTCAGAAACGCTTTAGTTGTCATTGCCAGTCGACATTTTATATCCTCTCTACTTCGACCATCACCAGTTATTTTGCTCCCCAAGTAGCAAAACTCATATACTACTTTAAGCCTCTCATTTCCTAATCTAATTCCCGCAGCATCACCCGATTTAATTCGACCATATTCCATTATCCTCGCCTTGCTTCTGTTGATGTTCATCTTATGTCCTGCTTTCAAGACACCTTTAAGGCTTATTATGTAAAAATTTCCTATATACTTCAAATCTGCATCAGCAACTGAACTCTACGGATGTTATGCGAACACTGGTGGTACTTTTCCTATTATTGCGATACTCTGACAGCTCTGAAGGCATTACGATTCGTTTATCTCATTTATTGCTTAATTTAATGTGACTAGATTAGGGCCACTCTTATATCTAAGCAAGTATTCCACATATTTTACATGACATCCATTACAATTAGCATATCACTTGTAGAATGAAGCGTTCAGAACTTAATATTCCCCCTCCCTCCCCCCCCTCCCCCCAGGGAAAGAAAGTAGTTTACATATGTTCATGAGAAGTACATCAAAGAAGACAAACTACAGGGATATTTAGACACAACGTTATAGTAGTACTTAACGTGTCTGACAGGAAACACATTAACTGTGCGAATGTAGCTCCTGCATGTTGAAATTTACAGATCTTTAGAATGTAACGCTACAGGGATTCATTGCTAATTCTAGTCGTGTAGTGTAATCACTACTAACGTCGTGTTAAATCACATCGCAGTAGTAGACGTTCAGTAGAACGAGTTGTTGCGCTGCCTTACGGTTCACCTCCTGTGGAAATAAGTTTCGAATTTTTTGAAATCATAGAGTGAAGTAAAAGTCTGCCTGCATGTGGCCACAGCATTTTCGGCCCATCTAAGGAGCTTATCCGAAATTACACCGAAGTCATTCACTGTTTTCACTTATGGTATTGGAATACCATTGTGAAGAATAGGAGTCAGTTGTTCGCCTAATTCAGAACTCTGTAATTTCTGATGGGACGCTAAACGTACTTGGCAATTTTTCGCACGTTGTTGAAGTCCCACGTTTCGCCACCCACTACTACTAATGACATAACATTAATCGTGACGATTACGTTGTTAATATACTCAGGTATGGCACGCAGGTGAAGCTTTAAGTCGTCAGCATAAAAACGGTATGTACGTGACAAAACCGACAAAGTACGAGAACGATAGTGGGTCCAGGACTGACTCCAGCAGAACTCCTGAGAGAATTTTTCCGGGATGACTTTCCGTTTCCACATCCCACAGAAAACACTTTGTTTTCTGTTTCTAACGGTGCTTTCAAACCATTTCAACCAATGTCTGAAACTTTTATTGGTCGCATTTATATGAACAGAATGTCCAATGTGACGGCGTAAAATCCCTTTCCAATTTTTAGGGGTGGTAATATTGTTGCCTTACGATTGTCTATGGCATTTCGGCTTGTCACATACTTTAATGCTTATGCTATGATGTTTCAAAAAACCTATATATATATATATATATATATATATATATATTGTGTCATCAATCTTACGAATGATTTTATACGGTCCGCCATACTCACTTGCGGAAATCTTGCGGAATCAAAGTAGAACTTGAGCCCTATGACCTCAGAGATCTATTGGATCTATTGCAGTCTCTGTAGTCCTCTGCAGTTTTTGCCCTTTACAGATCCATCTAGTACAGCGGTAGGTGTTCCCTGACACATGTATTAAACACCTATTTTCAACAGCAACTTAGAATTTATAATTCTTTATTTGAATGTTCTGTCACAATTGCGTGTATTTTATCCTTGTGTCTAGTTATCGACGTAGACGTTCGTTTCCAGTGCATGTCTGGTTAGAAGATCAAAGATTACATTACCTTCGAAACTACTGACCAGCACAAAACACACGAAACTGTGACAGAAATTTTAAATAGAGAACGTGTCTTGTCATCTTGTCCCTTCTTCTTGTCGGTGTTTCGCATGTGTCACTTTCTTCGCCTATTCTATGGAAACATACTTCATCTCTCATGTTATCAGTTCACCTAACTTTCAACAGCTTGCTACAGTACTACATCTCAGCCACTTAGATAGTACCACATCTCAGCCCCTTAGATTCTCTTCTTTTCCTATGTTACCACAGTGTATGATTGATTTGAGTACAAGGCTGTACTCAACGAAGATTCTCAAACATTTCTTCTTGGAGTGAAAGCTTGTATTAGAGACTAGTAGACTTTCTTTAGCCAAGTGACCCTTCTTTTCTTGTGCTAATCAAATATTCAGGCTTTCTTGGTTCTTCCATCACAGTACTACGTTATTTTTCTTCTTAGGAACCAGAATTCCTTAACTTCGTCTACGATGTGGTAGCTGATTTCATTTCTGCTACTCCAAATAAGGGAAACTTCAGCATTAGTCGTTTAAATTTTTTTTTATTGTTATTACATATCGATTTCAGTGCATGTCTATGTTCTGTGGACTCATACAATAACGCAAAAAGTAAAATTTCAAACGCAGGTGTTTATCTTGAAGCACATGCCAACTAGCCTGTAGGATTGAGTATCTGAAACTTACCTGCTAATGCCAAGTTCTTAATTGTTGAGATTGAATCCTACCTACTGGTTGGCACGTTCTTCACGACTGAGTTTGAATCATTCCTGCTAGCTGGCATGTCTTTCACGATAAACAAATGCAAATGGAGTTGTATTTTGTGGATGACTGTACGGGTCCACAGGACTTACAGGGTGTTTCAAAAATGACCGGTATATTTGAAACGGCAATAAAAACTAAACGAGCAGCGATAGAAATACACCGTTTGTTGCAATATGCTTGGGACAACAGTACATTTTCGGGCGGACAAACTTTCGAAATTACAGTAGTTACAATTTTCAACAACAGATGGCGCTGCAAGTGATGTGAAAGATATAGAAGACAACGCAGTCTGTGGGTGCGCCATTCTGTACGTCGTCTTTCTGCTGTAAGCGTGTGCTGTTCACAACGTGCAAGTGTGCTGTAGACAACATGGTTTATTCCTTAGACCAGAGGATTTTTCTGGTGTTGGAATTCCACCGCCTAGAACACAGTGTTGTTGCAACAAGACGAAGTTTTCTGTGTCTGAGTGATTCTCTTTTCCAGTAGTGGAAGACATTTCAGGGAATTATGACTTTGCACTTCGTGATATGTGTAGGGACTTGCTTCTTGCATGATATTTTTAGTTTCATTTCGTTACTGTGCTGATCAATTATTGGGGATTTACCCTCCATTTTAGTTATTTGCTGGGTGCTTGATAGTCTACACCAGAGGTTCCCAAACTTTTGTTTGTCACGCCCCCAATCTGCCGAAAAGAAAACTTCCGTGCCCACCCTAAAAAAAATATAGATATTTTTATTAATAATCAAGAAGCTATTGAAGAATTTGTGATGGTGACGTCATGTGACATGGTGGGCTGTTAATGTATCGAGTCGCAGTTATTACGTCATCAGTCTAGTCTAGTGATTGTAAGCCACTCCTAAAGTTAAGAAAGTCCTTGGTAAACAAGGAAAAATATTTGCGACCTTTGCGGATAAGTGGATGTGGGCCATTATTTTAAGTTGAGTATAGCTTATTACTTTCACTCATTATCAAAAATAGTCGCTCAGTCACTGTGTTAACGAACATCACTGATTTGTACGCCTATAGTACTCCCCATTGACATTGCGCATAGGTTGGCATTTATGTCAACGACAACAGTTACTGAACGGCGACAATGGCCCAGTTCCCAGAACCAGACAAAAAATAAAAAATAAGTTTTACGAAATAATTTTGCAGACTACACAGAACTTTAAAAAATATGAATAAAACAACTTCCTTACCTTGATTACATTCTCTTGCTGCACACCATTTCTTCACCAGTAAACGATTTTAGGACTCCTCTTCGCTTGCCATATCTAGGATAAACTTTCGCTGTGTCTTCATCCAGAAGAAATACTATTATTAGTTGAAATAACATACCACACGTAACATCAGAATCCATGAGGATCACACGCAGTATTTATATTTAAATTAGATTCACTCTGATTATTTTATATTGTTTCTTCGAAATAGTTTTTTTATAATTTTACAGTATTACCTACATGTAAGAACAGTTAGGAGGAAAATAACAAGTTTTCTTATAATGTGACGTACGTATTATAAAAATATTATTTCCTCACAAATATGGCAAGAAACAAACAAATAAATCAATGTGAAGGATGAGCATGCATATTTTTTACAAGATCTTAAATTCTTGGCTGAATAGTAGAAACTGCGCAACGTAAACCATTGACAGTACTCAGTGTGCTTCTAAGCTTATTTTTTATCGCAACTACCGTTGAAAATGCTCTTTCGTACACATAAGTGCTTAAAAATGGTAAATACAGTTTCAGTGCTTGTTCTGCTGTGCTGGGATACACCGTGAGATATTTCACCCAAAATAAAGGCTTATCCATCTTCTCAAAGTCATACTTCGCTGCAGAATCATTTTTAATTTCTAGGACTTCCTTTTGTAGTCTGTCTGGCAACACATCCACGTCAATGTGAAATGGATTCGTCGCTAACTTAAAATAAATTTTATCATCACAACTGTTAGGGAAGTATTGTTCGAATTCATCAATGAGGTGCTACAAATGGTTCGGTATTTTACTCTTAGTATCAGTATCCTTAAAATCGTTTTGTAATCGGGCTTCTTCCAGGATTCCAAACAATCTGGGAAAGCAGGAATAATTGCAGGCTAAAATTTTACGTTTCCATAGTTGCAACTTATCAGTAAACGCTTTGATGGCATCCCGATGAAAAATTATGTTTGACTCTCCACCTTGTAATTTCAAACTCACTGTGTTTAAAGATTCGAAAATATCTGACAGATAAGCCAATGCAACATGAACCCCGGGCTTTCTAAATTCAATTCAGTTGGTTATTTTCCAAAAACTGCATCACTTCGTTTCGAAGTTCAAATAATCTTCCTAGCATATTTCCTTTTGAGAGCCAGCGTACTTCTGTATGAAATAAAAGTGTTTTATACTCTGCTCCCAAGTCTTCACAAAGAGCCGTAAATAATCTGGAATTTAATGCACTCTTTTTAATATAATTCACGATTTTGATGCACAGTTTCAAGACATCATTGAGTTCCTTTGGAAGTGTCTTAGCTGCCAATGCTTGACGGTGTATTACACAGTGGACAGCAGTCACACTAGGGTTTTTTCTCCGACCATCTGCACGAATCCTGAGCGACATCCAAACACTGATGGGGCGCCATCTGTACATACGTCTATCAGTTTCTGCCATGATAACTCATTTTTACAAAAGAATTCAGATACGGCAGCCATTATATGAATTGCTTTTGAAGTTGTCTTTAACTCTGTAGAAAACAGCAACTCTTCTTTAATTGCCTCACTTTCTATATAGCTAACATGTGGTTCCTGAAGAGGGGCAGCAGCCTTTTCAGTAGTTGCAGGGGCAACAGTCTGGATGATTGACTGATCTGGCCTTGTAACATTAACCAAAACGGCCTTGCTGTGCTGGTACTGCGAACGGCTGAAAGCAAGGGGAAACTACAGCCGTAATTTTTCCCGAGGACATGCAGCTCTACTGTATGATTAAATGATGATGGCGTCCTCTTGGGTAAAATATTCCGGAGGTAAAATAGTCCCCCATTCGGATCTCCGGGCGGGGACTACTCAGGAGGACGTCGTTATCAGGAGAAAGAAAACTGGCGTTCTACGGATCGGAGCGTGGAATGTCAGATCCCTTAATCGGGCAGGTAGGTTAGAAAATTTAAAAAGGGAAATGGATAGGTTAAAGTTAGATATAGTGGGAATTAGTGAAGTTCGGTGGCAGGAGGAACAAGACTTTTGGTCAGGTGATTACAGGGTTATAAATACAAAATCAAATAGGGGTAATGCAGGAGTAGGTTTAATAATGAATAAAAAAATAGGAGTGCGGGTTAGCTACTACAAACAGCATAGTGAACGCATTATTGTGGCCAAGATAGACACAAAGCCCATGCCTACTACAGTAGTACAAGTTTATATGCCAACTACCTCTGCAGATGATGAAGAAATAGATGAAATGTATGACGAGATAAAAGAAATTATTCAGGTAGTGAAAGGAGACGAAAATTTAATAGTCATGGGTGACTGGAATTCGTCAGTAGGAAAAGGGAGAGAAGGAAACATAGTAGGTGAATATGGATTGGGGGGAAGGAATGAAAGAGGAAGCCGCCTTGTAGAATTTTGCACAGAGCATAACTTAATCATAGCCAACACTTGGTTCAAGAATCATAAAAGAAGGTTGTATACCTGGAAGAATCCTGGAGATACTAGTAGGTATCAGATAGATTATATAATGGTAAGACAGAGATTTAGGAACCAGGTTTTAAATTGTAAGACATTTCCTGGGGCAGATGTGGATTCTGACCACAATCTATTGGTTATGAACTGCAGATTGAAACTGAAGAAACTGCAAAAAGGTGGGAATTTAAGGAGATGGGACCTGGATAAACTGAAAGAACCAGAGGTTGTAGAGAGTTTCAGGGAGAGCATAAGGGAACAATTGACAGGAATGGGGGAAAGAAATACAGTAGAAGAAGAATGGGTAGCTCTGAGGGATGAAGTAGTGAAGGCAGCAGAGGATCAAGTAGGTAAAAAGACGAGGGCTAATAGAAATCCTTGGGTAACAGAAGAAATATTGAATTTAATTGATGAAAGGAGAAAATACAAAAATGCGATAAATGAAGCAGGCAAAAAGGAATACAGACGTCTCAAAAATGAGATCGACAGGAAGTGCAAAATGGCTAAGCAGGGATGGCTAGAGGACAAATGTAAGGATGTAGAGGCTTGTCTCACTAGGGGTAAGATAGATACTGCCTACAGGAAAATTAAAGAGACCTTTGGAGAGAAGAGAACCACTTGTATGAACATCAAGAGCTCAGATGGCAACCCAGTTCTAAGCAAAGAAGGGAAGGCAGAAAGGTGGAAGGAGTATATAGAGGGTTTATACAAGGGCGATGTACTTGAGGACAATATTATGGAAATGGAAGAGGATGTAGATGAAGACGAAATGGGAGATAAGATACTGCGTGAAGAGTTTGACAGAGCACTGAAAGACCTGAGTCGAAACAAGGCCCCGGGAGTAGACAACATTCCATTTGAACTACTGATGGCCTCGGGAGAGCCAGTCATGACAAAACTCTACCATCTGGTGAGCACGATGTATGAGACAGGCGAAATACCCTCAGACTTCAAGAAGAATATAATAATTCCAATCCCAAAGAAAGCAGGTGTTGACAGATGTGAAAATTACCGAACTATCAGTTTAATAAGTCACAGCTGCAAAATACTAACGCGAATTCTTTACAGACGAATGGAAAAACTGGTAGAAGCCGACCTCGGGGAAGATCAGTTTGGATTCCGTAGAAATGTTGGAACACGTGAGGCAATACTGACCTTACGACTTATCTTAGAAAATAGATTAAGAAAAGGCAAACCTACGTTTCTAGCATTTGTAGACTTAGAGAAAGCTTTTGACAATGTTAACTGGAATACTCTCTTTCAAATTCTGAAGGTGGCAGGGGTAAAATACAGGGAGCGAAAGGCTATTTACAGTTTGTACAGAAACCAGATGGCAGTTATAAGAGTCGAGGGGCATGAAAGGGAAGCAGTGGTTGGGAAAGGAGTAAGACAGGGTTGTAGCCTCTCCCCGATGTTATTCAATCTGTATATTGAGCAAGCAGTAAAGGAAACAAAAGAAAAATTCGGAGTAGGTATTAAAATTCATGGAGAAGAAGTAAAAACTTTGAGGTTCGCCGATGACATTGTAATTCTGTCAGAGACAGCAAAGGACTTGGAAGAGCAGTTGAACGGAATGGACAGTGTCTTGAAAGGAGGATATAAGATGAACATCAACAAAAGCAAAACGAGGATAATGGAATGTAGTCAAATTAAGTCGGGTGATGCTGAGGGAATTAGATTAGGAAATGAGACACTTAAAGTAGTAAAGGAGTTTTGCTATTTAGGGAGTAAAATAACCGATGATGGTCGAAGTAGAGAGGATATAAAATGTAGACTGGCAATGGCAAGGAAAGCGTTTCTCAAGAAGAGGAATTTGTTAACCTCGAGTATAGATTTAAGTGTCAGGAAGTCGTTTCTGAAAGTATTTGTATGGAGTGTAGCCATGTATGGAAGTGAAACATGGACGATAACTAGTTTGGACAAGAAGAGAATAGAAGCTTTCGAAATGTGGTGCTACAGAAGAATGCTGAAGATAAGGTGGGTAGATCACGTAACTAATGAGGAGGTATTGAATAGGATTGGGGAGAAGAGAAGTTTGTGGCACAACTTGACTAGAAGAAGGGATCGGTTGGTAGGACATGTTTTGAGGCATCAAGGGATCACAGATTTAGCATTGGAGGGCAGTGTGGAGGGTAAAAATCGTAGAGGGAGACCAAGAGATGAATACACTAAGCAGATTCAGAAGGATGTAGGTTGCAGTAGATACTGGGAGATGAAGAAGCTGGCACAGGATAGAGTAGCGTGGAGAGCTGCATCAAACCAGTCTCAGGACTGAAGACCACAACAACAACAACAACGAAGGCTAGCAGTTGGCAACAATTCTCAACATCGGTACTCTCGTCTAACTGTATTGCGAAAGCTGCGATTGTTTGACGGCCGTAAGTAATTGATTTTGTATGTCTTCGGCCGTATCACCAATCCGACGTTTCACAGTATTGTCTGAAAGCGGTATTTGTGAAAGTTTTTGTTTACTTTCTGACACAAGAACAATATCAGCAGCTTTCAACACACAGGGTTTGACTAGTGTCTCTCCGATAATATGACTTTTCTTGGTCCTTGAAATAAGTAGCGACAACTCATACGAGGCTTCCAGTACCTTTTCTAATGTCTGAGCGAAGGATCCAGCAGTGTTCAACTTCATTCGTTTCAAATTATCACATTTTGCAGCAAAAAATTCCTTCGGCTTCTCTTTCAATGCACCATGCTTTGCCCACAAATGGCGTTCCAGACGAGGTCTCATGGAATCATTGCTCGATACCTCATAGCAAATAACACATTGCGGCTGGTCAACACCATTTTTTTGTATAGAAGCAAAACCGTATTTTATATAATCATCATTATATTTACGTTTTTTCACGACACTCATGGTGAAGTAAATAGAATACAAGAAGTTAACAGCATAATTTCGCACTAACACTGATTTTACTGAGGCACAACTGTGAAAGATTCAACGCGATTTCAGCAAAATCCAATACATCAGATGTGTCAACAACTGCAAGCAACCAACTGAAATAAAGGAAAGCTACTGTCGTCTGTCAGCACTTCAGATGACTGTTTGTGATGAGTGGGGCGAAGAACGGGGAAGCCCAGCCGCAGCGCAGGTAGTCAGTGCACTGTCTGTCTGCGACCTGGTGGCTGAGCAGGGCTCTTGCTGGGAGAAACGGGCTTTTCCCGGATTAGGGCGGAAACAGCCCACAGGCACCCTAAGAATTTGCTACCTGTTCTGCGGTGCTGTTCTGAGCAGTGCAGCCTGGGGTTTTATACCAAAATCGTTTTCGTGCCCCTATCTTTCGTTACTTATAAACGAAACGTTATAAGTTTTGAGATAACATCAATGAACTGTTTGTCAAATTTCACAGTAATTAAGTAAGGTCATGGATACACCTCACACATCGCTGGAAACTGTGCACAGTGCCAAGCAGTTATCTCTGTACTCGTACCAAAAGAAGCCATTGTCGCAGCAAAGACCATACACTAATTTCAAAAGAAATTATTCCGTATTTCAAAAAGGCAGAGGAAAAATAACTGTTTTGTCAGATAATTAATCCGAATGAAAGAGCTGTAGTACTGACCGTTCGAAAAAAAAAGAACCTCACTAATGGACTTCATTGTCTACCTAGCTGGGTTATGTTTCATTGTTAGCAGTCACGACAATGTTTCCAGTACTAGTTTCGCATTCACGTCGTGTACACTTTTCTGGTGAGAAACGGGCATAACCTTGGCGTCCAAATTACGAACCCGCCAGTTCATTTGAAGCTTATACAGTCTATTAAAGTCTCTGTAATCGCATCACATGGGGATCCGTGGGTTGACAGGGTAATAAAACGGCATTTTTGCAGTTATGCAGTATAAGTGATTATTACTCTTATGAACATAGCCTGCTACGGCTAAAAGTTATAACATGATTACGTTCACCTTCATGTGTACAAATGTACGGAATAGTTAATACCTGTCTTTTCTGTTTTCCAGTTGTCAGAAGTAAGTTGTTTACAAATCTGATATATTAGAATTAACGCATAACATCTTCGTAATTTTGAGAGTTTCTGTGTGTGACATTCTAAACGTGATCTTCAAAAGCTGTATGTTCTAGGCTAGGTTATTGAGATAGGATTGCGGGAAGTGGGATGCCAAATCTATCATTAATACCTGCACATTCATTTTTATTAAAATGTCGATAATAAAAAACAATATTGGATTTATACTGCTAACTCCACCCGCGCCCCCCTTGCAACATCATCACGCCCCCCCCCCCCCCTCAGGGCGGCTCGCCCACCAGTTTGGGAACCTCTGGTCTACACACTCCCCCATTATTTGGCCAGAGATACAGGTGCAGGGGAGAGGGGTGGGGGAGGTAAATGTTGCCATTTAATGGAATACCTTATTTTGATTTGCCTTTTTCTTTCACGGTTATCTCTGAAATTCTTTTGTGACAACAGTAAGGCGCGGCATTAGCCGAGGGGTCTGGGGCGCTGCAGTCATGTGCGGCTGGTCCCGGCGGAGGTTCGAGTCCTCCCTCGGGCATGTGTGTGTGTGTGTGTGTGTGTGTGTGTGTGTGTGTGTGTGTGTGTGTGTGTGTTCTTCCTTAGGATAATTTAGGTTAAGTAGTGTGTAAGGTTAGGGACTGATGACCTTAGCAGTTAGGTCCCGAAAGATTTCACACACATTTGAACATTTGACAAGGGTAGGTAGATGCAAGTTGTAAATGCAGGAGAATCAACCACTGCCTGTGTGGTCCTATGTACCTTTTCGAAGAGTTTCACGCCTGGGACATTGCGAACACTGTGTGTCGTATTGTTTTGAAGGTGGAGGCGTTCCTTGCTTCAGGTGTGTTGACGAGGAGTCACGCTAGTTCTCCAGTCATTCTACCAGACAGAAGCCACTGTGGCTTTGATCAAGTTTCATAGGCACTGCTCGACTCTGTTCGTTGTGCTACACACTATTGTCCCTCATTCGGTGCATAGGATGCATTTTCTTTGCACGGAAAACTATCACTGACGTCCGGTAACTTTTATTAAATCTGCTGTTTGCGAAACGCCTGTACCTCGTTTGGAGATCCAGTAATAATCGCTTTTTACAACTCTAATAAATGAACTCTTTGCTCAGTGATTGCAGGTGGTGATCTGTTTGGAGAGCACACAGCGTTAATTAACTCACAGGTCCTGATGCAGACACGTGGCTCATTTCATTCATTACATGAGGGAAATGTCAAACGAAATCAGACCGTGTACCACTGGGCAAGTAAACTCGACTGAAACTGAAAACTAAACAAGGATGCTTTGTATCCATGGGTTTACATAATTTACACGGAAAAAATGTTCTCTGATTAACGAATTTTGAAATTTGGAAAAGAAATCATAGTGGAACACTTCCATATCAAAATTTTACTCTCTCTTCAGTAGTTAAATGTCGGTACGGCCTTATATCGCTGCATATAATGGCATAACCATTCCATACGCTGGTGATAATGGGCGTACAACGAATTGTGAAACTATTTTAGATCTGAGGGGCTGTGTAATTATTAATCGATGAATTTTCTATCACTTCTTTATAATTTTCTCCGTTTTTTAATTCTTAAGTAATAAGCACGCCAAATTTATCATAATATTATTATTATGTTATTAGTTTGGCTCCATATTATTCTAGAAGTACTGTGAATACAGTTCTGAATAAAACCACCACGGAAACTGCTCTTCTAAGGACTAAGCAATCCATGGAATTTTCTGTATTTCAGAACTTAACAACAAAGCCTGTACAGTGACATTTCTAATTACGAAATTTATTCGCCGATATAAACTTTGAATCACCAGCTACATTTTCAGGAATTTAGTTTGGTACCGAAAGACAAAAATTATCATATCAGTATGACAGAACTGCAGATCTGTTATTTCTGTTGCATGTCTCTACGCTAGTTTCACATTCCTTTAAATTACACATATCCAGCTTTAGTCATGTTTGTTCTGCAATACTGTACCTTTGATATACATTTAAACTTCATCACATAAAGCCATCAGTCGGCTTATATGAAGAACTAAAAATTTATAAAAATAGTTAAAAAAGGTCCATTTACCAATTCTTGTTCCGGTAATAGTAATAAGGCTTGATGAATATTTGTGCAGTAATAAGGCTTCAGTAAGTGCTGTCGATTTAAGAAATTAAATAAATATGGAATAATTAAATAAGTTGTAGAAATCTCACTTGTAACAAAAAAAATGGCTCTGAGCAATATGGGACTTAACTTCTGAGGTCATCAGTCCCCCAGAACTTAGAACTACTTGAACCTAACTAACCTAAGGACATCACATACATCCATGCCCGAGGCAGGATTCGAACCTGCGGCCGTAGCGGTCCCGCAGTTCCAGACAGTAGAGCCTAGAACCGCTCGGCCGGCTCACTTGTAACACTTGTGATACTAAATGTAACTGGGTTTTCTCTTTTGATGCTAGTCACTTGTCAGGATGAGCATTACTGAAAAGGGCATTTGATTCTAAAGCATTATGTCAGGTTGAAAATGCTAAATAAATTAATTTTTCTCTCTTAACAACATGTGGACAATGTGGGTTCTTCCTTGGCTCGGGTATGAGGTAGAATGAAACAGCATTTTTACATAAGATAACTTTTATTGAAAGTTTCGTACAACTGTATCTTACTGGATGTTCTGGTTCGGAGAGCGGCAGCAGTGTCGTTTGCGAAGCCTTCTGCTGCGGCAGCGGCGATGGCGCCGGCGGAGTCTGATTACATGTAGCGGTGTGTATCTCGTGTCGCCATCTCGCCCAGTTGACTGGAGACGTGCCTCGTGCGGTGCATCGGATGGTGATACCTTGGATGTGGCGTCCCAGTGTTTCTCTTCTCTAAGCGGCCGCGTGTGTTGTGCGTCGGCCAGCGGAGTGGCGCGGCGGGGGAAGGCCAGTGTCCCGGACTCGAACAACGGACTCCCGCTTGCCAGTCATCGGCTGTCAGATCTTCATCCCAGCTCACAGGTGACTGCTGATGTGAGGCCGTCAAGGCCGTCCTCACGAGTCACCCGGGTACGTAAAAATCAGACTTCAAATACCTTTTAACTTCTGTCTTCTGGCGCCGCGGCTGCTGCTTGCTATTCCATTACAGCGGTGGACTTGGTGCATCTGTGCATGATGTAGTCTCTTTCTGCATGACGGTCTTCAGCACCGAAACTGACTGAAAACTACTGCTACGCTTCTTCACTTCTTCGTCTTCTTCGTCTCCCGTCTCCGTCTGTCTGGCCCACTGCGTCTCGCGTATTTATTCGCTTCAGTTTACTGAAGGTGAACGACTTCAGTCATTGCCTCTTCTGTCACGTTGAGAAACTTCTCGAAGTATCTTCTTAATGTCGGTCATTGGCTCTTGGAATGTAGGTGAGGGCTTTTGCTCACTTGCGACAACTGAGATACACGTGAGCCGGTCGAGCGATGCCCTGACGGCTGAATCGACAGCGTCCGCTTATGTGGGAACTTGCTGACTTCATGGTCATTGTTTCTTCTGCTCTGCTGTTCTGCCCGCTGTTTGCCAGTGTCTAATTCTTCTAAACTAAACTAAGTTTTTCATTTATATTCTAATTTCTACTTCACTTTGATTTCACTAATTTATTTACTTAAGTACCACTCAACACACTGAACAAATAATTAATGTACTAAATATGTATGTATTATCTGAGTAGTATGCATTATCTTAGCGACTGATGAATGTAGCCACTCTACTACAAAAACCGTATGAGAAAGTGTGAAGTGATTGTGTTGAGTTTCTTCATGTGCTTTTAGGAAATAATTTATCGATGTAATGGTACGCACAAACATGAGTCCAGACATGAGTAATCGGATATCAGAACTTGAGATTTACGATGCAGTACCAGTTTTTTTGTCACATCAGAAGAATGAGTAATATGACAATTGATGTATGACGCATCATGATGGGAGCTTGCTGCCGAAATCTGACGTACCAGTAAATGTTGGATAAAATTAAAAACGGCGAAGCTAAAATATGAGTTAGTTTTATTTCACAGAACAGTTCCAGACCTCAAACAGTCCCATGCAAAGTGTACAAATTTTAAGGCGTTTCACTCTCTCCGACTCTCCAGTAATAGCCATTACGAGTATCCCGAAATTCATTGTAGTGTGTGGGAATGAGTTTTGTTTTTTCTTTGTTGTTTAATAGAATACGGAGTAGTATAAAGTCGTAAGGATGTACATAAAAAGACGTGACGTAAGTATGTCCGCAGGGCACGAGAGAGTACAGCGTTTACTATATTTGTAATAACTGATTTATTGTGAAGAAGATTAGAAAATCTGTTCTGTTGGACCCAACTACTTATTTAGTACTGAGTAAAATATTTCGATGATGAAAACAAAAAGATTATGTAATGTGTGACACAGAATGTAGAGAAAATTTAGCATCTTTCAACTGAGCAGCGCCTACACACTGAGCGAGTAAGAAATTAAGAAAGTAATAAGTTACAGTAATTTAGTAATTTTTGTTTCGTCTCACTTATACCAAGAACAGCCTTTATGGCTACCACGAAATTCACCGTATAGGCTGGAAATAGAGATTTTGTTTGCTTAATTGTGTTTTGAAACTTAAAGTTGTTAAAATGGTGACCATTCGCACAAACGAAAAGGCGTAGTTATGTCTACAGGACACCAGACACTACAGATATTGGCAATGTGGTAGCAACTGATCACTGTGATGCAGGTTAAGACAGCTGATCCATTGATTCTAGTCACTTATTTACTACAGATTAAAAGAGTCTGTGGTGAAAACTACAAAAAAGTTTGTGTCGTATCGCACATAAGTAAAATTTGATATCGAACAACTGGAGTATCGCCATAATTATTATTATTTTGGTGATCAGTCTTCTGAATGATTTGATAAGGCTGGTCAAGAATTCCTCTCCTGTGCCAACCTCTTCATCTACGAGCAGTGATTGCAACCTATGCCCTTAAATGTTTTGCTGGGTATATTCCAGCCCCTATTTTCTTCCACAGTTCCCTCTAGTACAATGGAAGTTTTTCCGTTATGTTATTACACATGACCTATCAGCATGCTTTATCTCCTTATGTTTACCATATATTCTTTTCCTCGCCGATTCTCCAGAGAACTTCCTCATCCCTTATCTTATCAGAGTACATTATTTCCAACATTCTTCTGTAGGGCCACACCTCAAATGCTTCGATTCTCTCCTTTTCCGGCTTCCTCACAGTCCATGTTTCAGTACCACACTATCCTGTGCTCCAGACGTACAGTCTAAGGAATTTGTTCCTCAAATCAAGGCTTATGTTTTACATTAGTAGATTTCTCTTCACCAGGAATGAACTTTTTGCCATTTCTAGTCAGCTTTTAATCTCCCCCTTGCTTCGTCCGTGATTGGTCATTTTGTTACTTAGGTAGCAGAAATCCTTAGTTTCAGTTACTTCGTGATCACAATTCCTGATGTTGAGTTTCTCGCTGTTCAATTTGCGCTACTTCTCGTTACTTTCGTCTTTCTTCGATTTACTCCCAGTCCGTATTCTCTCTCGGATCTTACAGATGTTGTATATTACTCGTCTTTCCATATAAATTAAGCCAGCTTTTCTCAGAATTCCGAACATCTTACCCTACTTCACACTGACGAATGATTGTTCCACGTTGACGAATCCTATACAAGTGTCTTGCTTCCATTATCAACAGCAACGTCAGATTTGCCTCTCTGGTGCCCTACCTTCCCTAAACCCAAACTTATCGTCATCTTCTATGTAAAATGGGAGTGGAGAATGGTGGGGGGGATGGGGGGAGGTAAGGAAAGGGATCACCGCTGTCAGCTGCATCGGGACGGACATTATGCGGAACAGGCGGCAATGAATGAAAATGTGTACCGAACTAGGATTCGAACCCGAGATCTCATGTTTACTACACAGGTACTTTAACCACTGCGCCAGCGTTATCACAACTGCGCGGGCTATCCCGGCACACCTCAAGGTCGATCCACATTCCAATTGAGCGCCTCATATCCGCAGTTCCTGCCCATTTCCTCCATGTTTCGTTTCAAGAGACCCATCTCGGCGTTAGCCTGAAACGGTTTAGGGAAATCACGGAAAAACTACATCAGAATAGCCGGACGCCGGTTTGAACCATCGTTCTCCCGAATGAGAGTCCAGTGTGCTAACAACGGCGCCACCTCGCTCGGTAGGTCAGACGTCTTTTTGCATCCGCAATGAAAATGGTGGATCCACTGCCGAGCTAGGCATATCAGTTATATGAATTGCGTGGTGTCCGTTTTTTCGGATATGTCCGAAAGAACAGACACCATGCACTCACATAGTAGATTTTCATCTTTCAGAACCTCCATTTTGTTTTCGTTTCGTCTGTATATTATTATTCTTGTCAGCAACTTGGATGCGTTAGCTGTTAAGCTGATTGTGATAGTTCTTGCAATTGGCAGCTCTTGCAATCATAGGAATTGCGAGGAAGATCCTTTTTCGAAAGTCGGATGGTAGATCGCGGAACTCATTCATTCCACACCAATGTGAACAGCCACTTTGTTGCCAGTTCCCCCACAAATTACAGAAATAATGATGGAATGTTATCTATCCCTTCTGCCTTATTCGATCTTAAATCTTCGAAAGTCTTAAACATTGTGGATCCCCTGTCTCTTCAATATCAAATCCTGTTTCTTCTTCCATCACGTCATCAGACAAGTCTTTACCGTCTTCAATTTACTCTTTCCACCTATCTGTTCTCTCCTCCACATTTAACAGCGGAATTACCATTGCACTCATAATGTTACCAACCTTTCTTTTAGCTTTACCGAAAGCTCTTTTCACTTTTCTATATGTTGAGTCAGTCCTTCCGGCTATCATTTACTTTTAGATTCCATCACGTTTTCAATGCAGCCATTTCGCTTTAGCTTGCCTGCACTCCTTATTTATTTAAAAAAAAAAATGGTTCAAATGGCTCTGAGCACTATGGGACTCAACTGCTGTGGTCATAAGTCCCCTAGAACTTAGAACTACTTAAACCTAACTAACCTAAGGACAGCACACAACACCCAGCCATCACGAGGCAGAGAAAATCCCTGACCCCGCCGGGAATCGAACCCGGGAACCCGGGCGTGGGAAGCGATAACGCTACCGCACGACCACGAGATGCGGGCTTATTTATTTCATTCGTAAGTGACTTGTATTTTTGTGTTACTGAATTTCCCTTAACATTTTTGTACTTCGTTCTTTCATCGACCAACTGAAGTATTTCTTCTGTTAATCAACTAAAGTATTTCTTCTGTTGCACGTGATTTCTTCGCAGCTACCTTTTTCGTACCTATGTTTCGCTTTCCAACATCTGTGACTGCCATTTTTATTTTTGTCGATTCTTCTTCAACTGAACTCTTACTGAGCTATTCATTATAGCAGCGTCTGCAGCCTCAGAGAACGTCAAGCGTATCTCCTCACTCCTTTTTACTACCGTATTCCAATTATTTGCCCAGTGATTCTTTCTGACTAGTCTCCTAATCTTCAGCCTGTTCCCATCGTTCATAATTCGTAATCTCGGGCTACGTCCGCTTCTGGGTACGTCTTACAGTCCAATATCAGGTTACGATATCGGTGCCTCATCATGATGCATTCTAACTGAAATCTTCCCGTTTCTCCTGGCCTTTTCCAAGAGTGCCTCCTCCTCTTATGATCCTTTAACAGCGATACTAGCTGAAATCTATCGAAGAACTCCATTAGTCTCTCTCCTCTCTCATTCATAGTACCAAGCACCTATTCTCCCGCAACATTTCAACACTTTCATTTACTCCTCCTGTCAGGACTGCATTCCAGTACCCCATGATTATTAGATTTTCGTCTCCCTTTACGCATTCCAAATACCCATTATGTATACTCTTATACTTTCTCTATCTCTTCATCTTCTGCTTGTGACGCTGGTATGTATACCTGAACTATCGTTGTAAGTGTTGGTTTACTGTCGATTCTGAAAAGAGCGAACCTATCATAGAAATGTTCACAGTAACTCGTTCTCTGCCGTACGTTACTATTAATAAGGAATCCTACTCACGTTATATCATTTTTTTCTGCTACTGACATTACCCTGTTGTAATCTGACAAGAAATTCTTATCTTCTTTCCATTTCGCTTCTCTGACCCGCACTGTATCTTGATTGAGCCTTAACATTTCCCTTTTCAGGTTTTCTAGCTTCCCTACCACGTTCAAACATCTGGCATTCCACGTCCCGACTCTTAGAATATTATTCTTTCTTTTATTATTCAATCTTTTCCCATGCCCCCCCCCCCCCTTGGCAGACCCCACCAAGAGAGCAGACTGGAGGACTATTCTATTCTGGAATCTTTTGCCAATGGAGAAATCACCATTTTACTTTTTCAATTAGAGACCTCATGTGCTGTGTGTGCACATTATATGTCTTTAATGCAATGGCTCCGATTGCCTTCTGCTTCGTCATGCCGTTGATGTTAATTATTTTATTACACTTCTAGTTCCGTAGGACCAAGTTCAGGAGTATGTCTCGAAGATCATGGAACGTGTCAGTACGTGAAATTACAAGATAAAAGTAATAACAGCTAAAATAGAATGTTTGTGAACCTAAGAAAGACAAACCATAAGTTTAAGTAAACGCAATCAACAGTATAACATGAGAATCAGAGTAATTTTTCAAGGAACTCCTCACCACAATAGAACGAGTGACCCATGAGGAAACTCCTCAGTTTCGATTTGAAAGCGCCTGGATTACTGCTGAGATTTTTGAATTCTTGTTGTTGCTTATTGACAATAGATGCAGCAGTATACTGCACACCTCTCTGCACAAGAGTTGAGGAAGTGCGATCCTAATGCAGATTGGATTTCTGCCGAGTTTTAACAGAGTGAAAGCTGTGTATTCTTGGGAATAAGCTAATATTGATTGCAAGAAACCACAGTGATCGTCGTTGACTGTTCCACCTTTAGGGGCAGTTCCCCAGCCCAAGTGAGGAGAGTGCCCTAAAACTCTGTCAGTTCCTCCGTACCTTTTGACAAGGCCGTTCACTTAATGACTGTAACTTCTTATGTCGGAAGTCTTTATAGCTGCCAATGTTAATTAATGTTATTCAGAATTCAAGCAGCGGCGGTGTTCGAGCCTGGGACAGAGGTCGCTTTGATTACTAATTAAATATGCTACTCCTAGACCACGGGTGTTTCACTTGTATCTAAACATTGAGGGGGAGGCCGGTCGGAGTGGCCGAGCGGTTCTAGGCGCTACAGTCTGGAACTGCGCGACTGCTATGGTCGCAGGTTCGAATCCTGCCTCGGGCATGGATGTGTGTGATGTCCTTAGGTTAGTTAGGTTTAAGTAGTTCTAAGTTCTAGGGGACTGATGACCTCAGAAGTTAAGTCCCATAGTGCTCAGAGCCATTTGAACCATTCATTGACGGGGATAAGAAATTAAGGTACTTACAAATTTTAGGAATTTTTTATTTTTTCCACTTCAACCGCTAAACAATTTTACTACCACATGATCAGCTTTAGTGCCTTATGTGCAACTACTGGATGATTATGATTATAAGCTGCAAGTAATATTGCAGTTCATATTGACGTTCTATTCAAATCCTAACATATTCTATCTGTTGATGGTGCATGAGGGATTGAAACTGGTCATATGTTAAAAAAAAATTGTTAGTTTGTAAGCGAGAAGGAAATACTACATACTATTAACAATAATGAGATTATTAGCCCTGTAACGATGCCACCATTTCTAATTACGTTAATGTTTGAGGGAAGATGTACTCTTGTAATATTACACGTGATCTGCTTCGTTTTTCTTTGTGGAGTCTCGGTCTTATCCACGTATTCGCCGTCAGTCGTAGGAAGTCTGTTCACGAAAGGGGTACCCGCGCTCCACCTGAGCGGAAGCCGGGCGGAACGCGAAACCATTCCTGTACATGACAAGTTAACAGGGGGTCGGCAGGCGTGTTGCGGATATTAATGAGCAAGTCTGCCAAGAGTCGCGCGGCAAACTAATATCTGGAAGCGCGCGGCCGCACCTCGTCCCGCACAGTGGCTGGCGCGGCGCTGCGGCACAGCGCTGCCTAATTTCAGGCGCTCCGTGGATCTGCTGGCTGTGTTCCGCTGTCGCCGCCAGATGGCGCTCCGCGGGGAGTCGCCTGCCGATACTGTGAGGCGAGCGCCGCCGCGTTGGGCCGCCTGGGCGCACTGGCAAGTCCGCTCTGCAACCAGCCCGCCAGGCAACAAGTTTTTCGCTGATGTCGAGTTTCCGCCGGGGCACCAACTTCGTAAACGGCGGTCACGAACTTATCCCCATGATTAAAGACACGAAAAGATGCATCGTCTCCCTGTGGAGCAGAGCGCAAATATGCGTCGTCTAACTTTGTAGCCGAACGTTAATACGAGGATGCCCTAAACGAATTTCCTCTACGACAGACAATTTATTTCTTCTGTACAGACATATTGCAGCTATATGAAGTTCTTGAATGTGGTGTACGTTGATTTACTAACACTGCAAATATACGACGATCATTCGGTAAATAACATAGGACAGTCTTGATTGTGTTAGGACAGCAACCAGCCACAAATTTACTTTTAGTACATTTATTCAATGCTCTTTGTATGTATCAAAACATGTGGTGCGTGGTAGAAATCTTCTCAGTGACAAATCTAAAGTGTTCAGTGAGATCAATTTACGTGTGCAACAATAACAATGCAGTGGGAATGCATTTACATCTGTTGGACGAATTTTATGGAAACAAACGCCCCAAACCGACGTTTCACGACAGTTAATCTGTAAAAACACACCACATGTCATAAAGAAAGCGTGTAAACCGTCTGAGGATGAATCACAACGATTCGAAACCTGTAATCATACTCTTTGAATAAAGGTACTAAAGTAAATTTGTGGCTGGTTGCTGACCTAACACAATCAACATTTGTCTTCAAACAACAGCCACAGTCTCCATCATGTCATCATATGACAAAATTGCGTACAACAGTCTTTTCTCCACAATACCTATTTAGTACTAACAGAAGTTGCAATATAAATTAATATTCCTTTTTCCTATACTACTTTTCTACGCAGTCTATCATATTACCTTCTGCTGTGCAAGAACAAGTGTTCGCTGTTGGAAAGAGATCTTGCACGTGTTAGGTTTTCACTATAAGATTTACGCTCTCATCACCTTCAAAGTCTGCCCACGTAGAGAATCCTAAAGTAATCGAAGCAGATGGAAGTCTAAGGGCACCAAGTATGGGCTGGGGTGAATGAGACAATGATCTCGACCCCAATTTCGTGATGTGGTCCCGGGTTCTGAAGATTCTCTCTGAGCATGTTTTTCCGGATTCTTGTCACGACGATTATTGAGTTCGTTCAGCATCTTCAAACATGTCTCTGAATTATTGGTTCACCTTCATCCTTTTCCGTCATTGCGGGTGCTGGCTATATTTTTGTTTTCGCCTCACAGTGATGCATCCAGGCTTCATTATCTGTTACAATCCATGACAGAAAGTACTTTCCAGTGAACTCAGACTTCTCCAACAGTTCATATGAAAGGGGTTTTCTCTGAATCTTTCAGTCTCTGGTGAGAATTCGTTGTACCCATTTTGAACACATCTTCGAAAATCCAAGAATCTCAGTTACTGTACACGTGCTACCAATTGTCACCGATTGCTGTAGAACCGAGTATCGAGTTGTAATGCTCCTGTCTGCGTGAACAAGAGCATCCGCGGAAGCAGTGCCTGTGACAAGACGTCCTGAAGAGGCCGATAACGTCCGATTCTGCACTTCCTGATACTTTCACTCACTCTACCCATCACCCAATAGTCGAAGAAAAGTGCCTAATATGAGACACACTTTTGTAAACCAATTTGAAAGACCTAAAAGTAAGTGCAATTGTATTTTTTATTATGGTAATACGATCTTGCATTACTTAATTTTATCAAAGAATTATCGTATTTACAGTAATAAACGATCTTTCAGAGTAGTTATTAAATCTTCACAAACAAGGCATTTCGTGGGAATGAGATCAAGGTTTCCTAATATGAGACAGTAATAATATTTTGCTTTAATTATTTTATTACATAATAATGACATATGAATATACAATTTTTACATGTTCAGTCATTTCTGTTATCCTTCACTCATTTCACACTACTTACGTTTATATTTACGACATCCGGGCAAACAAAATTGTCTTCTGTGACACCGCAATCTTCATGAGCTCAGCGATAACATTTCGTGCACTGTGCCCACTTCTCCCCGTGTTTGCCTTCAGAAAATCGCCCAATACAGAACAGACACTCTGCGTCATAGTTATCACTGCTGTCTGAATCCCCACTGTCATCAAGATGGACATCGGATGCCGAGTCACTAGACGATTCTTCTGCTTTAGGTCTACGATTGTAAGATTTTCCACGCTTCTCCCCAAATAACATTCTCGCTGCTTTCTTAGCTTCAGCCTCTGATTTCTTCTGTTTAGATTATTGCAGTTGCTTCACATAACGAGTTGAAGTTAGTAACGCAGCACAGCACGAACGCTATGTTTGACCTATTTGACTATCTCCAGGTGGTTTTGCGATTTGTGGGAGAGGTCTGATGTCTGCCGGGCTGATTGCTTGACCATCATCATCAGTAGTTTCATTTTCGTTTTTGGCACCTCTTTCTTGAAGAGCGTTAGCATGGCGATGAATTGAAAATTCATGTTCCCTAAAGATGTTTCTGTTGCATGGGATGAGACCTGTTTTTCTGAAGGCATTCACAGATGCTTCCATTGTTGCTGCTCGGTTGTAAGCTGCCCCAAGTAACTTGGCTATAAGTAATGTGGTAATAACACGACCTGGGTTACTTGCCAACCACGTTTCTATCTCTTGGGCATAGTAGGTTTTTAAAGGCCCCATAAATCCGACGTCAAGTGGCTGCATTTTATGCGGTGAGTGAGGTGGCAAACATACAATATGAACATTGTTATAACGTGCTTTATCTAACACATCGAGATTCTTTGTGGGGAATCATGCCAATCAAGAATCAAAATGACAGGGTCATTTGAAGATGGCTTTACGTTGCTCACATAATGACCAAACCACTGAGTAAAAATGTGAGTTTGTATCCAGCCACTTGGATGACAAGCTGATATTGATCCTGCAGGTGCACCGTCCATCAAGTTCCAGGATACATTCCAATTTCTGATCATAAGACTAGTCAAAGTAATCCCTGTTTATGTTAATTTAATCGAATTAAAATAAACGCAGTTGCCAAAATTTTACTATAAAAAATGATGAAATATTGTTATCTCATGATCGTATTTCCTAAATTACATACAAAAAATCGTGGGAGAACGAGTTCCCCCAATATGCGATAGGTATCGTAATATGCGACACTGTCGCGTATTTGGATCCCCATACTATCGCATATAAGGAATTTCGCCATCTTACACAAAGAATCATACACTTGCTAACAACTTTCGTTGGAAAATGACCATAATTGCCAATAATTATAGGTAATACCATTACAAATAACAAGAACAAAAGAGTACAGTAATATCCACTCACCTTTAAGCTGAAATATTGCCTCAACACCGATGTCGCAAGAACTCCAAACACAAGAAATTTTGTATCAACCTCTACGTACTGTGTCGGGCTCAACTATGGCGTCCTACTCGCTGTGTCGTCGTCTGGCACGCAATAGACGTGTTTAAGAAACTCTCCACCACAGTGCCGGCCGGAGTGGCCGAGCGGTTAAAGGCGCTACAGTCTGGAACCGCACGACCGCTACGGTCGCAGGTTCGAATCCTGCCTCGGGCATGGATGTGTGTGATGTCCTTAGGTTAGTTCGGTTTAAGTAGTTCTAAGTTCTAGGGGACTTATGACCACAGCAGTTGAGTCCCATAGTGCTCAGAGCCAGCCATCCACCACAGTGCAACCCCTAACATGAGCACAGTTGGGGTGTCTCATATTAGGGAACTATCGCATAATAGGCACCTTTCCTCTACTTCGATCAAATGGATTATTGTCATAGATTGCATATAAACGTTAAGCGTTTTCACCTTGGCTCCGTTTGTCGCAAACAGGAACTGCCGCACGTTAGTCGTAAGAAGTGTCTTGTATACACGTCACTTGGATCGTACAAAACGGACCTGCCGTCTTCACAATCAAAGACGGGTATTGTTGTTACTCCTTTCTATCGGAAATATCAATAGTAATGGTGGCTAAAATTAAAGTATTCACGTACTTATTCGACGAGGTCGTTAATGGAATCCTTTTGAATAAGTGCTGTTGAGACTACGGTCATCCCGGCGTCACTGACGATGGACGTCAAATTGGACAGCAAGGAAACTAATAATGCAACAACTACCCATACATTACCAAGAGAAGGGAATAAGAAATAAGGTTCTGGAGTAGAAACCCAAGTAATGCCACAATACAGGTCACCGGAGTAAGGTGTGTAAGGGCCTTCGAGGGAGGTAGCTATCCGGATGAACAAGAAAAGGGAATAGGAAGTGAGGTTCTGGAGTAGAAAACTCAGTCAGGCTACAATATAGGTCAGTCGATTAAGATGTGTATGCCAGTTCGAGGCAGGTGGAAGATGTTTCATAGATTAAGAGTAGCCAGCGATGCCCAGTTACTTGTTTATGGATATTTAATGTTACGTAGGAAAAGGGCTCAGATCTTTCTGGGAGTTAATTTACTTTTTTTGTACCTCACGTATCATTTCTTTCTGGCAACAACTGCTACTCCTGGAGAATAAATGTTATTAGGACTGCAACCAATCAGCCTAACGACCCCGAAAATTGAGGATTAGATAGTAATATTCTTCCTTTTTCGATTGTTTGTACGTTTCACCACCTTCACACTCCACTCCTAGGGATTATAGGGAAACTTAAGGCTAGCAGTATTTATTAAAATCTGGTGAATAATACATCGAGAAACATAGTGTTGGATGAGACAAATAATGTGGGAGGAGACCTAGTAAAGGTCACTAATGCTTAAGTGAGGAACTCGTTGCAATTTAGGTCAAGATAAGAAAGGTATCATTCAATTTGAACATCTACACCCATGTGATTACTCTGATATTCACAATAATGTGCCTGGCAGAGGGTTCAAAGAACCACCTTCAAGCTGTCTCTCTACCGTTCCATTCTCGAACGGCGCGCGGGAAAAACGAGCTCTTAAATTTTTCTGTGCGAGCCCTGATTTCTCTTATTTTATCGTGATGATCATTTCTCCCTATGTAGGTGGGTGCCAACAGAATGTTTTCGCAACCGGAGGAGAAAACTGGTGATGGAAATTTCATGAGGACATCCCGTCGCAACGAAAAACGCCTTTGTTTTAATGATTGGCACTCCAATTCACGTATTATGTCTGTGACATTATCTCCCCTATTTCGCGATGACACAAAACGACCTGCCCTTCTTTGTACTTTTTCGATGTCATCCGTCAGTCCCACTTGATGCGGATCCCACACCGTACAGAAATACCACAGAATAGGGCGGACAAGCGTGGTGTAAGCAGTGTCTTTAGTAGACCTGTTGCATCTTCTACGTGTTCTGCCAACGAATCGCAGTCTATGGTTTGCTCTACCCACAATATTCTCTCGGCGATCGTTCCAATTTAGGTTATTTGTAATTGTAATCCCCACGTATTTAGTTGAATTTACAGCCTTCAGATTTGTGTGACTTATCGCGTAATCGAAATTTAGCTGATTTCTTTTAGTACTCATGTGAATAACTTTACACTTTTCCTTATTCAGGGTCAACTTCCACTTTTCTCGCCATACAGAATCATTTTGCAAGTCGTTTTGATCATCTGATGACTTTACAAGACGGTAAATGACAGCATCATCTGCAAACAATCTAAGACGGCTACTCAGGTTGTCTCCTATGTCGTTAATACAGATCAGGAACAACAGAGGGCCTATAACACTTCCTTGGGGATCGCCGGATATTACTTCTGTTTTACTCGATGACTTCCCGTCTATTACTACTAACTGTGATCTTTCTGACAGGAAATCACGAATCCAGTTGCACAACTGAGGCGATACTCCGTAGGCCTGCAGTTTGGTTAGAAGACGCTCGCGAGGAACGGTGTCTAAAGCCTTCTGGAAACTACAAATATGGAATAAATTTGACATTCCCTGTCGATAGCACTTATTACTTCATAAGTATCTAGTTGTGTTTCATAAGAACCATATTTTCTGGAAACGCGTTGACTATGAAAAAAAAATTACAGACAGGTGGAAAGAACATTCTGACGAACTACAGGTTGGTTATAATTTAACTTCCGCTCCTTAAGAGGGCTCACATGGAAAACGAGTGATCTTAGTAAAACGAAACTTTGCCAAAACATTTGTAAGGACATGCGGAAGAGACATTGCGAATAAATGATTAAAAGAAATACATTTTAATTTTCACATGAGAGAGTAGCATGTGCTAACTGCGTACCATGTTTATGTTCCAGGCTACAAATTTGGGTATTCAAACGGTAAATAGGTTTCAACCTACACTGGTTCAAATAGCGCAAGTTTAACTGTAGCCACACTGTATATGAACCAGAAGATATCAAAGAAGATGGAGATTACGTAAGTTCAATGAAACTGTGAAACAAGTGCGGCAACTACAAACGAACGGTAAAGGTGGCAAGGAACAGCGAATGATAGCTACATCAAGAAGGCGTTGACTTTAGTGTCTGAAAATGACTAAGTCGTATTTATAGCGAGTATTGTTGAAATTCCTTCTGACTTTCCAAATTTATAGTTGTCACTCCTTCCCCACCCCAACGGTCACAAATACATCAATGTTAATTGAGCGGTACACCAAAAAATTTTTCGTTATAGAACCAAGCCACATTCTTTGACACTATTCCCTCTATAAGGTGTTGCCAGTAGGAATGTTGCAACAACAAACCACTGCAGCGAAATGCGGAAATTTCGGAAAGACCTGAAGACTTCCAGAGGACCGACGATTGTCGCACGGACCAGTACTTCACCCTGAACGTAACTGAACATAACGCACCGGGCATAAATACCCGGAGAGGACACCTAGCAGTAACCTCATACAGAGAGACACTGACTGGAATGGTCGCATGAAACAAACTGTATGAAAAGCAACCGTCAGGTTTAGATTTGGGAAAATCTCAAGCAAATGTAGTTGACCCACGAAGAAAGTGACTTACAAAATACTCGTTTTGTTGTATGAGACCCTTTCCAAGACAGACCAGTATTTAGTAGACAGAGAACAGCCGCATGTTTCCTCTAGGGATATTTTATTCGGTGCGAGAGTGTTATGGAGATCCTGAACAAACTTCAGAGGTGGACGCTACGAGAAAGACGTTGGGCGCCACCGAGTGGTTTACTGTTGAAACTGCAGAGCGCCGACGAACGTTTCCTTTGGCCCATCTGCAGCAACGTGAGCAACTAGTGAAGAAGGCAACAGAAGTCGAGACTTCGATAGCTGCTTCTGCTCATTGTTAGTTTATATTGCACGTTATATATTTCACGTAGTTTACAAGATAATCGACTCAGGAATTTTGTTAATCACGAGGAAAATACGTAGTTTCTTGCCAATGAAATGTATTTAAGAAGGGGACTGCGCCTATTCGTAATCGCCCATTTCGTCCGAATTACTGACAGGTGCAGGGCGCGGCCGGAAATGAAAGTGACGTATGTGGGAGCTCCAGATGGCCAAGCGTATGGATAAAGTAGTATTTTTGGCGTCGGTCGATTGTGCGATGAGTCATTTAGCTGATGGTGGTTTCTAGGCAGCAGTGATCACATCGCACAGAGTACAGAATAGTAATATTTTCGATTCTTAGGTTACTTACACTGCAAGTAAACCGAAATAGTGCTACACATATTGTACTTATTAATATTCTAATAAAAGACATGAAAAACAAAGGGAATGAAAAATTTGGGATAGCGAATAAATTTTTAAGGTAGGACTGTAGTCGCAGCATCCGCCAGGACAACGAAAACAAATATCCAGCAAAGGATTATGTGGTGTACATAACAAGTTCGTACGTAAAATTACTTCGTTTTGTTGTATTGCTACGGTCGCAGGTTCGAATCCTGCCACGGGCATGGATGTGTGTGATGTCCTTAGGTTAATTAGGTTTAATTAGTTCTAAGTTCTAGGCGACTGATGAACTCAGAAGTTAAGTCGCATAGTGCTCAGAGCCATTTGAACCATTTGTTGTATTCCAGTTGATTTAGACGTGCTGGGGCTACATTTGTCGTAAAATAGAGAAAGTAGTAATTTTCCCTGCATCTTGCCGACGATACAGCAGATGCATTTCTATAATTGCATGCTTGTGTTAACGCTGTTATAGAAAAACAAACTTGGTTTACATTCGTCGTAGGTTCTTAGCTGACCAAGCTAGCGATGCTCGAAGATCAAAATCCTACTAATGGAATGCGAAGTCCTGTGGGCTTTAATAACAGTCTCTTCTTGGAAATTTATTTGCTGTGCCAATTTTCCTGTTTTTCCTTTCCCAGCCTTTTACGAAAATATTATGAAATACAAGTACTTAGTAATTCACCTTCTTTATCTTGAAGGTAATGTAAAAATGGAAAATAAAGAAAGACTCTTTTCATAGAGATCTGACCCCCACGACTCTCAGATTACCGTTCTATAGTCCTTCCGCTGCGCCAACCGCTGCCCGAACCACACTGAAGATGCTATCCTTTTTCTAAATACTTAACCACCTGGAATTCCCACTTCAGTCACTTTCATTCTTATGAAGCCATACAAATGCCTTAAATTTGGGCGAAATTGGTGATGTAGGCGCGATTTCCTCATATATTTAGTTCAAGAGAGAGTATAGGAAAATGTACCAAATCTGACATTTGTCAAGAGAATTAAGAAAACAATGTATCTCTTTTTGTACATAACTGTTTTGTATCCAAAAATCTCAAACGGTATTCTGGTACCACAGAGTTATGTTCATCACCGCATCTCCGCAAAAAGATGAAAAAAGTGAAAAATTAATTAATAAAAAAATTAAAAAGTTTGAAAATAAATACTTTATTAAAAAGTTCTAAGAGCGATATAAGGAAATTGGCAGTTTCAAGACGGCAATGAGAAAGGTCTTACAAGTTTCTTCGTTGCAGGAATAAGCTTGTGTTTTGTTCACAGCTACGATCTCTTAAGTGTAAGTTTTCGGCAAAATAACTGGAATTTTTTTTCGTTCCGAATGTCATTAACACTGGGGCACTGCATTTTAATTCGTGATAATACAAATAAAGAAATACAGCATTAGGTTATTTATTAGACATTTCTCAAGTTTTTTAGTTTTCAAACTGCAGAGGGAGCACACTATTCGCTATCTACTAATGCATGTTTGATAGACTTTCTGGATGTATTAGCACCTGGGCCAAGTACAGTGATATGCAACATGTCGAGAACACAGTAGCACCGAAAACTCGTTAAAAAGTTGCATAACGATTTCTCATTTGTTTGTTCTGAACAAGCTGTTAAACTTCTCGTAATAAGTAACCGTAAAACATCGATTAAAGGAACGTAATACGTGCACTGAGAGACATTCGGCGTTCCTTTCCCATTGAACGGTAACGGAGCGCAGCAGTATCTGATCAGTCCGTTTCTATAAATAACACTCGCCTCCGTATCTTACACTGAACGGTTGTTTTGCAACCAGCTGTCGAACAGTGGCCTAGGGCTGGCCATTCGGCTGCAGGATGAGATTGAATTGAAATGACGAACTCTGTATGGCTGCCCGCCAATACTGGACGGAATGAGAGGCGCACAGCATTACATTCTAAACCACAAACAAAGCACGCGCTTCCACTGACCCGCCTGTACAGTCAGATTGTTCAATTTTGTCATTTTGTAACGAGAAAAACCCCCCACAGAGGGGCAGTACGTTGCGGCAACAGGACAGCAGGTCTATTCAATTACTTCCCGGTGAGCTTCATTACTCTGGAGGGTAGGGAAGAGGAAAACACTTGCCAAGAATTAAATGCGTATAATTACATGCTGCCCATTACAAAGCGAGTTTCTTGCACTTCGTGTTTTAGTTCTCTTGGTCATTTGCTCATGAAGTAATTGCATGACTCAAAAGAGATGAAATGCTAGCAAAATAATACCGCACATTTTGCACTGCGAGAGCCATTCCATGATCACGAAAGACTTAGCATATGCTTAACAATGTTTTCTAAATACTAATACGAACCCTTTTAGGACTTCATTGCTGTATTCACAAAGAAGTCAATGCATTCAAATCAATTAAATGTTATAGCAAAACGGATTGTCAGTGTACTTGGATTATTACATAGGTAACCTATAACCAATTAAATGTGTCTCCTCTGAAGACTAATACTGTACTTTACCCACATATTACTGCAACACCTCAATAACTGTTGTCTGGTATGAACTGTATGTGAAATTCTGGTCTCCTCTTCAAATTCCTTCTAATTAATTATGTCCACCCTATTGCATCATTCCTGTCAAGCGTCTATCCTATGAATTCATAAGCAACACCCATCTGACTGTGTGTGTAACTCAAGATTCTGTCCTTTCTCCACTAACATACAGCTTTTAAACTGGCGATACAACTAAATCCTGTCCTCCTGTCTACCTCATTCACTGCACTTTCATAACCTTACTCCAGAAATCTCAATGTCCAAATTCATCCCAGCCACTTCACCGTCTAGTACATCTAGCGACTCCTTAAAAACAATCCTTCAAAGACGCAGTAATGATAACAGGACGAAGTGCTCACAGCTATCGACTCCATTACTCTATGTTCAAGCGATTGACCATCGTACTGAAATACCGGAGATAGCCTTCGACAGCAAAATGACATTGAAACCCTATCTAGTAATCATCGAACAAAAGATGCAAAAAAATAAAGCTACTCGTATAACTACTAATCGGCCCAATATGAGGATTGCATCCCTCCTCCATACTAAGCATCTCAATGTCATCAAGTCCATTCTACCAAATTTTAACGATTCTCTCCTGATCCTCAAACGCCATGGACTCCAACTCACTTCTGTCTCCGTTTATCATGGCACTAGGATCATGCCTGAACTTACTGAAAACCTCTTCTCTCATCACCCACACTCAACATCTTCGGATTTCCTACACATCCCGCGAACTTCACACGAATCCCCTAATCTTGTACTCTGCACACTTATAACAACACTTCTCGCCAACCTTACACCTATGAGTATGCACTCTCCACGTCTTCCCCCATCGAAACTTTAACCATCATTCTACCCTACTACGAAAACCGACCTCAGATATACCCGTTCTTCCAACTTGAGCAGAATATTCTCTTCCTTCAAGTCAGAAATTCTATTGGTCCCTCCCCCTCCCCTCCCATTCTTACTTTTATCTCTTATTTCCCATTTCTGGGTCTGGGCACTATCCGTCCAACAACCTACATCACCTACTGATTTCTTGTGATCATAATGCAGTGAAGTGCTCCATTTTTATAAACACTGTTTTAGAAAAGACAATCACGTTTTATTTAAATTCTTCAGTGTACCAACGCCATTTCCGATCATTATAAGACTTGTACACTTTTTGAATATTTTAGGAATTATTTATGTATTTTATAATCTCCGCAGAAGAGTACGAATGTGTGGAACAACAATAAAGGAAATCAAATAAAATACCAAAAATCAATTATCCACCATCTCACTATACCTGTTCGAGATTTAATTCTGAATGACCGTAAATGAATGAACTGAAAAGAGAATCTTTTCGTAATTATCTATACACATTACTCTTGTTTACTTATTTTTTTGCTGTAAGGCTTCACTTAAAATGTCAACACATGTCAGATTAAAATAAAAAGTTAGAGATAAAAGAGCAGTAAATATGCAACACATTGATAGAAGCCTGCAGCTATTCCCTTCACTGGTGACACTTCGGCGTGCTAATAGCACAGAAAACGTGACACGAGTTAATTAAATTCAAGTGCCACAGACTGCACAAAGGCCTCTCACAGCACTCCACCACGCAATCCACGAATATCAGTTGTGAAACATAAGCTATAACGGTACAATTATTATTCTCTGCAACTAGTGCTGTCTCGTGGAAATTTTCTGTACTCATTTGCGGCCGATCCTTATGTAATGACTTACTAAAAAGTGGACTAAAATACTTCTAGTGCAGTGATATTTGGAGCGGGATGGAATAAGAAATGCTACATGCGCTTCCAACGCTGAACAATTCTTACCTTGTGTTTACTATTTTGTTTCATTTATAACAGATACTTTTAATTTATCTCAGCTGCTAAGACAGAGTACACTGATTCACCGAATAATCCACGAAACTTATCATTTCTGCTGTAAATGCGTATTTGGAACTACTTAAGACTTCGATATTCCTTGAGATTTCCTGTCGATCTTCTACTTTGCAGTAGCAAAGATCTCTCTTGCCACATTCACATTCTTGTTGCCTGGTTGCACATCTTTCCCACTTCAGTCTCATCTCTGTTATTTTCATTACCGTATCTTCAGCTACATTCTGTCCGGTGGTCCACTTGCCTATTTTCCTTTCCGTCTTAAGAATTCCGAGCAAGCATCGTTCTAATACTCAATGAGCAAGCTTCAGATTTTTATTGTATTCCACTTGAAAAGTATACATTTCACTTTAATAAATCAAAACATATTGACGTAAAAGTTTTATGACAATGGAAACTCGCCATCGCATTCCACTCAGATTAAGTTGTAAGATGACCCAGTGGATAGCGCGTCAAAAGCTGAACATAGATCAAACATGAAAACAGGGAGAAGGTGTATTGAACTACGAAAAAAGAAACAAAATGGAAACAGTGAACGGGCCAAGCTCAAGACGTGCAACATGGAACGAATTTAAACGGGCACTGCGTCGTGGTTATGTGGCTACGCTGTTGGATAGCGAAGAGGAGATTTATGGTCAAACCTCCCTTGTGCCCCATATGTATTTATTATTTTTTTCACAAAATTATTAACTATAGGTTCAATTATTGATGTGTCTGTTCGCTGTATTCAAATTTGTGTCTGTGTCTTGGTGCAACGTCAGTTTACAACAGCGAAGTGTAGTGAAGGGACCTCCAGACGTCCCTACGAGCTATTTGTTTTACACAAGTACCACATGTTATGACTCTTAGTTTCCGTTTTGGACGTTTTGACTGTTGAATTCTTTAGTTATAACACGTTTCAGTCTCGTTTATTTGTTGTTTCCGATTCTGTGAGAGGTGAGAGGTCTATGCGGCATCTCGCCTGCTCTCACTTCATCACATTTACTTGTGACGGTAATACATTCTTACCACGTGACTCATTTTCTGCTGCCATTGTGGGGTCGACAATGTCAAGACAGCAGGAAGAGAAAAGACACGTCAGTGGTCGGACGAGCAGTTAATAATTTCAGGAAAAAAAGAAAATGAGGGATACGAGGGAGATGTGACCACGGATCTCCTGCGTGGCAGTCCAACACCGACACCACACAACGACGACACCCGTAAGAGGCGACTAAAAGGAGTCCATCCCCCTCACGGGGGTAGTTAGCGCCTGCGTCCGGAGACGGACGGTTCCACGACCTATAATCGTGGTCTTTTTGGTTTTTCACTTCTCATTTCTTCCTTCCTTTTGTTGGTTCCTTTCTTTGCTCTTCTCCACCTCACTGTCTTCCTTACTCTTTCCCTTGACTTCTCCTTGCCTTCTCATTGCCTTTTTCTCCTTGCCTTCTCATTGCCTTTTTCCCCTTGCCTTCTCATTGCCTTTTTCTCCTTGCCTTCTCATTGCCTTTTTCTCCTTGCCTTCTCATTGCCTTTTTCTCCTTGCCTTCTCATTGCCTTTTTCTCCTTGCCTTCTCATTGCCTTTTTCTCCTTGCCTTCTCATTGCCTTCTTCTCCTTGCCTTCTCTGGTCTCCGCCTTGGCGTTTGAGACAGTCTGTCCTCTTTCTCCCTCTCTCTCTTCCTTTTCCTCTTCTTCCTTCCTCCCTGTGCGTGCCTGAAGGCCGACCCACGCGTTCGCACGCGTAGCCGGTGACGGGGTAACGCGTAAGTCCCCGCCCTGGGTAGACATGTAAGGCACGCGCGTACCCCCTGGTAAAGGCCAGGCCCGGGGAGGGGTGATTGCCTGAGCTGATACCTTCTGACCATGCCGATTGGTCCCTCCGTCTGTTTCTCGGGAGGTGTGACCTGAGGTGTAAACATTCACCTAAGGCGGGAGTGCCCTCTGAGAGGGTCCCCACAAGGAAGGAGCGCGCCATCGGAGACGCTGGCAATCATGGGGGATTCCTTCGCAATGGATTCTACTCCATCTCTCTCGACTTCGACCCAAAAACGGAAACGTGACCAGCCAGCAGTGACAAAAGTACTACCGCCTGCCCCACAGTTCCTCGTAGTTTCTCGATCTGAGGACGGAAAGGATTTTTCCTCTGTCAACCCTTTCGTTATTCAGAAGGGCGTAGATGCCATAGCCGGATCTGTCAAATCTTGTACCAGGTTGCGTAACGGTACCTTATTACTAGAAACTGAGAGTGCCTTTCAGGCACAAAAACTGCTTCGGGCCACCCTCCTGTAAACGTTCCCTGTCCGGGTGGAGGCCCACCGAACTTTGAATTCGTCTCGTGGTGTAGTCTATATTAGCTCCCTCGACGGATTGACTGACGAGGAGCTTCAATCTTTCCTCGCTGAGCAGGGCGTGACGGCTGTCCATCGGGTCATGAAAAAGGTCAACAATGACCTTGTACCGACCCGGACACTTTTCTTGACCTTCGATAGTGTTAAGCTGCCATCGCGCATCAAGGCGGGCTACGAGGTTATTTCTGTTCGCCCCTATGTCCCGACACCTACGCGCTGCTACCAGTGTCAGCGTTTCAATCACACTCGACAGTCTTGTTCCAATGCGGCTAAATGTGTCACTTGTGGCAGGGATGCCCATGAGGGTGACTGTCCACCTCCGTCTCCTCGTTGTGTGAACTGTCAGGGTGACCATGCCGCATCCTCCCGCGACTGTCCTGTCTATAAGGAAGAACGCTGTATCCAAGAAATTCGGTTCAAAGAGAAAGTGTCCACCTCGGCTGCTCGCAAGCTATTGGCTAGTAGGAAGCCCACGCTGCTCCCAGCGGGGAAATACAGTACTGTCCTCGCCTCTCCTCGGACTACCCGGGAGGTAGCAACCCAGACATGCGATCTGACCTTCAGCACCACGGTCGTCCGTTCGGCCAGTGCTAAGATCGCGCGGTCGACGTCTCCTCTTCCTCCCATCACCCCACAGACACCAGCCCCTTCCTCAGCTTCTGCTAAGTCGAAGACCCCGAAGTCAGATGCACGGGCCTTCAAGAAGGAACCATCCCGTGCAGACTTCCTCCGTCCCTCGACCTCCCAGCCTTCGACCGGTACTTCCACCAAACGTCCTTCCAAAAAGGCGCATAGGAAGCACAGATCTCCTTCTCCGCCACGGCGCATTTCTTCTCCTGCGCCACCCAGCGGTTGCCGCCCCAGGCCGTCATCCGTTTCGCCTGGCCGCACCGCTGGTAGCCGTACATCTGGCCGTTCACCGGCGGAGGAAGCTCCCCCTCCCGGCCATCCTCCCGAGATGGCCGATGGCTCTATAGACCCCATGGACGATGACTGTCCGCCTACTGATAGCGGCGGCAGTGCTCGCTCGAAGCCAGGCCCTAAGCGGCCTTCGAGGTGACCCCTTCTCTCATCTTCCTTTTCTTACGATGGCACTTATTCACTGGAATATTCGCAGCATTCGCTCCAACCGAGAGGACTTGAAGTTGCTGCTCCGCTTGCATCGTCCGCTCGTCGTAGCCCTCCAGGAAACGAAGCTACGCCCATGCGATCAAATTGCCTTGGCACACTACACCTCTGTGCGTTTTGACCTACCCCCTGTGGTAGGTATCCCAGCTCATGGAGGGGTTATGTTGCTGGTCCGGGATGATATTTACTACGATCCCATCACGTTGCACACCGGCCTGCAGGCAGTTGCCATCCGCATTACTCTCCCCACTTTTACGTTTTCCTTTTGAACCGTTTACACTCCATCGTCATCTGCCGTTACCAGGGCAGACATGATGCAACTTATTGCTCAGCTACCTGCACCATTTTTGTTAACTGGAGACTTCAATGCCCACCATCCCCTTTGGGGCTCTCCAGCATCCTGCCCGAGGGGCTCCTTGTTAGCAGACCTTTTCAACCAGCTCAATCTTGTCTGCCTCAATACTGGCGCCCCTACTTTTCTTTCGGACACATCTCACACCTATTCTCATTTAGACCTCTCTATATGTACTCCCCAACTTGCACGCCGGTTTGAGTGGTATGCACTTGCTGATACGTATTCGAGCGACCACTTCCCGTGTGTTACCCATCTCCTGCAGCATACTCCCTCTCCGTGCTCCTCTAGTTGGACCATCTCCAAGGCAGACTGGGAGCTCTTCTCTTCCAGGGCGACCTTTCAGGATCAAACCTTCACAAGCTGCGATCGTCAGGTCTCACACCTCACGGAAGTCATTCTCGCTGCTGCTGAATATTCCATCCCTCACCCTACTTCTTCTCCACGTCGCGTACCGGTCCCCTGGTGGACCGCAGCATGTAGAGACGCTTTACGTGCTCGTCGACGTGCTTTACGCACCTTTAAACGCCACCCTACAGTGGCGAATTGTATTAATTATAAACGATTACGTGCTCAGTGTCGTCGTATTATTAACGAAAGCAAGAAAACCAGCTGGGCTGCTTTCACAAGCACCTTCAACAGTTTTACTCCTTCTTCTGTTGTCTGGGGTAGCCTGCGCCGGCTATCTGGCACTAAGGTCCACTCCCCAGTTTCTGGCATGAAGGTCGCGAATGACGTCCTTGTGGCCCCTGAGGCTGTCTCCAATGCCTTCGGCCGCTTTTTCGCAGAGGTTTCGAGCTCCGCTCATTACCACCCTGCCTTCCTCCCCCGCAAACAGGCAGAGGAGGCTAGGCCACCTGACTTCCGCTCCTCGAGTTGTGAAAGTTATAATGCCCCATTCACCATGCGGGAACTCGAAACCGCACTTGGCCGATCACGGTCCTCCGCTCCAGGGCCTGATTCTATTCATATTCAGATGCTGAAGAACCTTTCTCCTGCGGGTAAAGGTTTTCTTCTTCGTACATACAATCGCATCTGGGTTGAGGGACATGTTCCCGCATGCTGGCGCGAGTCTATTGTTGTCCCGATTCCTAAGCCGGGGAAGGACAAGCACTTGCCTTCCAGTTATCGACCTATCTCGCTTACCAGCTGTGTCTGTAAAGTGATGGAGCGAATGGTTAACTCTCGATTGGTTTGGCTGCTCGAGTCTCGACGCCTACTTACCAATGTACAATGTGGATTTCGTAGGCGCCGCTCTGCTGTTGACCATCTGGTTACCTTGTCGACCTTCATTATGAATAACTTCTTGCGGAAGCGCCCGACCGCGGCTGTGTTCTTTGATTTGGAGAAGGCTTACGACACCTGTTGGAGGGCGGGCATTCTCCGCACCACGCATACATGGGGCCTTCGTGGTCACCTCCCTCTTTTTATTCGTTCCTTTTTAATGGATCGACAGTTCAGGGTACGTGTGGGTTCTGTCCTGTCCGACACCTTTCGCCAGGAGAATGGGGTGCCACAGGGCTCAGTTTTGAGCGTCGCTCTCTTCGCCATCGCGATCAATCCAATAATGGATTGCCTCCCAGCTGATGTATCAGGCTCCCTTTTCGTGGACGATTTTACCATCTATTGCAGCGCGCAGTGTACACGTGTCCTGGAGCGCTGTCTTCAGCGTTCTCTTGACCGTCTTTACTCCTGGAGTGTCGCCAATGGCTTCCGTTTTTCTGCCGAGAAGACGGTCTGTATTAACTTCTGGCGCTACAAAGAGTTTCTCCCACCGTCCTTACGACTCGGTCCCGTTGCTCTCCCAATCGTGGAGACAACCAAATTTTTAGGCCTTACCTTTGACAGGAAACTTAGCTGGTCTCCACATGTGTCATATTTGGCCGCCCGTTGTACCCGTTCTTTAAATGTCCTCCGTGTTCTCAGTGGTATGTCGTGGGGAGCGGATCGAACCGTCCTACTTCGTCTATATCGGTCGATCGTCAGCTCCAAGCTGGATTATGGGACCTTCGTATACTCCTCTGCACGGCCATCCATCTTACGCCGCCTCAACTCCATACAACATCGGGGTTTACGACTTGCGATCGGAGCATTTTATACCAGTCCCGTAGAGAGTCTTCATGCTGACGCTGGCGAATTGCCACTCACCTACCGGCGCGATATACTGCTTTGTCGGTATGCCTGTCGGCTACTGTCAATGCCCGACCATCCGTCTTATCGTTCCTTTTTTGACGACTCTCTTGACCGTCAATACGGGTTGTATGTCTCTGCCCTGCTACCCCCTGGAGTTCGCTTTCGTCGCCTCCTTCAACACCTTAATTTTTCACTCCCTGCAACCTTTCGAGTGGGCGAGAGCCGCACGCCACCTTGGCTCCAGGCTCAGGTCCGCGTTCACCTTGACCTCAGCTCGCTCCCAAAAGAGGTCACCCCCGGTTCGGTCTACCACTCCCGTTTTTTGGAACTTCGAAGTTCATCAACATGACTTTCATTTATACAGATGGCTCTAAGACCAATGACAGGGTCGGGTGTTCCTTTATTGTCGGGGCACAAAGTTTCAAATACCGGCTCCATGGCCATTGTTCGGTCTTCACAGCTGAGCTCTTTGCCCTCTACCAGGCTGTTCTTTACATCTGCCGCCACCGACATTCTGCTTATGTCATCTGCTCAGATACCCTGAGCGCCATCCAGAGCCTCAGTGATCCGTACCCGGTTCACCCTTTCGTACACCGGATCCAACGCTCTCTTCAGCAGCTGGTGGACGTCGGTTCTCCGGTTAGCTTTATGTGGGTTCCTGGCCACGTCGGTATCCCTGGGAACGAAGCTGCAGATGCCGCGGCCAAGGCTGCGGTCCTCCAGCCTCGGACAGCTTCTTGTTGTGTCCCTTCGTCCGATTTTAGCAGGGTCATTTGTCGGCGCATTGTGTCGCTGTGGCATGCCGATTGGGCTGCACTTACCGACAACAAGCTTCGGGCCTTAAAACCTCTTCCCGTTGCTTGGACGTCCTCCTCACGCCCTTCTCGGCGGGAGGAGGTCGTTTTAGCCCGGTTAAGAATTGGACACTGCCGGTTCAGCCATCGCCATCTGCTGACGGCTGCGCCGGCGCCGTTCTGCCCATGTGGGCACTTGCTGACGGTTAGACACATTTTAATGTCCTGTCCAGATCTTAACACTCTGCGCCTCGATCTTAACCTGCCTAATACTTTCGATGCCATTTTAGCGGATGACCCACGAGCAGCTGCTCGTGTTCTTTGTTTTATCAATTTGACAAACCTCGCTACGGACATTTGATGATGTTGTTTTTTAATCCTATGCCTGTCAGTCTGTCCTTTAGCGTGTTTTCCCTTTTAGTTGTTGTTGTCAACTTGTGCCTCGCGGTGCATTCTTAGAGTAGTCAGGGCGCTAATGACCATTGAAGTTGTGCGCCCTAAAACCACAAAAAAAAAAAAACAACGACGACACCGGCGGTTTTGCATTTCCTTCGCTGTAGCATATCTTCATCTTCGATCGTTTACTGTTTCGTTTTACTTCTTTTTTCACAGTTCAGTACACTTTCTTCCCGTTTTCATGCTAGATCTGTGTTCAGTTTTTGCAGGCCACCCACTGGGTCATTTTACCACCAAATCTAAGGAGGGTGATGGGATGTTTCCCTTGGGGATACCGAACCGTGTTATAATGTAAAAAACTATACTGAAGCAATCGTTTCGGCCACGGTTACATTGGCGTTCTGCTGGCTCTACTGTGCTTTGGTTGTGAGAGGTCGCTTGCATTTTGTCACCACCATTCACTGAGCATGACTTTACGTCATAATTTCAGAAGGTCGTAGTGGTAATTGGTCACTTTAGGAGGAAGGAGCGAGTACTTTAATAGACTGCTACGGTGGAGGGAGTGTGGATCCGCAGTTGTCTACTGCTTTTTGCATTGTTTTCTATGACTGGTGCTCAACGGCGAATGTTTTCCTCCCGCTGGACGCAGGTCACACGGCGGCAGTTACTCGCCGGTGGTGATCGCGTCACCTGTATCTGGTGCGACCTGTTGGACTCAAAGGGCTGGCAGCCTGGATGGTCCAAGCCTGTGTCCATCCTCTCTCTTCATGTTGTTAGGCTGTCTTATCATTTGTATAGCTTCTCTGTTCTTGCTTTTCATCAAAGCCGTCTGCTTGGCCAGTTTGTGGGTTTCGTTAAACTTGATTCCCATGCGGCAGTCTTGTCGGTCTTAGACCAGTGCAGACTGCTTGTGTTGCCCTCGACGAGTGAAGCGCTCATGTTCCAGTATGTGCGTTGCTGTCGGCCGACCGGTATCGCTGGTGCATACTACACCTTCCTGACATTCCACATTGTACACACCTGCAGAGTGTAAAACATCTGTCTTATCCTTCGTGGAGCGTAGTACATCCTAGTTCTTGCTGTCGCAGACAGTCTGCACAAGTCAGCGCAGGATTTACCAATCCCATCAGTGACATTTTTCTCCTAAGGTAAGGGCTTCTCTCGCTTCAGTTTGTCGATTTCTTCTCTGTGTCGCTTCCTTTTGTACGTTTGCATGGCTGTCTGGACTGATTTATGGTTGTAACCATCAATCAAAAACGTTGTATTCAGCCTTTTGAGCTCATGTGCTCTGTTGCGAGCATCGCTTAGGTGCAGTGCAAGGATGGCCAAAGAACGGATAAACGGATAACTGAGTTCTTCTGCGCTGGTAGTGGTTGGATTGGACTTGCAGATACCTGTCCGTATGAGTAGGCGTAAAGAAGAGGAACAAAGTGCCGTTGCTTCAGAGCCTTCCATGAATATACACTATGTGATCAAAAGTATCCGAACATCCGGCTGAAAAAGACTTAGTTCATGGCACGCTCCATCGGTAATGCTGGAATTCAGTATGGTGTTGGCCCACCCTTAGCCTTGATGACAGCTTCCTGTCTCGTAGGCATACCTTCAGTCTAGTGCTGGAAGGTTTTTTGGAGAATGACAGTCTATTCTTCACGGCGTGCTGCACCGGGAAGAGGCATCGATGTCAGTCTCTGAATTCTGGCACGAAGTCGGCATTCCAAAACATCCCAAAGATGTTCTATAGGATACAGGTCAGGACTCAGTGCCGACCAGTCCATTACAGGGACGTTATTATCATGTAACCATTCCGCCACAGGCCGTGCATATGAACAGGTGTTCGATCGTGTTGAAGGATGCAATCGCCATTCCCGAATTGCTCTTCAACAACGGGAAGCAACAAGGTACTTAAAACATCAATGTAGGCCTGTGCTGTGATAGTGTCACGCAAAAC